>NC_086165.1:20588911-20912373 GCF_035149785.1 Candoia aspera
CCCACAACATCAGCCCTGTGAGGTTGGTTGAGCTGAAGAAAGAGATTCCCCTCAGTGAAATTCCATGCTGATGATGGACCTGCCTCTTCCTGGTCCACTCTGACACTCTCACCATTATGTGCCAGCAACTGCTTTGATTACTGCTACTTGTGATGCCTGTGTATCAGTTGGATTCACACAATGCCATTTAACAATGGTTGTAGAGTATTCTACTGTGGTTGGGCCCACAGTTCATAAGTCAAAACCCAATGATGACTTTAGGACTAGTGTCTACACCAGTGTTTCTCAACCTTGGCAGCTTGAAGATGTGTGGACTTCAACTCCCAGAATTCCCCAGCCAGCCATGCTGGCTGGGGGATTCTGGGAGTTGAAGTCCAACATCTTAAAGTTGCCAAGGTTGAGAAACACTGACCTACAACATTGCAAATTCTTGTATGCACAATGAAATACAAATGAAAACATATTCCTTGAAGCTGGAAATTTAAACAGCAGTTAATTGCATTTATGAACGGCGTATATGTTGGAGACTCAATGTTATACATCATGCAATCGCATACAAATGTTCCCGAAGAGCAGCAGCAATTTTTCTCCAAGTATCCCCTTACCCCAGAACCATTTCTTTTTTTCCCCCTTCTGTACTGTAGCTCTGTCCAAACAAAAGGGAAACACTAATTACTGCTGCTCACACGTTCAGCCTTCTTGCTGAACTAAGGGGTTGTACAATACAGCAAACTGACTGAATGGGCTGGATTCATGCTGTACACTAAGCCACAAACAAACCTAACCAACATTAAAACTAACCCAAATTAATATTACACATGAATGCAGCGGTTAGGCTTGCAACAAAGCTGGTTGACAAGTGCTTTGTCTCTGGAAAATGTGGTTCAGTGGATTGAGGCCAGGGTTCCTGTTCTTGTCGCTGCACTTTGCAAGTTGCTGATTTTTTACTTTGGTTCCATCTGCATAAAATGGGAATTATCATGACTTCTGTCACAAGAGGGTTGTGAACTAGAATCGTTGTGGCTCTTGGTGTGTGTGTGTGTGTGTGTGTGTGTGAATGAGCCCAAACAAATTGCAGGATGCATGTGTGTGACACCTCCTGGGATCTGCAACATAGCAATAAGTTTTGGGGAAACCTTGGGGGCTGTCTGTTCCCACAAGATGGTGTTACCTGATCCACCCACATTTGCTCCAGAGTAATCCCCTGTGAGATCACAATTCTGTGGGGGAAAGTGGGTTTCTTCTGGGCCACAGGGTGCGTCCTTGACCCTGCATCCCAGGGTAAAAAGTAGAAATAAAGTTTTACCCCAAGTTGAGTCGGATCCCCAATAATGTCACCACCCACATATTTTCTCAGCAACCATCTGGAAATGTTTTGCCCTGGCCCCGTTCTAGGGAGTTTTTTCAACTCCCAGTCTACGCTGCAGCCCTGGGATTTCCTGGTAGTCTCCCATCCAAGTGGCAGCCACGGTGGACTCTTTTCTGATCCGCCAAGCTTGGAAGCTCACTCCTAAAGAAGAGTGGGGAGACAGTGGTTGACCGGTCATTTTCTCCTTCTCCCTCAGCCCTACCTCCCTCGCAGGACTGTTGTGAGGATAAAACAAGGGGGCCCCTCACTGAACCTCCTGGCCCTCTCGGAGCCACGGCCAGATACCAAGAGCCCAGCGAAAGGGGCCGCCTCCGATTCTGTCGCTACCCGCCCCGGTTGCCCTTCCAGTCCTCCCGCAGCCCCCGGGGCTCGGGGCGACGCCCTCCCTCCCTTCGCTCAGCGGAAGCCGCCTCGCCCCGCTCCCCTCCCTCGGGCCGGGGCACCCAAGCGGGGCTCTGCCCCAAAGCGGCCGGGCGGCGGCGGCGGCGGCGGCGGCGGCGGCGGGGGGGGGCGCCAGGAGGCAACTGGAGGCGTTTTCCTTTAAGAGTGAAGAAACTCGAGCCCTTGTTTGCGCAACCCTCCCGCGCCGCCAAAGTGTCTAGACTGGCACATGATGGGAGGGAGCCAATGACTCCGGCGCTCGCCGAGGGGGCCCCGCGCGCTCCGTGCGGGAGAACAAAAAAGCCAGCCAGCGCGCGGCGGCCGGAGAGGCAGCGCGGGGGCCCGGCTCGGCTCGCTCGTCAACGGGAGCCCGCGGCCCCGACCCGGCAGGCGCGGAGGTCTCCCTTCGGAAAGCTCCGCCGCCCCGCCCGCCCGAACTCCGCGCGCGGACGGGGCTGGCGGGCTAGCTGCAGCGCCGCTCCGCCCGGCTCGCCCTTTCGCCCCGGCGGCGCAGCTCCTGCTCGGGACGGGGACAGAGAACCGCGGCCGGCCAAGCCATGCCGGGCTCCGCCGGCCCGCGTCCAAGCCCGGGAGGCGGCCGGCGCCTCCCTCGCCGAGGCCGGGCAACTTGGTGAGCGGTCCGGCCGAGGAAGAGCCCGACGTCGAGGGAGCCGAGCCGGAGCGCGGCTGCCGCGTGGGGGCCAGCGGCCCTCCCGGGAGGGAGCCCCTCGCTCTCGGCCGCCGCGGGCGCCCGGGGCTTCATGTAGAGAGCGCCGAGGGGGCGGGCGGCGACTCCGGCCGGCGGCTGCTCTCGCTGCCCCTCCTGCGCCGCCGGCCCGCGCGGGGCTCCGCTCTATGCCGTTGCTCCGCTTCCTGATGCGGCAGCGCGGCGGCCGTCCCTCGGCGATTGGCTGGGCCGGCCGTGCGAGCCCCTGCTCCGGGCGCCGTCGCTGCCGTCGCCGCGGCAGCAGCAGCCCTTGCTGGCGCTCCTCCATGCGGCGCTCGCCCGGGAGGGTCTGACCCGGAGCCAGCGAAGGCCGGCGGCTCCGCGCCCGGGCGGAGCGCATGTTCAGGTCCAAACGGGCAGGGCTGGTGCGGCGACTTTGGAGAAGCCGGGTCCTCCCCGACGGAGGAGGAGGAGGAGGAACGGGAGGAGATGCCGGGAGCAGCAGCCCCAGGAAGAGCGATGAGCCTGGAGGGAGCGAGGGGAGGCGCCCGGTGACCGGCGGAGGCGCCGTCGAGGAGCCGGGCGCTCTGGAGCGGTCCATGGCGCGCGGGGACGGCGACCTGCTGGAGGAGGGAGCGGCGGCGGCGCAGGAGCACGCGGCCGGCGGCGGCCAGAAGGAGGATCGCTGGTGGGCGCAGGAGAGCGACGGCAAGACGGTGACCTGCTGCCTCTTCAAGGAGCGGGGCTTGGACGGCGCCTCCTCCGGGCCTCGGGAAGCGCCCGCCCGCGAGGGGCGCCCCAGACTGTCGCTGCTGGAGCAGGAGCTGAAGGCCGTCACCTACTCGCTCCTGAAGCGCCTCAAGGAGCGCTCCCTCGACAGCCTGCTGGAAGCCGTCGAGTCCCGCGGAGGGATGCCCAGCGGCTGCGTCCTCGTTTCCCGCGCCGAGCTGGAGGTGCGGCTCGGCGGCCAGGCGGCCCC
Organism: Candoia aspera; assembly: GCF_035149785.1. Lineage (NCBI taxonomy): Eukaryota > Metazoa > Chordata > Lepidosauria > Squamata > Candoiidae > Candoia > Candoia aspera. The sequence goes on from NC_086165.1 coordinate 20,592,308, forward strand.
GCCGCAGCTGCTCTTGGGCAAGCTCTTCCGCTGGCCGGACCTTCAGTACCCGGCGGAGCTGAAGCCGCTGAGCGAGTGCCGGAGCTACGGCCTCCCCGACGGGCCCACCGTGTGCTGCAACCCCTATCACTTCAGCAGGCTGTGCGGGCCAGGTAAGACGACCGTCCCGCGCGAGGCCGCCCGGGCGGAGGAGCGGTGGGGAGGGGGCGCCCGGCCTCTTCCTCGCGGGTCAGGGGGCAACCTTCTCCAGCCCGGCGCCCCTGGCCGGGCTGCGCGCTCCTTGCTGGAGATGATGGGAGCTGTAGTGTCAGGCGCCTGAGGGTGCTCTTGGGTTGTGGGCCGGGATTCCTTAGTGTGCAATTGCGATGCAGCCTGGCCAGACTAAACAAGGCTTGTTAGGAGCGGCGACCTCTGCTCTGGCATGCTGGAGACAACAGAGGGGGCGTTGTGTTGTGAGTGCCCTGGCTGGAGAAGGCTGGACTAGACCGATTTTGCCTGATCTTAGAGAGAAACGATGTTTTGGTGTGTATTGGAGCTCTGCCAGGTTGGAGCTTAAAAACTGGCAACTCCCACAAAAGACATTGAGGAAAAGCAGGTTGGGGTAGCAAAACCTCTGGACGGAGGCTCAGGGGAGCTGCTGCAGATGTGCCTCTCCGGACCCTCCTTGGGCCATGAGCCCCCCCCTCCAAATTGCTTGTGCCATTTAAAATCCATCCCCCTTTGGCTCTCAGCTCTATAGCAGGTGGGGGGAGCCTCACCCCTCGGAGGGAGGGGAGGAGGCGCCTGGATGCAAATGCTTCCATCACCTCCCCTTGCACTCTGAACAAGGGGAAGGGAGCCCTCTGTTGCCCCACCCCTTTTGGCTCTAGCCCAACCCACCTTGGGAATGCAGACCCCAACAGGTCTGGACAGGAGGAAGAGGCTGCAGCCCTGCCTGGAGGGGCTCGCAAGTGCATGGGGGGTGGGGGAGAGCAGATTTTGCCACAAGGTGATTTCCACCCCAGGAGAAGAGATGGCATCTCTCCTTCCCCTTCCCCGTTTGGGTGAGCCACGCTGGTGCTCAGCGCAAGCCCTTGTTACAGAGACGGGGCACATGGCTAGGTGAGGATTTAATGTGTTGTGAAACTTTACAAAGTGCCTCTTGAGGTCCTTGTATGTCTTAATAACCGAGAAGCATTTGCAGAATGCTATTCCGATGATTCTTCCAAGGAAGCCCTGAGCTTCAGTACCTTTCTTTTGGCGGCTGACAACTTCCTCTGCTTTCTTCGGCTGGAAATGTTAGTTTAAACTTACTTTGCCCACCCTGTGGATATTAGAAGTTGTGGTTTCTGGCAAGTAGCCTGCAAGGATGGTAGTTTTGGAAGGGAATTGCTCCTGCAAAGACTGCGAGATGCCCCAAGCAAGGGGTGACCTTCCACTTTTCCAAGACCGAAGATTCTATTAAAACAGGATCTTCAGAGGCAAATGGTGCTTGCCACGTGCCTTCAGAAAACATTTGCCCTCCTGGGATGTCACCATCTGAATCCTTGGTTTAGTTGTACGCTGAAGACGTTTTCATACGTGGAGATTCTTCTCTTGAGAGCTGGACCATTTAGCGGTGCCTTGGATGTATGAATCTTCCATGCTTCCCTCCAGGACGGTGTTTCTCAACCTTGGCCTCTTGCAGGTGTGTGGACTTCAACTCCCAGAATTCCCCAGCCAGACTGAGTATTTTTCCTTTGTAAACACCAGGCATGCTGGAAGCACTCAATGTAGCATTCGCATTGAGTTCTGGTTCCATGTGTTGTATTATACCATGGTTTCTTTTAACCAAGGTTTGCTGAATAATTATGTTTTATATGTTTCTCTATTCTTTTTAAACTTTTGTATTGGATTGTTGTTTCTAACTGGTGAACCACCTAGAGTCACTTAGGTGAGATGGGCAGCCAGTCAAATCAATAAAATAAGACACAGTTCACCCACTGAACTAAGCCGGAAAAAGGCATACTCTATGAAGCCACATTCTGGCTTGATCCTAAAACGAAGCAATGATTGGATATGTGGAAAATTCTGAATCTAGAGAACTTTAAAATCCCACCTCCCAATCCTGCAGTGCTTTCTCAGGGCTTTCAACCCTCGAGAGTCGCCCATTCTTGTGAAATCAAGAATGAACATGCACAATCCAAAGTAGTCCTTAGTCATGACACTACTTGTGGCAACTGTTTCGTTTTTATTCATTCACTGAATTTATGTTCTGTCTTCTTCTGGGAACTCAAGGGGAGGTGTATGGGGTCTTCCCTAGTTTTATTCCCCTGACAGCAGTCCTGTGAGATGGATTAAGGGGAAGGTGTGTGACTGGCCCCAAGTCACCCACCTGAGCTTCTGTGTCTGAGGCTGGTCCTAAGTCCCGCATCATTTCCATGCTAGCAACTGACAGCATCTTCATAGCATCACCCAGCCATTGTTGGTGCTATAAAGCCTGTCCACAATGATGGTTGGATTCTAGGACAGTGTTTCTCAACCTGGGCCACTTTAAGATGTGTGGACTTCAACTCCCAGAATTCCCCAGCTGGTCAAGGTTGAGAAACACTGCTCTAGCAGATGCTGTAAAATCACTAGTACGTGTCCTTCATCCCATATTTGAACCAGTGCCAGATTGACACTCTGGCTGTGCTTTACTGCTTAGACTGGGCAGTGCTTGTGTGCATTCTTTGGGATGAGAATCAAGGAACCAATCCGTGTCATGTTAAGGAAATCACCCCCACATCTGGCATGGTCACCCTGGGACAGACAACCTGGAGAACATAAAGGCCCTAAGATGTCTGTGCAGTCTGCATCTCTCCTGAAGTTGCCCTCCAACTATAATTTTTAACGTGACAGGAGAAAATTGCTAAATGCAATGAGCCTAAATTGCAACAAATAGTTTTCTATAGCCTTGTTGAGTTTTTGGAGTGCATCTTTTATCTTCGCCATGAAAAGTCACACACCTCTGATCTCAGAAGACTATTCATTCCCCATATGACATGGATTTTATATTTATATTTGATCCCCTCTTGGTTTTATGTTTCCCTTGAAACTGGGTCAGTCTTTATTCTTTAAGAGCCCTTTAGGAATCTAATGTGTGGCTAAACTTAGTGGCATTGCTGCAGCTACTTTTACACACCATGAATGTGGCATTATTGGTACCATCCAGAACGTCCTAGAGCAGATGCACCTGCATGTGCATGTTTTTGTAAATGAAAAGATCTACTTTCATTTCACTGTGTCCAAAAACATGTTTGTGTTGGGCAGCATTCTGGGTGAACCATGTCATGTGGTGAATCTGGCAGGTGTATGTATGAACAAGGCCTCACTCTTAAGCTAAGGGTGTAAACTTGTGGGGCGGGGTGTGAGAAGGCACATGTCCCCCCAGGCTGAATCTCCATTCTGAGCTGTGCTGCTAAGTTGGCGGGTGTCAACAGAGACATCATTCAGATGCCATGTCACCCAATTTTCTCTACACAATCCTTAAAATGACTGGTGCTCCATTTCTGCTGTTCAGTATTTCCAACTTGTCTACGAAGGGGTTTTTTGAAGGTCTCCCTTCCCAGGGATTCAGCAAGTCTAGGCCCAGATTCTTGTCGCTGGCCAGAAGCTCCATCAGAAACCCTTATACCAAATCAACCTTTTATTACTTAAATACTATCTGTTAGTGTTTAATACTACCTTTTAGGGCTTAAGGCACAATCCTCCTCCATTGACATGCATGGAGGGATTCTCCAGACTAGTCTTTCTCTGTCCAATTATAAGAAAGGCCAAAAAGAGTTGGGGTAAATAAGTCAATGTTTCAGTTTTGTCTCATTGCAGATTGAGTGTCTTGCCATACGGCACACAGAAAGCTGGTTGGCCACAGAGAATGGCTTCCAGACTAGGCTTCTCCCTGACATATTAGCTATGTACGCGCAGAGAGCATGTGGGATGGACATTTCGTCCTGCAAATTTTCTGCCTGAAGTATGGCAGAAACCGATTTGCTTTCTCATTTGCTGTTTCTGGCTACTAAAACAAATACAGTCAACATGTTTTGATAAATATTTGGAGCCTGCAAAATATGGCCTGAACCCCCGACCCCTCCCCGAAATGAGTAGCAGCAGTACATGAGGAATATGTAGCTCACCAAATAGGCAAGTCACTTTTCCCTCCATCCCGTCTTTCTGTTCTGGATTCTGCTTCTGCTGAAAACCTTTTGCCAAGAATTTTGACACTGCATTGTTGTGTACAGGGCCTGGCACACACAGATTATACTAACAGAAGTATTAACAGCTGAAGGGAATTCCATTCAGCCCCAGCCTGGCTGCAGACAATGCTTTACATGAGGATCAACAACTTGGGACCTTCCAGATGTTGCCGAACCACAATTCCTAGGATCCCTCATCGCTGGTCCAGCTGGTCTGGCTCCTGTGTCTCTGACTCAGCAACATTTGGGTGGCCACCCCCACCTCCCTCCTTTTGCACAATCTACAGGCTTTGAAACTGGTGCAGCCTTGTGGCTGAAGCGTGAAGGAGGAATCTCTCCTATGAACTTCGCTAGCCAGCTCTTCAGCCTCAACCCTATGGGGTCTACACTGCAGGGTTCTTACGAGGAGTCTAATAGGATCATGCGTTAAATGAGCTTTGAGCCTTTGACAGTTCCACTGAAATGCAAAGTGTCATTTATGCAAAATCTAGACCCCTGAGTAAGACCTTTGTTTGATGAAAGGTGGAATGGCTCCGGTCGGCTTTGCATGTCATGTGAAGGACGGTGTGTGCCTGGTTGTGCTTGGAAGAGGCTGTGCTCCCCTTCCTGGCAGTCTTTTCCAAACTCCTGAGGGAAACCAGTTGGAAACCTGCCACCGTGGCTGGATCCCAGCCAGCAAGGAGTTAACATTTATGTCAGCAACTAGAATTAAAATTTCCCAGGAGATTTCCCTGGGAGAGGGGAAACTTAAAGCCTTGTGGGAATGGGATCTGTGTGATTCCAGGCTGGATTGTAAGAGGAGACCCCTAGCGAAGGCCTGGAATCCAGAAGGATCCCCACTCCTAGTTATGTGCAATTAGATTCTTTTCTTGGTCCTGGAAAAAAAGTCTTTCTTTGTTTTGCCTGCTCAGTTGAACCTTTATCCTATGCATTGCATAAAGGGCAAGTAAAGCTGTGTGTGTGTGTGTGTGTGAGAGAGAGAGAGAAGCAGAGAACTCAGCAAGACTTCCAAAGGTGCTTTCTCACTTTGGAGCACATTCGCCCGCCTCCCGAGGCAGGCCAGCCATCTCCTTGACTCTGGATGCAGCAGGAATAGCTGCTGCTCAGTGGAGCAGCAGCTAAGTCTCTCCCGGTGGCCGAGGGAGGGGGAGGCAGACCGAAGTTTGCCAGCTTCCCTTGCTTGGGCAGCTGGATTTGTATTTTTTGAAAGGGGGGGGCGGTATTTAAGAGAGAGTCCCAGAAGGACTTGAGTTTGGAAGACCAAGCCACTTGCTGCTTTGTCAGCCCTTTAAAACTTTTTAAAACTTTGGAGAATCAACTCCCCAGCGCCCACCCTCAGTCCCAGGACACCCCATGTAAGATTGCCATCTCCGATTGTCGGTGGCATTTACTGCCTCCCCCCCTCCACTTTTCCTTAAAAAGCAGAGGCCTCAGTGTGGTAATTACTATCGTTTTGATTATAACAAAGGCATAACTTTTAAAAAAGCTTTTTGGAGGTACAGAAAATCACTAGTTTCTTAGGGCAAAAGAAGATGGGAATTACAGAGAAATACACGTATACAAATCCCTCTCTTTTGGCCTGGCATTATCCCCTTTCAATTGAGATCATTTTCAAGTTGTGCTTAGAAAGCTTTCCCCCTGCTTTCTGAAGGAGTTCCTCCCCCCCCCCCCAACTATTTAGGTGAAGAAGTGGTGATAATATGCAGTTTGCATTTGGTTGGCGCCAGCTTGACTGGCCCGTGTCTCTGACTGCCTGTCTTAAAGCCGTAGCGCCTGGTTTTTTTAGAACTGGCTCTTTATGGCGAGTGAGGTTTTTCTCCTGTTATAAACATGTTTTCAAAACTTGCAAAACCTGTACAGGAGAAGAAGAACCAGCTATCTGAGCCTGCATGTCTTTGTTTTTAGGAGTTTTTCTCTTCCCCCGGTAATGTAACTCAGTTAGAATCGGAACTGAGTAAGAATCAGGAAAATTTTCTTGGATGCAAGTTGTGACTCCCTTGATCTTGTAAGCCTGTTTGTGAGAGTGCAGGGAGCTGCATACATTTTCCCCCTCCTGATTCTTTTCTGTGTCATTTTAAGAGGGGGGAGCCTCAAAGATCCTAATGTTGCTCTTAGCAATTTTGCTTTTTCTGTGCACATTGATGGGGAAATGAGCTTTCCTTCAATTTTCTGTTTTGTAATACCAATTTTTCCTGTTGTGCTCTGAATTCAGTCTTTTGTATCTTTCCTATCGGGAGCAATGGAATTCTTTCCCTTGGCTATTGCTGGAACACCAAATACCGTGTTCCTTGTAATAGATGCACAGAAACTGAAGAGGAAAGTTTTGGCTGTCTTGAGCATTGCTGGACATGTCCAGAGGAAGTGTTGCTTTGCCAAAAAAGTGACCGAGTTGTTAGGAATGTTTCTCCATCAGAGTTAAACCAGTTTTGTTTGGTGGTCAGTTTTGACTGTTTTAGTTCCCTGCTGAGCTCTGTGCTGTGTCCACACAATGCAGTAATATGTGGTTTGCTGAATTAGCTCAATTGCATAGATTCTTAAAACACCTGAACCATCAGTCAATCAATCCTGCTGGTTGGATTTGTACAACACGCTGATCCTCTAGCCAAGTGCATTTTAGGCTGTGTGTTGTGCAAAGCCAGCCCTTGAATTTTGTAGTCCTCTGAATTAGCTTAAGACTTTTGGAACCGTGGGCCACAATTACAGGTCTCTTTGGGGCTCTTAGAAGGAGGGAAAATGGCACTAACTGGCTTCACACATTGTACTAAACCATGATGCAATTTGTTTGGTTTGGATTTGGTGCATTGCCCAAACTAAGCCTCTGTATCTAATGAACCATGGCTTAGCATAGCATGTGAACACGCTATTTACTGGTTGAAAATAATGTTAAATGTCAATGTTAAAATGCTCTGCTTTCTGTGTACCCAGACTTGCACTGCTGGGGAACATTGTTTTGTGAGGAAGACACTTTGACATCAGCAAAAGCCTTCATAGGTCTATAATTTTCCAGGCACATTGGTGAGAAAGTTCTAAATTCAGGGGCTGCCTTTTCAACTGACATGGGGAAAACTAACTAGAGGGTGGATCATATTCCTTGTGAGGACCAGACCTGCAGTCAGCCAACCAAAATCTTGTTGCATTTGATGGGATTGTTCTAGAGTAAATGAGCTTGAAGATTGTAACCAATAGACTCTTTAAGGCATACCTGATAGCTGGATTCCCACAACATGATAAGCCTGTGCAACAGATGTATCCTGTGCATTGCCCAAGGGACAAATAAAGCACGTATTTGTGCTGCACCATCCTATGGTTGAACGTGATGGTCTGGTTGACCCAATATGCTAAGATAACATTAGGGTTCCTAGAAAAGGCTGACCCATGGACCACCCTACCTCAGTTTTGTCAAGTCTAAAGTGTTGGGTCAACCAAATGCGTGTACCTTGATGGAGGGTTTGTTGTGGCCCATGGGAAGTCTTCCACACATGAAACATGCATTCATCTAAGCCCTGCAGCTTGATTTCCAGCTCCTTGGCAAAGGAACTTGTCTGTGGCTTTCTGTCAACTCTAGTACCTTTTCCAAGTCATACGTGTGAGATTCTGATCCATATCCTACCCTCTGTTCAACTAGAAGTGACTTCATTGGGGTGGAAACCAACTTTTTGAAAACTTGGATGATGTTCATTTGCGTCCTCTTTCTTTTTCAGAATCACCACCCCCTCCTTATTCCCGGCTGTCTCCAAAGGATGAGCAAAAGCCATTGGGTAAGTGTGTTCTCCACCCAGACTTTCCTACTGCAGTTTGCTAAGCAGAAGGAAGAGTGGTCCACGTGTAATGTTCACAACTGGAGACATGTATTTTGGCAACTTTTGACTCTGCTCCAGGAGAAGGATGACTGCCTTGGCTTTTCTCTCTCTGTGGGTAACTTAAGATGATGCAAAACTTAGACATGAAAGGCTTGTACAGTGTTGTCCTGGATCTTGCAGATTGCCACATAGGATATAGTCAGACTATCCTGGGTCAAACTCAGTGTTACACACATATTACAAAGTCAGGAGGAAGACTCTGGTCAAGGTCTGGTTCAGGGATCAGGGCACAAAGTCCTGGCAGAGACTGAATTATCCAAACCATCATAGCAAAGGCTGGTTTCAAGAAACAAGCAGGCCTACTCTTTATTGGTGATCTTGTTCAGCATTGGAATAAGTTCAGGCAAAATATCTTTTGCCTAGAAGCTCAAGACCAGCTGAGGTTGTTTAGACAATTCGGGAGGAATGGCATACTTCTGAGTAGGCCATTATTCTCAGGGCACCGCTCCCAACAGTCTAGCACCTCTGTCTCTCCTGCCATTGCTCACCTGAATTAGGCGTTTGTTGTTCTTGCTTTGGGCTCTGGCCCAAGATTTCAGAGAAGGTAATTCTGGCAAGACCTTGGGGCCTAGCCCTGGTTCCTCACGATTGCTCTGACCAGGTTCCTCTTCTGCTGCTTTTTGGAGGTGGACTTCTCAAGTGAGCTGTGACTAGAACAGACATTTTAGGGCCATCCAAATATCTCACCCTCCTTTAAAAAGCAGAATAAGTTGCTAGTAAAGAGCTTCAGAGCAGGCTTAGAAGGGTGCGGGTCACACTGCCTTTGCGTTTCCACAAAGTTCAGGGGTAAACTAGAGAGGGCAGGTTTACTGAACAAACCACAATTGGCTGAGTTCACACCACACACAAAATTGGAGGTGTGCTGAACCAAGGACCTTTAAGTGGTGTGCTGGGGGCCACCCTGCAGAAATTAATGGCTGGGACAGGAGAGTGGCTTCCACAATAAATTGCAGTGACGCTGAAATGACTACGTGCATGCAGAGACGGACCTGCATCTCGTTGTCCGACGCAAGGATGTAAGTTGTAGAATGTTGATATTGTCATGAACATTTCATTATTTCCCATCGTGGTGACTGTGACGGTGTGATTAAACGTCATCAGTTTTTATGTGCATCACGTATGATGGCCGCTATCCTGGCTTTTTTGACCACGCCCAGTGGACACCTCTGTCCTTTTGCTGCTCTACTTCCCCCCCTTAGACCTTTTGATGCAGGGGAGGGTGAAAGACAAACAAATCTCAACTCTCAATAATACTGCATCTGTTAGGGGGAAAAAATGCAGGAAGCTCGCTGGGGAAATGGTGGCAACCGTATTTTAAATACTGCCCTGCGAGAGGAATTCCATTTCTCTCCCCGCGACTCTTCTGTTTTGTTTTTTTAAGCATCAAAGAAAACATGGTCAAAGAAGCGAGGCATAAAAATGTGACCTACTTAAAAACTGGCATGCGCCAAAGGGAGTAGCCTTCCAAAATAGATATTGTCATTTAAGCATTTAAACCTAGGCATCCACAGAAAACTTGCCTGCATCTGCCATCGGCTTTTTGTGATGAAGGCTCTGCAGGTGGATGGGAATTTAGTTGGATTAAAGCAAAATTACACTGATGGAATGAAGCCAGAACCTGAGAGTTTTGAAATTCATTTGTCCTCCCCCAGTAAGGAAGGGTTAGGCCCGTGAGAAGTAGGAAATGCTTATTGGTTGCCTGGATTCTTTGGCTCGGTAGGCCAAGGGGTTCTTGCGCAAAACTTTCAGCAGAAATTTAACACGTGGAGGATGCATCAGGATTTCCGGCTCCCACCCACCATCAAGAGACTTCTGGTCGGTGTGAAATAGAAGTGGTTGTTGGATGGATTATAAATCAAGTGGCAATCAGATACTTACCTGTGGAATTTCTGCCAGGGATGGTACAGAAAGACATAGGTAGGTAGGTAGATTTGAGGACCTGCCATTCACTATCGTTTGGATCATATCCATTTCATCTAGATGACACCTGCAGAAATCGGACCCATCAAACCAAATTCCCTGTACACCCATAAATCCTGCAAGTCAGGAGGTGTTTCAAAGATGTGGTGGATCCATCATGTGTGAATAATGGGTTACAATCAGTTTGTTGGGACCCAACAAGTTGTACTAACCTTCATTCAGAAGTAGTCTAGGTAAGGATGAGTGGATAATGTGGTAGCCACTGGCAGTCCTCAAAGGTCCCATGAGCACAGTACTGGTCTAACACAAAGTGGTTTATCAGAAAAATGTGGCTCTTCCTGACTGCCTGTGTTTCGTTCTCCAGTTTCTGTGGAGGACTTTTTTATCTGCCAAAAAAGAAATCAAGAAACAAATATTTGGCACCCTGGTTCTTTTTGATACTGGTGTACTTGGTAGATGGGGATCTCGGAGTTCATGTATTGGGTCTTTGCTTTCTAAACAAGCAGGATTGAAAAGAAAAGGGAAATCAACAAGTAAGAAATTGATTCTGGAGCAGGCTTTTAGAGCATATTTTTAATTAAAGTGGTGTAAGTGAAGGGGGGGGAGAGAGACCAACAAAAGACTTTCAACTTGTTAAAACAAAGTTTTCTTGGTCTCTGCAGGGAAGGAAGGAAGGAAGGAAACAAGAATAAACAGCTTCAAGAATTTTAATAGTGATAATTAAGTATAGTAACAATGAATTGTTTGGAGGCTTAGTGTAACCTTACCCATGGAGCTCCAAGTTCCTACTTGTTTGATCCACTCAACCTTGGTTATTTTTGAGGCCCAAATCCTGCCAGTGTTTGTGCATTGGAAAAAGAGAAGAGAGCCATTGCTGCTCATTCCTATCAGCCATTGGCATCTCTGGGTAGGTCAGGAGGAAAACCCTGGTGAGTTGTGATTGCCCATCTCAGCAGACAAGATGGACTGCTGGTTTCACCCAGCAGAAGGCAGCTTTCTATGGTGATAAGTTTCAAGAGTTTCTCTGCAGGGCAGTTCCTTAGAAATAGCTCTATTACCACTTTCCCTGTTCTTGGTGTCCTAAGAGCTTATCCAGAGTTACTGTTTTGTTCTTGCTAGGAAACAAGGTTGGGAAGGGCTGGACGAGGTCCTCTTAAAATGCTTCTGCAAAGATAGGGTTCGTTGCTAGTATTACTGGTCACACCTTCCACAAACATTCACACTCCTTCCTCTTTGCTGATTTCCTCTGAGCAAAAGGCTGGGCCCTTCTCTTTCTAGCATCCTGCCTCTGAGAAGAGGCAGGGATGTTGCATAATCAGGATGAGAGCTTGATTTCTTACATAGTATTCTCATCAAGAGGGCTACTTAAAAGTCAGGCAACAAGGCAAGAACAGAAACAGCAGCAGTTGTCTCTAGGTTCTCACTGTGTTAAACCACAGCTTGTTTCAACCATTGTTTGTTGGAAAAGGGCCCAGTTGTTGTCTTTACACATTGTGCTCTTATAAACCATGATTAAAAATGATGCCTAAGGTTCACATAAGTCAAAACCACTTTTCACCATGTAAACCAGGGCTGTGCGGTGCTTTGGATTCACGAAAAGACATTTGTGAGCTAAAACATAGACCCTGTCTGCAACTTTTTAAAGCAGCTGTGTCTTTCCCAGATCATGAATTTTCTGCTTCCAACTGTTTCCTGTGATCCCAGGAAACAATGTGGCTGCTTTAAGGAAGAGTAGACCAGTGCTGCATAAATGCTCCCTCCCAGGTCTTTGAAAGCACCTTTTGGAAATGGACTCTGAAGCATTGCATAGCACTAGTGGGAATGCTTCTTGGAATGATAAAGTTATTGGCCATTTAGGAAATAAAATGTGCCTTTTCTCCTCTGCTTCCTAGATCTTTCAGATTCCACATTGTCTTACACTGAAACAGAGGCTACAAATTCACCCGACATCATCCCTGGAGACTTTTCAGGTAGGCAGATGTTTTAATGTGTGGGATAGCAAAGACTTTCTGAAGAAAACCACCTTGCTACCAAAACAGCAACAGAAGCGGTCCCAACGTTAAGTAGTGAACTTGCATTGATAGGAATAAAAAGACATGTCTTCGCAAGGAACAGCTAGTTAATGTTCTTCCCCCCCTGCAGGAGCTCTTAATGTGGGCTTGACGTTGTGGCTAACCTGCTGATAAAGGTTCGCATGTTTATATACCTTTAGCACTACTATTGTTAAATGTGTGAAGTAATGCATTTTAACAATACAGTGAAAGAACCAAATACACTTTAAAAAAAAAACCCATTTCCAGAAATCTGTATTTGTCAAACCTGTTAAGAATTAACAAGGAAAGAAAAGAAACAGATTCAGTGTATTTGAATACAGGTATTGAAAACTATAAGCAATCATTGTTGATTTTTTTATTTATCTTTCATAGCCAGTGGGTGTTCTCCAAGGAACTGCAAATGCCTTTTGGGCAAATATTTCCATTTATCTGAATATTCATTTCTCCAAAAATAGGCTGAATGCTCATATTTAAAAGTAAAATTAAACTAGTTCTGCTTATAACATGAAGCTTGATGCTTGAGAAGTATCTCTGAAATATTAATAGTTTACTTCTTGCAGGAAAGAACAACCAAACCCCAAAACCTCCTTAAATTACTTAAATTGGTAATAAGTTTTCTGACTGGATAGAGCATATTACTGCCTTGAAACATACACAAATGCATATGTGTCTGCACATAACATGTATATCTATAGACGTACATGTCACCTCTGCTGTTTAAACCATGTTTCTGCCCCGTTTAGCTGTTGGTCCAGTAATGGTCTTCCTGTTTTGCAGGACTCCATTTGCTCAGGAACTTTGATAACCTTATTCTCACCCTCCTCTTGTTACTGTTTGTGAAACTGCTAGTCTAGGGGGAAAAAGAAGAATTTACCTTATCAGTTGTAGGTCCTTTTTTGAAAACGTGCTTTGCAGGTTTGAATTTGAGCTTCCTAAGACTGAACACGGCTTCTTAGCTTGCTGCCTAATAACGTGGTTCTTGATGATTTGTATTCAGAGTCCAGCTGAAGTTTAGATACCCATGATGCTGGTAGTGATGGTGGGGTGGCCAGAGCAGAGAAGATGTTGGTGAGAAGGCGGCCCTGGTGGGAAGTCCCGTCAGCTGATGGGTCACTGGCTGCCCTGCAGGGCAGGTTCCGCCCATTGATCACAGCCTGTCTCCCAACAGTTCCAGCTGCTGATGTTGGAACTGAACTTCAGAACGTGAACCTTTTGTCGTCAGGGCCCAAGCATAGGAACAGGGAAAATGCAGCATTCCGATAGAGCGTATTTGAGTAACTGGCAGATAATCATATGTGGGTGAAATTTAATCTCTCAATCCTGGAACTTTTCCTACTTAACTGCAGTTGCTCCTAGAAGCTTATTGGAGCAAACAAACTCCTAAGAATGTGCGACCTGCTCTAAACATGGTGGAAAGTTAGGATCCAGAGATGGAACCGGTCCAGATCCTACCACTTCCACGGCTCTGGTGCGCCAAGTGATCAGGAAGCAGTAAAGCCCAAATGATGCTTGTGTTTCCTTTTCTCAAGATGGATCTTGTGCCAGCTCAGAGAGGAGAGGTTGAGAAAGCTTCCAGAAATTTGATTCCAACGTGTAGGAATGTGAGATACTTTTTGGGCCTCAGTTTCCAGGAAGGAACATGTGCTTTCGTGGTAGAACCCGGCCCATCTTGGCTTCTGACTCAGCTGTGAAGCTCAAGGAGATACGGTTCCTGATACGTTGCTTTTACTATCAGATTTTTGAACTGCTGGCTCTGCAACGTTTTGCGTAACCCAGCACCGGTTCTCTCTCTTTAATTGAGCTGCAGAGGAGTGCCCAGGAGCCCTTTGCTTCCAGGGCAAAAGGGGCTAGGTTCGTGTGGCATCTTACCTTTGCATAACTGTCAGAAGGCAAAAAAGTGGGTTTAAACTTTTCTGCTAGAACAAAATAACGATCACTTTGTAACCAAAATGGTAGTGTAATTGGATATTCCCATCTCCTACTGTGGAATTTCAAGTGGCTCAGCTCTTCATAAGAGTCTAATGTCGGTTATTTATCTTTCCCCAGTGGGCAGGGTTACATATATGGGATAAGAGACTTGCTGCAGTTTAACTCTTAACTCACCATTTGTGCTGCTCTCATCGTAGAGCAGTTTCCAGGATCAGCCTCCCCCAATCTGGGAGACACCAGATGTGCTCTGGCTGCAATCGCCTGAATTTGCAAGCAGAACAGCCAGATGTTGGCAGTGGATTGGTGGAAGCGTTTTCCCGGTTCCTTGGGTGGCTGCCATTCAGGGAAGCCGACATTACCAAAGGTTGTTGAGGTTGATCCCAAGCACGTTCCATGGGATGGGTCTGATAAAGAACTTGGGTCCTTAGCAGAGGCTTCAAGGGGTGGGAGTTTGCAGTCTGGCTGCAACAGGTTACACTCGCCCGCCCACCCCGATTGCCATGGCTGATATGACTGATCTGGCTGGCTAGACAGGTGTCCTCTTCCTGTCTTCACAGGGGTCCTTTTAGAAGTTGGTGGAAGAGAACAACTGCCTCGGGTGTAGAATAGCTGTGTTCCCTGCTAGGAACCAGCTCTTGACCGGAGGGACATACTGCAACTACTGATGTAGCAGTGATCCCTGACAGCTTCCGTTTCATTTTACGAAGCTTCCCCCTCTGGTCCTTTTCCGCCCTGGGGCAGCTCACTGCTCATTGGTTTGACTCCCACCATCTGTCTCCTTTTACTTACCTGTCCACCCCCTGGCTCATAGGTATAGGTATAAATATATAGGTATATTTACCTTCAGATGAGCCATTCCTTTAAGTGCCTGAGCTAGCGGGCTTTCACATGAATAGAGCATCCACATTATTGTTGGTTCAGCCTTTTGCAGAAAGGGGGACGGAATTTGAACTTGGTTGACGTAGGCTGTGCAAAGTGTCCTTTTAAGTGGCTCCAGCAGCCCCGGAGTTGGGCTTGCCGCACCTATCAGCAGCTCCAGACAATACCAGATCACATCGCTTGGGGTAGGTGGAATTAGGCCTGCATAAATCAGAGCGGCATCTCTAAGGGCACTGGGAAGGCCAGAGCTGGCATGTCAGTGGTTATAAATTCTCTGCCAAGGACCAGCTCCGAAAGCCAATGCAGATGTGGAAGAAACACCTTCTTCCTTCCACTAAATCGCTTGCATGATAGAAGGCATAAAACCCTACCATTGGAGGGGTCATTGGACCCACCTTCCTCCTATAATCCAGATTGAACCATCTTCTGGCCAATGGCTGTCCACCCCCTATTTGAACACCTCCAACAAAAGACAGCCTGATTTTTTTTCCTTTCTGTTTGGTTGCACTGTTGATTACTTTCAGGTAGAGTTTTCCTAACATCCAGTCTACGTGTAACTTCCTGTCCCTTCACGCTCCGCAATAAGAGAAAAAAAGGCTTGGTCCTTCAGCTTTTGAAGAGGCTGTTGCGCCCTGCCCCCCCAGTCTTCTCTTCTCCAAGGCAAACTTGCTCAGTTCCTTCAGTCACTCTTCAAGGAACTGGGTAGCTGCTCCCCAGATCATCTTCACTGTCC
Source organism: Candoia aspera (assembly GCF_035149785.1). Classification (NCBI taxonomy): domain Eukaryota; kingdom Metazoa; phylum Chordata; class Lepidosauria; order Squamata; family Candoiidae; genus Candoia; species Candoia aspera. The sequence goes on from NC_086165.1 coordinate 20,607,876, forward strand.
TTCTCCAAGTCTGTTCCATGTCTTGGAATCCCTTTGAAACTTGGGGGTGCCAAAGAAATTGTTTGAACTTTGGCACGCTGATTTCTGGGAAGTGACAACCAAGGCTGGAATGCAGGATGGTGGATGACCCAGGTGTTGTGGGTTTCTCTTGGTGGGGACTCTCTGCCTACCTTGAACGACCACCACAGCAAATCCCATGAAAATGGGTGAACTTTTCTTTATCAGATGCTCCACCCAGGTATTGGTGTATTTGGGAGAATTTTTTTGCCTACGTTGTTCATATTCCTCTATCAGTGCAAGTGATGTGTCCTCCCCATACACTGAATTCAGATCAGGTCTTAATTAAACCAGCTTTCCTTAGGAAGCAACATGGAGTATGAAGTCCCCTCCTGGAGGTCCTTGAGTCAAGCGCTTTTATACTGAACATTTTTCCTTTGTGTACCTATTTTGCCAGTAGGTAATAATACTGCATTTCTTTCCTGATGAGCATCCCTTCAATTTGGGTGTGTGTGTACCTGTACACATGTGTATATACCTGTGTTTGTATATGTGCACGTACTTCTTGAGAGGATTTCCTTTGTATGGCTTTAACCACTCTTTAAACCTATACTAATGCAAATGGCATGACTGAGGAATTCTGGTTTTGTTTTTTAAAAAAGACCCAAAAGACACATTCTTCCTAGAAGAATCCATTCCTTCCCTTTGTTTTTGTGAAATAAATTAACCGTCTTTGGGACAGGCAGTTGCAACTTCTGACGTCTCCATGGGAGATCCACCACGTACTCCTTCTTACAAATTTTTTAACCAGGGCAGTTAGGGAATTCAGATAAATGGCTACCCACGATTTTTACATGAGTAGCTCTGCTGCTTCTCCTCTTCCACCTCCACAGGTTGAATGCAAACAAATTAAGAAGTTACTGCTAATATGCATAGGTCTTCATGGGATTCCTGAAGACGGGAGGTGACACGAAATTGACACTCTTAAGCAGGAGAACTGCTTTAAAGGTTTTATTTAATCACCAGCTATCCAGTGAAGTGCAAGTCGAGACACAGGGCAGAAGACACTCTGGTGGCTTTGAGGTCTTCTGTCCTTGTCCTTTGTTCATCTTGTCTTCTTCTACAATTTGGTGAGCAGATTGCAGAAGAAACTCCACCCACCTACCCTGTTTTCTTTCATGGGAGGAAAGCTGTCTGACCCATCTTCTTGGTCGGGCCTGATGCATATGGGACCCTGGAAACAGCCTTTCCTCCCAACCACCCCAAATATGCTCCATTGAAGAAAAGAGCTAACGAAAGCTAATTAAGAGAAGGTTGAAGATTCCTTTCTGTGAGCTGCTCTCTGTCCTTCTCAGAATGCTTATGAATTGCTTAGTTTGTACATGGGTACATTTTCAGCGCAGAAGATACACAGTGATTTCCATTTGACCAAACAGCTATGAAGTTCTAAGTGGGAGGCATTGGGAGGTGTTCAGGACCCCCATTCTCTGAGTTGCTTAGAGCCAATCGTTGTCTTTCACTTCAACCTACCTTGCAAGTTTGCTGTTGCAAAAATAAAATGGAGACCAAATCGGTGTCCCCCTTGCATTTTCAGATGAAAGATGGTATTTAAAGAAAGAAAATCTTGTATTTTCTCTCTCCGGTGTCATCTAACTTTCTCAGACAGAAGGAAAATTACATTTGCATTTCTAATGAAAACAGTGTTATTGTTGGATGGGCGTGGGAGTTGGTGCTAAAAATTAACCATTTTTTTTAACCCAAGCTTTTTTGCAATGTTCTTGAAGGGATCTGTACTTTGTGAATCTCCACTGTCCTTACATTAAGTTTACTCACTTTCATATTGGAAGCAGAAACAAAATCAGTAAGCTGTAAATCTTTCATCAGCTGTAGCTGCACAGAAGTCTTCATCGGGCAAGATGCATTTTCAGAGGGAAGAAAGTTTGCACACAGATTGTGTCTTTGAACGCATTTGTGTGGTGCCAAATTGGGAACTGCAGAAGAGTGAGTGATTTATTCACTGGGGTGAAGTGATACTTGAGCTAAATCTTTGAGCCCAAAAGGACCTCTGCGGCCTGTGGGTCTTATTAGAGTAGGATCTGTGAAGCCAAGGGACCTGATTCACAAAAGTAGAGATAAAAAACCAATTACTTTGGAAGGGGCCATAAGGCGATTTTTTGGTGCTATAGAAAGACATGATTAATTCCTTTGAAAACCAAGAACTTGGGACACTTCCTAGTAAAGCCCTCTTTATTCCTTATCTGTTAGGGTCTTGACTTAGCAGGTGGCAACACCTGGCCAGCCTTGTCCAGGCTTGAAAGCTAAGCTCAACCCTGGTAAATAATTGGATGGGAGACCACCAGGAAATCTCTTGGCTAGACTGAGATGAAGACTGTGGCAAGCCCTTTTGTATTACTGCCAAGAAAAAGACATGACCGTGTAATCGCCAAGAATCAAGCTCAGCTTGGGGAGCTTTTACTTTTGTCTCAGGATGTGGCAGGCCCTAACCAACCTCAGCCACCCAGGGTATAATCTGGTTAGTCCTTGAATGGGACACCACCAGGAAATCTGGAGGCTGTAGATGCTAGAAAGGCAACGATCAGCCACTTCTGCATGGTGGACAAGAAAACAAACTTGTCAGTCAGGGGAGTCCTCAGGGTGTGGCCAGAAAAGCCAAGATGAAGGCCACGGTGGTGCAATCCAAGCTCCACCTGATTTCATGCGCATCACATAAAAAACAGGTAGCACTTCAATCCCTCCATTTCAGCCACTGTCTTGACTTTTTTTGACCATGCTGTGCATACACACACACACACACACACACACACAGACACACACTCAGACGGTGTTGATGAAGTCAAGGCATTGAGCTGGGCTGTTCCAACCCAACAGAAGGCTGGAAAGAAATTAAACATGGGAGCCCGTGAGCTTGCCTACCCCTTGGCTTCCCTGGGGAACTGGAAACAGAAGGGCACGGGACCAAGTTTGGTGCGGGGAGACGCTGGCTGAAGAAAGGTTGCATTCTGACTGGGCCGGATCCAGTTGGTGGCCGTGCAGAAGAAACAGTCTGGAGAAATGCCATCCTGGTGAGAAGGGCAGTCAGGTGGCGGTTCTGGATGCTGCTGATCCCTCCATGCCAAGCCTCCCCACTCTTAGTCACGTGCCCCCAAACGGAGCATCCTCAGCCCATCTGGCGTTTCTCAGGGCCAACTCATATTCAGAGGTGCAACACGTAGGCATCTGCCCTGATCGGCCTCATTCACACTCCCGCACGCATGCAAATCCTAGACACGATGCTCTGCAGACTTTCCCTAACTCTTTCTGTTAGAGCCTTCTCCAGGCTGGGAAAGCTGGAAGTGGGGATCGGGGCCACGGTCGGAAAGAAGTGTGCAGGCATTCCCCTATGAAGGGAGATCAAGTTCCTGTCAGAAATTTGCCCAATCTCTGCCATCCATTTTTTTTGGGGGGGAGGTGGGGAATACATGCTGGATGGAAGTCATTTACCCTGTCTGGAAAAAACAGTCATTTGCGTGGGAAAAAGATGGAGGAATTCAGGGTTCTTCTGGGAAGTGGCCGAGGGGACTTCCCCAGTGATGGGGTCTATTTTCCCCATCTTCTGCCTTGCTTGGGTGCTCAGGAGGCATCGCTGAATGCTGGATATGGGTTCCAAACGGAGTGGCCGAGCTTTTTCCACGGAAGTGACTAATTCAAAGTTACTTCCATTCACAGAGGCTGATCAGAGTCCCCTCCCTTGGGCTTCCTGGAAGGGGCCTCTGTTTCCGGGAAATGCCCAATCCCAACTCAGCCCTCTACTTTGGGGGAGGAGGCCTAAGTCTAAAAAGAAGAAACAGGGAATCGGATGTCGGAAGGATCCTGCTGTTTTTAAAAAGCAGGAGATGAGAAAGATGAGAACGTGGAAACCTTCCCAAGTCAGCGGGCCAGAGACGCTCAGGAAAAACAACGTCCCCGATTTCACAAAACTCCTGACCTGAACAGAGGCTGTTTCTGAGGATTCAGCTCTGAGAAATGGCACCCAGGGCTTCTGGTTAAGCTTGGGAAGCCTTTGAACAGCCGAGGGACTTCAGGGTAGATTCCTGGCAGAGCCTTTGAGCTGTTCCGGCTGGAGCCAACCCTGTTTTGCACTCTCCACCCATTCCCCTTTCAGGGTTTTGAAAACCAAAGAAGCCAAAATATTTGGAACGTGAAAGCAAGCATTTTCGAGGCGGAAATGTATTACTCAAATTAATGCCCTGGACGCCAGCACCTCTCTCTTTGGCCTTTGGTGAGACTGAGGTGGTGAGAGCGGGCCAGTTTGGGGGAAAGGAGGAAAGAACATCAAAGATTCATGGGTGGAGGACGTCGGATAAACATATGAACATTTTCACTCCCCCCTCTCCCCTGGTTTCCATAGCCTTCAAACTCTCACTCTCTCATACATGCACACACGCTTACTTCAGTTTTTTAAAAATCCTTGGTTTTCAAGGATAGGCAGTGATGATTTTTAAAACCCTTACATCTAAGGAGAACATAACAAAAGAAGCTGTCTGGCCTAGCCTCTTTCAGATGGGAAACTCCAAACGCTAAGGATGCAAGCTTAGTGGGCAGAAATGTGTTGACGTCTGGGTAGTATCAGCCCAACCTTGTGTCTTCCAGGTGAGTTGGCCCTGGACCCCTAAAATTTCCAACCTGCGGAGCCTGTGAGCTGTGAGACTTGGAGAACTGAAGGCTCCCTCCTTCCTTCCTCTTCCCTTTCCCTTTCTCTTCCTTCTTACCTTCAGCTTCCCCTTCCCCCTTCTTCCCCTTCCCTCCCTCCCTCCCTCCTTCCTGCCTTCCCCTTTAGATTACACTTTTCATCCAGGTGGCCCTACCCAGATTCAGCAATGGTTGGAGACACGGGAGAAGCATCTGCGCTCCCTTGCTTTCTCGAGCTGTGCCTTCCAGCGTGAACCTGCTGAACTCTGCTTTTTTTCATGGCTTCTTCTGATGTTTGTTTTTCTGGAAAGATCTTCATTGCTCAGAGGGTGATGTGACAGCATCTTGAAAGCCTGTCGAAGTAATTCTCCAAATTAACTTATACCCGGTGTAATTAAGGTGGAGTTACTCTGAGTTTCTCTCTCACGCTTCCCCACTTCCGTGGGCACAAAAATCTCTCCTGTGACGGACCTGTTGCCTCCCTCAGCTGCCTGCGTACCCAGGATCTTTAGGCATCCCATCACACTGGAGGACTTTGGGCCACTGACTCGCTTTCTTAGCCCAACCAGTTGCCTTTGTAGGAATGGAAGTGTGGGGGAATGTCTAATACAAATGGCCTGGATTCCTTGGAGAAGTTGGGATAGAAATGTAATAATTAAATAACCAATGGGGGAGCACAAAGGTCTGCTGTTGAATGACCCCAGTGATTTCCCCTGTCCTTGCAGAATGTTGTATTTTTCACCCTGTCTGTGAGATATTCCAAGCAATATGGGATTGCCTGGTTTATGCAGTGGGTGGTGGTGGTTGTCCTTAATTTGTGTGGAGAGGTTAACAATAACCTTAAAATTCCCTTCCTCATTTAATAATCCAGGCTGAAAAGGGAGGGGAGGGTTATGTGTTCAATGGCAGCAATGTAAGATTTTCCATGCGTTTCAAGCTTTTTGCTATTATTTTATTATTTTTTAGATTTTTTAAAAATCCTGCCTTATTTTTATAAATAAAGCAAGGCGGGGAATATACCTATTGCTTCCTATGGAAAACTGAGAGATGCCCATGATTGCCAATGATTTCTTAATGAACTCTCCATTTGTGTGGGGGTGGGGGAGGGGGCCTGCTTTTTACTGTCTTTGCTACTTGCGTGGGAAGGGGATGAAAACAGATCAAAGAAACCAGCAAGATTTATACCCAGAGTCAGCCCAGGGAAGAGTTTCAGTCCAGGGCCGCTGCCTAAGACTGAGAAATTAAGGTGGAAGTGATGCTTGAGTGTATATATCCCACTCTAAGCTAGTAATCTCTACATGTGTTGGACTAGCATTCCCCAGACAACATGACAATGCTGATTGGGGAAGATGGCAACTGAGTTTTTAGTGCTTTTTCCCCCCCTCTCCCGGCACTGTTCTCCTTTATATATGCTGTCTCCAGCATTCTGTGACCTTCAGCCTTCAAATATAATACATCTCTGGTTTACCATTATGTACTAATCCACTCACTGTAAGTTATTCAAGATGATGGCTAAACCATCAGTTAGCACAAGGTATGGATCCAGCCATTTTGTAGGCCCCCAAAACTGTGTTGCTGTGATCTTGGATGCAGACATCGAGACCCAACCCTCAAACTTTAAAAGTGCCAACTTGAGTTCCTTGGCACCCTGGCAAGGGACTTTCAGTTGCTTCTCCTGGATCATGTTTTGCTCTATTTCACTGGAACCATTTTACTGCAGCTCTAGTGTGGTGTTTCTCAACCCCTGCAACTTTAAGATGTGTGAACCAACTCCCAGAATTCCTGGCTGGGGAATTCTGGGAGATGAAGTCCACACATCTTTAAGTTGCTGAGGATGAGAAACCCTGCTCCACTGGATGAGGTTCAGATATAAGAGCAAATGGAAACAATATGTATAATAATGTCAGTTAACAATCCATATATTAATGTCAGTTTCCTAAAATTCCACAAACGTGACTGGCATTTTATTAAAACTTGCAGTCCTTCCTTTGGTTAATTTGACCCATAAGTGCCTCTTCTATAAGTGCCCCCCCAACTTTTTCTCCCCCGTCACCAGCACAAAAAATGTCCCGATATCTCCTCTATAGAGGGCTGAATTTTGGTGAGTCTCCCAGAAGAATGAGACGATGACAGTTGATTACAAATTGGGATCAAGCTCTCAGTTACACACCAGTGCATCATCCACCTGAAATTTAAACATTTGGGAATAGGTGTGCTGCAAGTACAGGTAGTCCTCGCTTAACCATTCGTTTAGTGATGGTTCGGACTTATGACGGTTTGGGAAAAACCAACTTACAACTGGTCCTCACTCTTAAAACCATTACAGCAGGGACCCTGGTCATGTGATCGCAATTTGGGTGCTTGGCAACCAGTTCATATTTATGACCGTCACAGCATCCCATGGTCATGTGATTGCCATTTTTGACCTTCCTGGCTGGCTTCTGGCAAGCAAAATCAGTGGGGAACCATGTGATTCGCTTAATAACCACGTGGTTCTCTTAATGCCCAAAATGATTTGCTTAACGACCAGTGCAAAAAGGTCGTAAAATGGGTTAATGACCGCTTTGCTTAGCAACCAAAGTTCTGGTCCCAATTGTGGTCATTAAGCAAGGACTACCTGTAATATCTGTTGGAGCTCTTCCTTTTACTGAATTTCTCCTTTAGCACGGGCAGAAGCTGGGATCACAGTGCATCGGTGGTTCTGCCACGGGTTGGAGATCAGCTTTTCAAACAGAAAAGAGGGGCGGGTGGGTGATAACTGGGAGAACGTGTGGAAGCCTGCGTGCTTACTAATGCTGGAGGCCCATCCGGGTAGAAAGCTGCTTTCCAGTAAGTTGATACCACTGGAAGATGTTAGGTTCCTTTTCCACTCGGCATGAAGACCAAGAGGAGTGAGTTCTGGGGGTTCGCTTTCTGAACGGAGATGCTCAGGAAATGCATCCTGAACTATGAAGACTGTTTTATGACTCCTTTGGGAAGGGGCGGTCTGCAGTAACTAGCCCCTTTTTAGTTAAAGAGGGTAGGAGAGGGCTCTCTATTCCACTGACTGCCAAATATTTATGGGACTGGCCCAGTGCTGGCAGACTGACCAACCCTGGCAGGCGGTGTCCTTCCGTTTTCTTCCTTTTGGAAGTAATTTGTGTTTGGAAAATAATAAAGTGAACCTTGTTTTACAGTTGGGAAATGCTGCTGGATGAAGCTTACCTTTTTTCTTTTCCCTGTAAAAGCAGTGGGTTTTTTTTTTTTCCTTGTTGACTGCCTTTTGCTGTGTAAGACAGGAGGAATGGAAGCATTTTTTAGGATTTAATTCCTTCCTTAGATGAATGGTGGCGTGTGAAATGTTCTTCTCCATGTCAGTGTATCCATGATTTAGGCGGTGCAAAGATCGTGCCTGGAGTTGGCTGCAGTCAGACTCCTCAAAAATCGGATAATGCATCAAAAATGTTGATCTCCTAGAGGGTTTTTCTAACTTTCAGGCAGCAGAAGCCAGAAGTTTTGCAAGAAGCTAAACTGTAGTGATAAAAGATTGGCTATGTTGGAATGATCTTTCTTTTTTCTCCTTATTCTCCTACAAAATCCCATCATGCTCTTGTGGAACTCTAGGTCTTCTGAATCACTTCGGCCGATCCACTAAGTCACGAAGACATCTTCCTAGCTGTGGGTCAGTTTCTGTATCCCAAGTCTCTGGGTCTTGTCCCCCAACACCTCTTTAGAGACTAACATCCTGGGCCCTCATATTATTCCTGTAATTCCATTTCTGTTTGTTTGCTGAATTTATCCCTTCCTTTCTTGCTCTAATGGAGCACTGAAGACAGTTAAATATATTTTAATGTAGTTTAACAATACTTAACATAATACAGCAATACGTTTAGAGGCATCTAAACCAGGGGTGTACAACTTGACCTTTGATGGCAGGCTGAGGTCACACTGCCCAAGTAGGCAAGATCAGGACAAAGTAGTAATGGAGTCAGGACAGAATCTAAATTTGATTAAACTTAAATTGATCTTGAGTAGTACAAGTGGAACGGTGTAGAGAGAGCAGAACACAACAGCACTTTGGGGAGTGGAGTTCCCAGGATTCCAAGGCAGAATGGCTAACAGAAGGCTGGGGACTCAGCGCAACACATGGGAATGGGCCAAACGTACTTTACCTGGTCTGACTTTGTGCTGGGTCATAGTCGCTGTAGAACGCATCTGCTTGCCGGGGTGGGCATCTTGGACTTCTTTGCATCGGCTGATGGGAACTGAGGTCCAGCTTATTGCCTACCTTTCTGGTATCTTTCTAATCCACAGGTCTTGCATGCGCACCATGCTCCCTGCCCCAGAATGTGAGAGGCTCCCTTTTATAGTGAATGAATTACAGTATGTGGAAGAGCGAAGAAGTCCAAGGTTTGAGCAAGGAAGGGTTGAAAGAGGAGGAGGATTTTTGGAAAGCCCAAATAGTATGACCCACTTCAGGACTGGGGTCTAGTGCAGTGTTTCTCAGCCTCGGAAACTTTTAAGTTGGGTGGACTTCAACTCCCAGAATTCTCCAGCCAGCACGCTCCCCCCTTTTTTCATTTTTATTTTCTCATCTTAATGATTTGTTTGCATCTATAAAGTACAGATGCTATTGGATGTTGCAACACAGACTCACCTGCAAATAGGTACAGTGTATTCAAGGAGTCAGTCTGGGATGGAAATGCTTACATATGTAGGAAAAATTGTGTTTTATATTGAAATTTTACTATATATTTATTGCTTTATATTGTAAACCGCCCAGAGTCCCTCTGCTCAGAGGAGATGAGTGGTGACAAATTTGATAAGTAAATAAATAGCAATTATTTAGAAATTCTACGCTCATAAATCCCAAATCTTATATCCAGATGTGATGGAATGTGAGGGTGACCTTGGAAGACAAGGGAAGAGATGCCACCTAGGGAATGATCAGATAAAAGAGAAAAGATCCTGCAACAGAGTAATGGCCAAAGAAGCTTAGGAAGAGCCCACCCTGATTACTTAGGTGAAAATAGGGACGGCAGGAGATTTGTACTTTCAGACTTGCAAGATTTGGTTAATGTAGCCTTACAGTAAAGCAGAATTAGCTCATCTGGCCGTGTTTCCTGTCTGGTTAACCTGGCAGGGTTGACATCAGGCTGTATTTGCTTATATAGGTAGTCCTCACTTAACAGTAATTGGTCACTAAGTGATGTGGTTATAAAGTGCGTCACATGACCATGCCACTTAGTGACAGCAATTACGGCAGTTAAACAAATCACCATAGGTCATGAAGTGAGGACAGTGCGTGGGCACCTTTTGTGACCTGCCAGCTTCCCCATTGACTTTGCTTGTCGGGAGCCGGCAAAGAAGGTTGCCAGTGGTGATCGCATGATTGCAGGACCCTGTGGCGTCTTAATTGTGAGCAGCGCCCAGATTGTGATCACGTGACCGTGGGGAAGCTTTCAGGACCAGTCGTAAGTACTGCGCGTTCAGCACTGTTGTAAGTTTGAATGGTCACTGAATGAGTGGTTGTTAAACAAGGACCACCTGTATTTACCAAAGAGAATGAAAAAGAAGAAAACAGGTATTTCCTTTTTTTGGCTAGAACTCAGCTCACAGCAGTGTTTAGTAGGGGTGTATGAATATTGGATTCAGAAATGTAAGGGTGATTCAGTCAAGGTGAGTCAAATAGGATGCCTCTGAATCAATTCAATTTTGTTAATTCATATGATTTGGACATCCAAATGAATGTTCAGGTTGAATCAGATTGCAAATTTTAATCAGTTCAACAATTTGAAAAAGATTTTGTCCAGTTCACCCACTTGTCATATCCAGTATATTTCACATTTGTTATTGGAGCTGCATGTGAAGACCTAGGAAATGGAGATCAGAAAGGGCATCTGAAGGTGCAGAGGATCAGAACAGTAGATAGCACTGCGAACACTAGTTTTTGTCTTGAAAGAGCCCTTAGCTTAAATATCCAAGAAACTGCAAAAGATGGAAATTGCTTAAGCTCATTGTTAAAATTACAGGAGCAAGAAAGTTGCTTTTTTTCAAATTGCAAAAATTAGCTGAAGTGCTGTACAGGTAGTCCTCATTTAATGACCATAGTAATGGTTCAGACTTATGACGGTGCTGAAAAAACTGACTTAACAACCAGTGCTCACACTTAACAACTATTGCAACCTCCCTGCAGTCATGTGATCACGATTTGGGTGCTTGGCAACCGGTTCACATTCATTCATTCAAATTTTGCTACCACCCATCTCCCCCCAGAAGAGGGACTTACGACAGTTGCAGCATCCCGTGGTCACATGATTACCATTTTTGACCTTCCCAGCTGGCTTCTGGCAAGCAAAATCAATGGAGAACCACATGATTTGCTTAACGACCATGCGGTTCACTTAATGACCACCACAGAAAAGGTCGTAAATTTGGGTCAGATTTGCTTAACAACTGCTTCACTTAGCAACCAAAACTCCAGTCTCGATTGTGGTCGCTAAGTGAGGACTATCTGTAATCTGAATGGTGGAAGTATCTAATCTATTTGGATGCTAAATCATTCAAAGTGATTCAAAGTAATTTTTCAAGGACTCCATGTGGACTACACCTTCCTGGCCCTGCCAGTTCTCTTCTTGCCACCCAAACCCAAGACTGTATATACGTGGTCACTAAGAGTCGACACTGACCTGATGGCTATCAATATATTCAAAGTTGTTGCTGTTAGTTGCCGCCGAGTCGTTTATGACTCACGGCGACCCTATGTATAACAGAACGAAGTGCTGTTCGGTGTTGTGCCATGTGCCTGACTGTTCCAGTGTTTGCATCCATTGTTGCTGTGATTGTATCAATCCATCGCATTGAAGGCCTTTTCCACTGGCCCTCGACTTTACCAAACACGATGTCCTTTTCAAGTGATTGGGCTTTCCTGACGATGTGCCCAAAGTACGAGAGTCTCAGCCTAGTTGTCTTCGCCTCCAGGGAACGTTCTGGCTGTATTTCTTCTAGAACTGATTAGTTTGTTCTTCAAAGTGACATGCAAGAAATTATTTTAAAGTTGGTGTTTTTTTGCTGGAACTGGGATGGGCTATCCTTCGTGGGGCGGTGGGGCAGAACATTTTATATAATGATTCTGTTTGGGTCCCTAGAGGACATGGGTCGTGCTATCCCTGTAGTGGGGTGGGATAATCCTTTTTTATCCTTTTAAAAACACACTTTTCTAGCTTACATATGAACGCTAAAAACCGTGTCAGCCAAAACGGCCATTCTGCTGCCAGACTTCAGAGGTGCTCTTCTGGGGGCTGCAAGGGGGACTAGGAAGCCCGCCCCTCGCTTCTGCCAGGCCCTGTACCTGGCTGATGGGGGGCTGTTTTTCTCCCTGAGGCGACCCAACTGGTCTGGCCCAGATAAGGCGTTTTAAGCTGTCTGCCCTTCCTCGCTTGTAACGGATCGGGGCACAGACATTTTGTCTAGAATAAGCCTCAGCCAATGGTAACACCACCCAACGATGGCTGTAAGAAACAGGAAGTTCCGTTTCCTTCCAACGAACTGGGGTCACAACATCTTTTAAGCGACGGTATACTCACTGCAGCTGCCACGGTGTGTGTGTGTGTGTCTTTTGCAGAGGGATGCAGCAAATGTCCCACTTGCCTCCATCCACTCAGATTGGTTCCAGCCGTCTGCTTTTGTCAGAGCTACCCACAATATTATTTTCAGCTCTGATCTTCACTGGGCACCAGCCTTTCCCGCAGCCCTCCGCTGGTCCTTGCCCCCCCCCCCCGCTTCTCTTGGGCTGGAAAAAGGCACAATTGAAAACAGCTGGTGGTGAAAATGTCTTTTCTCCTTGAAAGCAGGAGAGAGGAAGGAACCCCCGAGGAACTGGCACTGGCATTGCAGTTTTGTTGCTTACGTCTGGCGGCTTTCGTAAGCCCCGTTAGTCTTCCGTGGTCTTTTGCACCCTTGCCCAGATGTGGGTGATGGGACTTTTAGTCCAGCCTTGATGGGAAGACTGCTCAGTTGCTTTTGAAAAGCACCCCGCATTCCGTGCTCCCCGGCCACTTTAGTAGAATCAACACAGGTTGCTCTGGGGTAAGCGTGAATTCCCAAAGCAGAGTGTTGTGGGCGTGGGGATCTTTTATAGATTTTGGGGCTAGATTTGCATAGGTAAACAGGCATCTTGGCTCCATGGGGGAACAAAATTGAAGCAAGGCCAGGTTTCAACAGAGTTCAGCAATTGAAAATGGATTAGCCACAAGGACTGGTCTCCAGATTGCTTAGTGAACAAATGCAACTGCAGAGAAATCAGTTGCAGTGACTTGGAAGCGTTTTGCTATTTCATGGGCATTGGCTGAGTTTTGCTCGTTCAGAGTGGAACATCAGAAAATGCATAGTGCATGGTTTAGGTGGGCATGTTGTTGGGTGATCTCAGCCAGGGCTCGGAGATGCCCTCCATCCACTGTGTATTGGCTGGCAGGAGCAGATCTGTCCAATGCCGCTGAGTCCCCATATCCCGTCCCTTCTGAAACCGAGAGTGTGGTAGAAGCAGCTGGAAGGAGAAGAGGTTGTTTCTGGTCGTTTGGCATCTCAGGTGGCTGTGTGCCTGTGCCCCAGTGTGCACACACCAAGCACAGGAACTTTGGTCCCTCCATTGACAGCCCACAACAGTTCCTAATTTTTGTGGCCAGAAAACGTGATATTCTTCCAACCCCCTCCCAGTGCAAGAATACAAGCAAAGGAGATTTTGTAAAAGTCAGCATGAAAACAAACCGGTCACCACTGGCTACTGGATGGAGAGTTGGCTTGTGCGAAGATCATTCCATAAACACCTCCATTCTTGGTTCAACTGAGATACTCTGTTCTCCCAGCCCTGCTCTCAGAAGGACAAGATCAGGGGTATCTCTGAAGGCTGCACCCAGATTACTTGCCAGTCCAGAGATGTTTCCAAGAACAAACAAAATGGTCTTTAGCTGTGCCTGCTGGTTCCTGCTACATTCAGTGCTGAAAAGCAATTAGAACAGAAATGGTTAAGATTCTGTATGATAAGAGAAATCTGGGTTACTTTAGGCGTTATCTGGTATCTAGGTGGATACCCCACCAACTGTTCCTTTCCTTTCCTTTCCATGGCGTAGGTCAGATTAACAGCTTTGCTGTTTCTTAAAGCAAATACTTGGTGCTTTTGTGAAAACGAGTAGAAAATTGAGTCAGTTGGGAATTCTGTAGTGCGTATATAGATGGGTGAATGTGTGCTCCAGCAAGGTCTCTCTAGCCAGAGGAGAGTAGCTCGGATAACTCTGGTTGATGGTCTAGATCAGCATTTCCCAACCTCAGCAACTTAAGATCTGTGGACTTCCAACTCGCAGGGGAATTCTGGGATTTGAAGTCCATACGTCTTAAAGTTGCTGAGGTTCAGAAACACTGGTTTAGATTCTCACTAGAGCAGCCATGATGGTTGCAAGCAATTTGTGTGCTAATAGGCTTCTTGCTTCCCATTAAAGACTGGGAATAGAGGTTGAAGAACCGCTGTCAGGGACATAGGCCAGAATTCTTCTGCTTCTGCCATGGCTGACTTGTAAATAATGGTTGTGCTTGGACAGTCCAAGCCAGTCAGCCATATCTTAGCCTCGCATGTTGTGTGAAACCAGGCCATGTCTAGGGAAGCCAGAAAAACTGATCAGCTGAATCAACCATAGTTTATTTAGCCATGGGTAAACTGTTGACGCATGATTCCTTGGATGAAGCTCTAGCAGTTCAATTGATCCCAAATTGGCCAAATCTAAGGAAATATGACTTGTGTCATATGGATCTTCAAGTGCAAGTGACACCTAACCTCAGTGGGATGTACTTCCAAGTTAAGAAATTTTAGAAGCAAACATTTAGTAATTTCTTTGAAAATCAGCCTTTTTCCCCCAGCACAGTGGGTGCTGTTTTTCTTCCTTTGAAAAAGGCAACTCTTGAATCTTGGTGTACCAAACAGATGTGTAAAGCAAAATGGGGTAGATAATGGCGTATGCCAACTTGGTACTAGCCACCAGATTGTGACTTAGGGAACTAGGTCAAAGCACAGTCACAAAGCTGGGTTGATCCAAGTAAACATTGTTAGCACAACCATAATATAATTAAGTCTGAACATATTGAGAGAATTCAGCGGTTTGGGTTGTGTCTGTGTCTGCCTTGCAAGGAAAAAGACAGGATTAAGAGTTACTTTATATAGAACCTAGATTGTAAGGTACTGAGCCAAGATAAGAAAATTATTTAACAATTATTCTGTTGCTATTTTTTGCACCAGTAAGGAAAATATTGTTGGGAAAAGAACCCAAAGTTAGTCCTGATGAGTCCAGAATTATCAGCAGTTGCATTTTGAAGACATAATAACATTTCCTTCAATGTTTGTATAGTAAATGTTTGAAGTACTTCTAAAATTTGTACAATAGACTTAGGCCTTAAAACTTTTATCAGTCTCCTACCCAAAAGGGCTGAACAATTTTGGGAATAACCCAAACAGTTCTTCCCAAATGCTAATTTTAGACCCTATAGACTATATATTCTCTGTAAACCTTTTCTGATTAGGACAAAGAACAAAGCAGAAAGTTAGGACAAAGGGAGCTTAGAACTAAACGCCACATCTTATTCTTAAGGGCTTGTTGGTCATTTGGCAGGAAACGTTTTACTAGGATGTACATCATCTCCCGTGACATGAAGTCTAGTGTCACCTTTCTCCAGCCTTGCTACTCACATCCCTTTGAATTGTATCAGGGACTGAACCTGAACAAATACAAGCCTTCCCTTGTAAGACCAAACATTTTTGCCAATATGAAATAGCCATTTTCAGTAACCATCCGTGATCACACAGGGAACACCTTAAAAACTCACTTTCTCTGTGAAAAACCAACTGATCTGAAGTGGTCTCCAGACCACAAAAGCTAACGTCATCATAAATAGGCTTTTTTGCCTCAGTAGCTTAACAGGCTTATCTCTGGCTCTGGAAAGGTGAGCCTCCCACCAAAAAAGCATGCAAAATTGCAAAAAAAAAATGTTGTGTTTGGTCAACACCTCTGTCTAAATGAAGCATCCCTTACTCTCGCCGTGGAAGTGTGAAGCAGGATGGAGCAACAGGCTGGATATTTTCCCATTACTTTATGCTTTCATTTGGAGAAAAGGAAAAAGATGCTGCCCTGGTCCTAAAATGGGTCCCATCTGGAAAGCCACACTGATGTGGCAGTAACGTGCTTGGTCGTCTCATTCCTCTGAACGTCCCCTGTTCTGGGTCGTGCTCGCCCTGAGCGACTTCTTGATCAGAAGTGGAGCCAAGTGTAAAGATTGAAGGAAGCGGGGAGAAGAATTAAAAGCTGGCAGGTGGGGGAGGAAGAAGCAGTGAGCACCGCAGAAGACCACCTTGGTCCCCGTTAGATGGTGAGGAGCAAGGCGTACTTGAGGGCTCCACAGAGGAAAGAACTGCTCTCCTTCTGGCTTTTCCCTTCATGCTTTCTCTCCTCCCACATTCCTTGCATCTGGGGGTGGGCTCTGTTAGTGTTACTTGTTGGCCCCCTTTCCAGTGCCCCATTTACTGTGAGATTAGGGCCAAATTATTGACGGTAGGGCTTGGACCTCAAACAGTCGAGCTGTCTTCTCACAGGTGTGTTCCCAGCTGTTCGCAACCACATTATTCCTTTTGCTCTGCTGTCGTTTAAACTTAGAAATACTTACTTTCTTAGTTGTGGCTCTGGCTTTATCTTGTTTTGACTTTCTTACATCTAATACACTTCCTTTTTTATTGTTGTTATTTCATTTTGCAGTTTTACTATTCTGCTGTTACTTCGTTGTGTTTTAGGGTATGTTATGTGTTACAGCAATAACTGTACTTACTAGCGGGCCCTGCTATTCTATCCCGGGGTTTCTGTGGAAGGAAACCATTTCAGGCACTCAGACGTCCTTTCCTCTGCCTTCTAGGGTGGATCCCAGAGGCAGCAATATTTTGTAGCCCCCTCAGGATGGGTGCAAATTGTGGGGCCAGTTTTACTGTCTTTTGCAGAGAAGCGTACTTTGAAAAAACGCAAATGTGGGAGACTGAGATTGCCTGGTTCAGCAACTCTTTTAGCGTCAGATAAACCAGCGTTTCTCAACCTTGGCGACTTTAAGACGTGTGGACTTCGACTCCCAGAATTCCCCAGCCAGCCAGATTTTTTATTTATGTATTTTATTTGACAGAGTCATATCATGCCTTTCCTCCAGAAAAGGCATACATAGTACTTTAGCCTTCAATACTTCCTTAAAGCAACAACCTTGTGAGGTAGGCTGGTCTGAGAGACTGACTGGCCCAAAGTCTCCCAGGGAGCTTCTGTAGCTGAGGGGGACTCGAACCCAGGTCTTCTTGCTCCTGGTCTGGCACCTTTACCCCTACACCACACCGCCTCACACACTATGTAAGAGTGAACAGGAATGGAGAATGTAAAAATTAAACATTTGCTGAAGTACAGTAATTAGGTTTTTTTTTAAAAAAAAATCAGACTTATCAATCTAATGCCCCCAATGTAACGTTTTGGACCATCTTCTATTATAGCTGACTATTTAGCATGCTGACCAACACTGGTGGGAGTGCATCAGGGTGCCTACACTTTGTACTGGGGCTTGGCATATGTTCCCAACCTCAGCAGCCACCCATTTTCCACTGCTGGCAGATCCATGTTTCTGCAGTTGCTGAAATAACCAAAGGCAGACCAAGCCTTTTCAAGCGCTTGTGCAATTTGGATTTTTTGGCCTCTCAATTAATGGATAGAACCCTAGCTATAGACTGTGAATAGTGACATCTAGTGACAGAACATGGTATTATCAACGGTGGGGAAAGACAAAAGACAAAACCAGGACAATTCTCTCTGCTCCATGTTTTTATATTATGCAATTTTCAAGCTGGTAACTTAGGAGATCCTTCAGCTGAGTAAGGTGGCTATGTTCAAACATTTATTCCACAAAGGAAATTCTTTTTGTAGCTTCCTCTCACCACCTGGTACATTAACAGTGGAATAAGGAGGACGTCTGAAAGATCACCCAAGCTCCTCCATGCTCCTCCATGCGTTGCACTTTGCATGCTCAGATAGGAACCAAAAGCTCATTTTCTCTCGATGGGATGGGATCAGCCCTTCCATCAATGCCATCATGTTCTGTAACAACATGGATTAACTTTACCAAACTCAGGTGTGACATTCCCTTTGGTTAACTCATAAATAATTTATAAGATGTATATTTATAAGATTTATAAATTTATAAAATTTATAAGATATAAGATGAGAAGACAACTCCAAGCTACTTATAAATATAGAGGTAGCTTAGCAAATTATTAGATCTTCATAGGATCGCTGATTCTGGAAGTGGCCACCCTTGGTTGACCAGAGGTACAGAGCAGAAGGGGAAGGAAGGGAAGGGGGTAACAAGGGGTTGAGTTGGACCTTGAGTCTAAGGCAGCCTTTCTCAACCTTTTGACCTGGAGGAACCCTTGAAATATTTTTCAGGCCTCAGGGAACCCCCTGTACATTCAGGCTCCAATATAGGCCAGAAGTTACAAAATTATTATATTTGTTTCCTGTGTAGGCCTGTACATATGCATTAACAGTGTTCTTAAGCTGAAAATAAAGAATGAAACTTACCTCTTTAATGTGAGGTTGCCTGAAGTTGAAATAATGTTTTAAATAAATTGTGATCTCGCAGGGAACCCCTAGGGACCTCTCACAGAACTCGAGGGCTCCATGGAACCCAGGTTGAGAAACTCTGGTCTAAGGAGACATAAATAAGCTATTCAAAGAGAAGAATCCAGATTTGTGTGAATCCTCTTGGGTGGTGGTAGTTGTTTTCACAGAGATGTATAATATATCTGTTTTTGAACCATTTTATCTACTAATCCAAAAAATGACACAACAACCTTCCTCTTTGGCATAGATTTTACAGCACTGTAGAACTACATTTTTTAAATGTAGATTTAGAAATATTTAAGTATTGTTTGATATTTGATGGATATCTGATAGGTATACACAGTTTCCCCCCTTATTTTCTTTTTGTTGATTTTTCCTTTTTTGTGAAGTTTGTTGGGTTTTTTTCCAGTTTTCTATATATATTTTTTGTAAAACTTGTTAAGATAAATAAAATTTATTTTTTTAAAAAAGAAAAATCCTCTTGGTGTATGAATAGGCCTTTTCTGATGCTTGTGGTTTGGAAGACTTAGCCTGTGACTTACACAGGGGCTGGCAGCCGAGGCCCAGACCTCCATTCTCCTCTTCAGCCCCTTTTATGTGGGTCCTCTGAAGTCTTCTCCAACCCTGATTGCTGGCACCAGGCACTCCAGTTTTCACTCTCAAATGGTAAACACATTAAAATCATACTGTAGTCCTCAGATAGGTGTAGCATTTTTTTTAAAAAAGAAAACTGAAAAATCATATCATCATCATCTTTCCTTGCCAAAAAAGAAAAAAAAAGGTGGGGAATGCACAAAATCCTAGCTTATCTACAAGTGCACCACAGTACTTGTCTAGGATGGCTGTCATCCTCCCCCCAAAACAGAAGGTGTCAAAGGGTTGCCAGTCCATGGCAGCTCAGCATGGTTATGAAGCAGACCATTTGGCTTGCTGTACAAATGTACAAATCCATGGATTAGCATGATGACTTTGGCCTTCTAACCTGGAATGGTCTAATTCAGTGTTTGTCAACCTCAGCAACTTTAGGGTGTGTGGACTTCAACTCCCAGAATTCCCCAGCCACCATGCTGGCTGGGAGATTCTGGGAGTTGAAGTCCACACATCTTCAAGTTGCTGAGGTTGAATAACACTGGTCGAATCTGAGAGGGTTAAACTCCCACAAAGTCTTTTGACCGTCTGGCCCCCTCCCTCTCCCTTTAGGGGGTCTTGAATACCTTGTCCCTCTGGATCTTCCACTTCTTGGGGGCTGGTATGGTGTCAAGAGAAGGGTGGGATTCCCAGGCATCGAATAGACATTGTAAGAGGAGAAGCGTGTTAGTCTATGGTAGCCGAAAATCAGAAAGCGTCCGATCACTCCTTTTCTGACTAACAGATTGAATTGAAAGGCGTGAAGCTTTCCTATGCTTTTTAATCAAATGCGTTAGTCCTAAAAGGGGCTACCGGGCACTGAGGAGCTGAATGAAGTCCTTGGCTGGACATCAGAAAGACTGGCGTTGC
Organism: Candoia aspera; assembly: GCF_035149785.1. Lineage (NCBI taxonomy): Eukaryota > Metazoa > Chordata > Lepidosauria > Squamata > Candoiidae > Candoia > Candoia aspera. The sequence continues at coordinate 20,627,717 of NC_086165.1, forward strand.
GATTTGCGGTGTTTTCCTTCCTCCTTTCAGTGATGCCTGTTTGTTCTGCACACGGAGAAGCACACTAAGGGCTCTTGTGCTGTTTCTTCGAAGCGCACGGTTTTCTCCAGCGAGGGACAGCGCACGGATGTTTAGACCACGGGGCAAGTCAGCTTTCTGGCTTCCCAGCTCTGGGCACGGCGGAGAGCCTTCCAGAATAACATGCTGGAGACTTAAGTGCCAGGGAAGTTGCAGAAAGCGGGCCCAGTGTTCGCCGCTGCATTTCCTCCCCTTCCTTGTGTTCCTGCAGACTTTTATGTTTAATTACGAAATGGAATGTTCTTTGGTCACCTTCACATAAAAACGAAGTCCCAGAGAGACTTCAGCTAATGAGCTCCTGTGATGTATTTCAGAAAGGATTTTCTTTATGCTGGGGCATTTGCTCCTTTGATTCAGACCGGCCTTGGGCGGGAAAAGGTTTCCACCCTGCTCATTCATCAGAATGAATTGCGTCCAGTAACCTTTCTTGTTCCAGGTACAACCCAGCTGATGGAAAGCCTTATCCGACTGAATTCCGGGCTTGGGCGAATGAATTTTGTTCAGTGTGGGGGTGGAAGGAAATAATCGGAGCGAGGCTTGGGAGCCTGCCTGCTTTAGCTTCTGTCCTGGCAGTTCCTGCCCTTCAAAGTTGCCCACATTGGCGCTTCCAGGCCTGGTTGCTTTGCACATGGAATTTCGGTGGAGGCTTCTGAGATGCTTTTCCTTCCTCCTTCCTGGCCTCCCCCTTTATCTTCCCAGCAGGAAAGGTCTCCCTGATGTTGTAATTACCTGCAAACATTGTGGGTCTCTGAATGGGGTGGCAGGAGCCAGGGCATAGATTAAAAAAAAAATCATGGAATTGCAGTCTGTTGCAGTCGGGCCGTTGCTCCTAAAACAAGGCTTAAATTACAGGCCTGACTGTGGCTTCCCCGTTTTCCTTTCAGAGTTTTTGCCAAGTTGCAATTTACTTAATGAAATCCTGCTATTTTGTTCAGTGGGGATATCTTTGGCAGATGTTGATTTAACCCAAGTTTGGATCTTATTTTTCTTCTTTTCCTTTAAAAGCGAGCAGAAGCAGTTCAGGAAAGGGGGAAAGAAAGTGGGGGATCCTGTTCCTGTTTGTTCCAGCAATGTCAGCTGCCAGCAGTTCCCTTTGCGTTCAGGGGGAGGCTGAGAGAGGGCATTGGAGGCATCCTCCCTCTTGCTCCCTCCCCAAAACACAATAGGAAGCCTTACAAAAATAAACCATAGTAAACAGAACTTCCATCATGTGCCCTTGCCGGGATCCTTCACCGGATTTCTAACAACAAAACAGATCAGATGTCCTTTTCTTTCTTTGTTATTCCTCTGGCTCTGGTTTCTGTGCCCTGAGGCTTATTTTATTTGGAACTGCTGCTTGCCGATTTCTTCAGGTGTTCTGCAGGGACCTGGGATTACAGCGATCCAGCCTCGCCCAGATTTTTACCAGTTTATCAAACCGTCTGCCTATCACGACTTCGGGATGGAGACGTTGGGAAGGTGTTCCAGTCCAAGAGCTTATGAACTCTGGCAGAGATGGAGGTTGGCCTTCTGTGCTGGCCAGAGTATTTGCTCTGCCTCACCTGTAGCCCACTTGGCTTCTTTCTGGCCTCTTTCTGGCCTGTGATGGGCATCCATTCCTGATCTAGAATGGTTTTGCTCTTCCCCGCCATTCCAGTGCTCCATGTTGTCTTGGCCACCCTCCGACCTGTTGCCTTCTGGATGATCATTAGCTGTGCTGGCTGGGGATTATAGAGATGTAGTCCATCTCATTTGAATGGTGTCAGGTTGGGGAAGTCTGATCTCTGAGGTTATCACCTGTGTGTCGCATAGGAGATATGCTAAGAACCGGTCCTCTGTTACCTGAAATTCCAAATTTCACTCTAGTAAGGAAGAACCAAACAAATTTGAGAGCTATTCCATCTGTGCATCCCAATTAAATTTATTAAAAGCTCCCATTATATATATGAGTCTTTCCCAACTTGGCTATTCTCCAGTCCACCCATCTGGAGAATAGCCAAGTTGGGAAAGTCCCCTACCCAAAGTGAGTCCTGAATGCTAGGAGTTGACATCTGCACACCTGAAGCATGCCTAGAACTGGGGAAGGTTGATGGAGGTGAAAGATTGTCATATAACAATGGACTGTCACCTGCATGACCCAGGGAGATATGCTGTACCTTTCCAGCATCTAATCTCTGTGTTCCTGTGCCTTCTTCCCATGCTCTGGTGTTCTCTCCATAAACTTGTCTCTTCCAGTTTTTCCATTACTGCAGGATTTCCACCAAAAATATATATTTTAAAAAATTGGATGGTCTGGATGGTCTTCACAGTGTGTGCCTGCCCAGGATTATTTTTTCCACTCTTTGTGGCTGCAGCATTGTAAGAAGCAGAAGGGAGTTGGCAAGCATGCACTGTGTCCATCACCTCAGCCACCAGCCTCTGGAGGAAGTGGTTAGGTAGGCTAGAAATGCACTTGCACCCACAGAATTAATCACAACAACTGTTGCTGGCGGTTTGCCCCGGGTCTCCAAGGAGCTGGGAGATAAAGGCGGCCTGATGGGGCCGATGGGGTGTTTTGAAATGAGTTGATTTATTATGTTGAGTCTCTTGGGCCTTTGTAAAAACTTTTGCTTGGTTGTGCTGAGTTAGCCATTACAGAATCATGGACATTTTCTGCATGACACAAGCTAGACAAGAGATCTGAGGCTGTCGCATAACACGCTGCCATTAGTCATCCTGTTGGGCCCACATGGAGCTGTGGAGATGACCTTCCATAAACTGGTGCCCTCCAGGTGTGTTAGAACTGCTGTTCCCAGAATTCCCCCTCCGCAAGCATGCTGGCAAGACATTTGGGATCTGCAGAACTGCTGTCCCAACGCTTCTGGAGGCTTCTCATTGGGGATGATTGCCCAGAGGGCTTCCACAGTAAATGGGGAAGGAAACTAGTGAGGTGGTTTGACCCTCGTTAACTTGATGCTGATCTTTGAGAAGTTTAGAGCCAGCAGTCGTAATACCGTATCCGTCATTGTCATCGTAATGTAGCTTGGAATGCCTTCGCTGTCCAAAGAAATGCTTCTTGGAAGCTCCTTGGCTGCTCCACCACGAAAGGGCCTTCTCAATTGGCCTTCTCTTCCAGAAGCCCCGATTCAGGGCTGCTCTCCTGCAAACGGCCGGCAGCGGTAGAGGGCCCCGTCTGTCACTCACGAAGGTGTGCCTGAGTTCTTCCCCTCTGTTCCAGGCAACCTTTTAAAAAGCAAGGAAGGGTCTTGAAAGAAGGGGCGGGGAAGAAAAGCGAGCTCACTGCTGCGGCCTGGAATGACTTAACTCCGAAGGTATGCGTCTGAAGAGCTGGCTTGTACAAACAAGCCGTTTGAGGCTGTGAAAACCCAACTCCCGCCTTGCCCCCGGCGTGCCGTGGGTCATTTGCCTCGGGACGCGCCAGTCTCACCTTGTGCATAACGAAATAGCACAGAGGGGAAAGTTTGGAGGAGAGCAAGCTGGTGGCAGGCCATGCCTCTCGTAAAAGTTTCCACCAGCAGATAATTACTCACACAGCATTGGAGGTTTTTAATGTAATGGGACATTTTGGAGGTTGGGCCGGCTCTGCTGTGCGTGATGCATTCCAGCCGCAGCTTGAAGCCTGAGGTGTTTTAAGCAGACCGGGCTCAATGAAAGCGATTCAAAGTGTTGCTGGGCCAGGATGCAGCGGAGCAGGGATAGCTTTTCCCCTCCCTTCTGGGTACCGGTTTCTGCAAGGGAATTTTAACTTGTTCCTCATTGAACCACTTGGTCCGATGTTGATTGGAGGCAATGCCTGCTTGATTCTGATGCAAAGAAAGCCCAGCATGAGGTAGTGGATGAAGATGAAAGGGTCCTAAGAATAGCAAGTAGCTTTCATAAGATTGTGATTGGGTTTTTTTTGAGGGGGGATTGCCTTCAAGTCATTCTGGACACCTGGCAACTGCCTGGGTAAGTCCATGAAATTTTCCTGGCAAGATTTTTGGAAGTGGCTTGACCTTGCCTTCTTCCTAGGGCTGAGATGGAGTGACTCATCATGGCTAAGGTAGGACTAGAACTCGCAGCCTTCCAGTTTCTAGCCTGGTAACTTTAACCACTACCACCAAACTGGCTGTCTGGTATCCATGACTGGGTTAATGCATGATGCGGAACCCAAATGTGGGTAGCTTGATTTTAGTATAGTGTGGTGCATGGTGGTTTGTAAACCATGGTTTGTGGCTGAATAGGTTGGGTGAATTGTTGTTTACTGAATACATCATGGTTAAACAAATAACTAGGTCTGTGACTATGGAGTGGGTCTGAGCAAATGTGGGAATTCATGCCTGGTGAGATAGATCTCCAAAGGAAGATGGGTTACCAAGTATGTTTTAGAGTGGTCGGACTTGGGGCTTCTGTGCCCGGCAGGTTTTTCTACACATTTCAGGTTCTAGCAAATAGCAGCACAATTTTGGAACTTGGTTTCCCTGGATGCATCCTTTTTACTTGGTGTGAAAAGAAGCCCTCAATCTGCAGAGCCTTGGTGAAAGGGGGCTTGGACAGTCAGCCATTTTTAAAGGCTGGGCTTGATTGATTATTACATATATACACTGCCCATCTCACTATGGAAGTGACTCTGGGTGGCTTACAAATAAAAGGTCATAAAAACCACTTTAAAAAGTACAAGAAAAACAAGAAACATTAAGTTAAAAGAGGAAAACTAAAAGACAGAGAGAGTGTCTTAAGCCACCAACCACCCCCAGGCCTGCCTACCACTGTTGGGTCCCCACACCAGTTGGCAGAGCCCGGTCTTGACGCTCTTCCGGAAGGCCAAAAGTGGGGGTGCAAGGCCAGAAGTTCAGAAGGCTCCAGAAGAGGTCCCAGGAGGCTCCTTCCTTCAGCTGTGATGTCTGAGACCTTTAGGTAAACCTAAAGCAGGATCCAAGGCTGGGCTTCCTGTGTTCTTGCTCTGAGCACCTGTCCCAGCTGGAACAGGCCAAAAGGTGTCCTGGAAAAACAGGAGCCAGGTTATCTTCAGCATCTGTAGGCTGGCAGAAAGATGATTGAAGACACCATGCCAAAAAGATTGTGCTAGCTCATCTGGCTGTAGTTGTCTGAAAGAGGAGACCTGAGCTGGGCACCATAAAGCTCTTCTGGAAGTCACTGATTATTCATGGCTGTCTTTAGAAGGAGCAAGGAAGAAAGCGGCAAGATAAATGGATTTATTGATACTGATATATTCAAAATTGGCAAGATCTGGTAGCAAGCCCCTATTTGGCAGCAGAAGTTCCCCTTCTTTTTGATCAAAAATGAAATTTTCAAATGCCTCTGCCCTTTTTTTCTCCTGTTTGCTGATGGTTGGCGGGGATGGAGGGAAGTTTGGTAAAAGATGGAAATATGGTATAGCAACCTGTCATAATTCTTTTCTGCTTTCCGAAAACCAGCCTTCAGGGTCATTGAATGGAGAAATATTCTTTGCACAAAAAGGATTTATGGGATTAATTGTTAAGTTCTGGGGAATGGATGTAATGTAAAGTTAATCGGTTTCAGTTCCTTCTGTTTCACTAGGCTGTGCAATTCAGTTAGAATCCTGAGGCTGTTGGCCTTTACTTCAATAAAAAAACTAGCTAGATGTATGCAAAGCTAAGTTTTTCAGAGGAAGAGAATCTGGGGGAAAACAGCATTTCAGTCAGCCCTAAAAGGACATAAAACATGAATGGCTAAATTGAACTTATTGAAACATTTTCAGGAAAACAGGTGAACATTTGGATTTTTTGCATTTTATCACAAAGCCAAGCAAGTTTTCGTCTCCAGTTTTAGGAGAAGAAAATTAAGGCTTTAAAAGTGATATGCACACGCATATACCCCATGCCAGTATATCTTATGAGCTGGTGGTGCTTTAGAAAGGCTGGAAGGGGTTAAGCAGACAGCAAAGCCTTTAATTGCTCCCAGACTTGAAAATTTACAGAGAAAACCTCCAATTATGGTGCAGCTGGCATGACTTTGAATAAGAGGGCAGCACCAGCATTGTTCATCTGCAGGAGAGGGATGGAAGTAAGTCGGAGGCTGAGTGGATCTGAAGCAGGTGCTAATGAAGCCTCCCACAATGCAGCAGGAGCCAGATGTGTTGGGCTACAGCTCCTGTCATGCCCAAACAGCATAGCCAACAGGCTAGCTGGCTGGGGGTGGTAAGAATCTCTGGAAGGCACCAAAAAGGGGGAGGCTGTGATACCAAGATGATTGGTTGCGGTGGGGTAGTGAAAAAAAAATGGTTGGGATCTTCACTTCATGTAATGTTCTCTCATTTCCCCTGCTCTGAATGCCTAATGCTAGCCTGGCTTGCAGAACGCTAGCTGGTGAAACTTTTGAAGGAGTAGGGAAAACGATGCAAAATCAGGTATTTGCTGTGGCAGGGAGATCAAGCAATATTCTGTAAATAGTTGATCAAGTGCAGAAGGATACTTTGATCCCGAGATCAAAGTTGGCGATGGATGAATGGTGTATCCCAATTCTTTATTCCAACACTCAGGATCAGTGTTTCTCAACCTTGGCAACTTTAAGGTGTGTGGACTCCAACTCCCAGAATTCCTCAGCCAGCCAGCTTCTGGGAGTTGAAGTCCACACATTTTAAAGTTGCCAAGGTTGAGAAACACTGCTCAAGATGGCTTCCACGTTTAAAAAATAGTGAATATAGAGCATAATAAAATTGGTACAATTAAAATCAAAACTAAAATTAAAAATGTCTTTAAATTAATTAACCATTAAAAACTTGGCAACATATCTTTTTTCCAACTCCCTAAAACTAGGAGAGTAGGCACTAAATGTGCCTTTTTAGGGAATGCCTTCAGCAACCTGAGTATCACCCAGGAGAAGGCCCCTGTTCATGTACCCAGTGGTAGGGCTTCTGGCCATGAAGGCAGTCTTTAGACCAGCCTCTCCTGCTGATGTAGATAACCAGGTAGGTTTCTAACAAGAGAAGCAGCCAATGAGCCATTTAGGGCATTATAAGACAACATCAGCACCTTCCCTGCCCAGGAGGCACCTGGTTGCCATATAATCCCTCTAGTGGGAGGAGTTTAGGGGTGACAAATTTGATGAATGAATAATCAATCCCTGTCCAGCACTCTCACAGCTGCCTTTTGCACCATTGTAACCTCCAACGAAATTTCAAGTGCAGCCCCACAAAAATGCATTGCAGTCAAGGCAGATTGTAATCAAGCCATGGATAATCATCACTAAGTCCAACCAACCTAGGAAGGGTTGCAATAGACACGCTAACAGTGGTTGTGGAAATGTGCTCCTCACCATGACCATCACCGGCAAATTCAGTGACGATGAACCTGCTCTTCTGGAGTGAGGGCAAACCCATCCAGAAGAGGCTTCGCCTCAATCTTGAATCCAGCTTCCTGTTTACCAACAGCAACACTGTCTTGCTTGGATTTAATTTCAGCTTGTTTTCCCTCTTTGAGTCTGCTATCAAGATCACACAGTGTTCAAGGATTGCTTCCTTGGACTTGGAAAAGAGGGAAGGTAGATCTGAGTGTCATCCAAATATTAGGGCATCCCCCATATACTGTAGATACCGGTTTCATGTAGATGTTAAACAGCATAGGAGACAAAGTCTTATGGACACTAAAGGTCAGCAGCCTAGGTGTCAAACAATAGTCCCCCAGCCCCACCTTTGGGCAAAACAGGGCTCTCAAGGCCCAAATCCACCAGATAGCCCAGAAGAATATCAGAGTCAATGATACTGAAAGGAGCCAAGATCTCCAGGAATTTTAGGCGAGTGACATTCCCTTCACCTAATTCTTATTATAGGAATGCAACCAAAGCAGTCCCAGTGCCATATTTCAGACAATATATGGATCTGGAAAATTAGTTTCATCTAGATGCATCTGGAGCTGGGAGGCAACCGCTTTCTTGATCACCTTACCCAAGAATGGAATATTTGAGGCTGTAATAAATGACCTTCCAAGGAATCCTTTTTCAGCAGAGGTCTTACAACTGCTTCTTTTAAGCAAGTAAAAACTTGTTTGATCCTGAGTGAGAGATGATTGGAGGATCAAGGATTGTGGATGAAATGCTGAAGAGTGGCATTTTCAGGCCTGCTTGTGCTTTCTTCTAAAACTTGAGTCTTTCAAAATGTAATGAGATGCATTTCTGCAGACCAGCACTGGATTTTATTCAGTCACATTTGCTGTGGCTTATTGGTGCAAAGAATGTCTCTACCACTATTACCATCCCCCTCCTCAAACCCCTCCCCTTCCCCCCCCCCATGGAATTAGGAGGCAGATGGGTTTGCAGGAGATCAACAATCAAACTGGATTCATTCATTCATTCATTCATTCATTCCTTTTTTTTTTTTTGCTTCAATATGGTTTCTAATCTAACTAATTTTGGAAGCTCTACAGAAATGGAAAAGAGTTAGGAACAAAACTGGAAGTGGGATGAGTCTACAGTTGGTGGTCAGCAAGGGCTTTTTTTTAAACATCTTCTGATGTCATTTGGCTGCCTCCACCCCCATGGTTTGAACGATTATGTTCCTGTGTTTGGGGAATGAATTTTCCCAGCCTGACCCTTACTGTGAGTTGTCCATGAGGTGCCTTGGTTTTTTCTGGGCAGATTGCAATGGACTCTTCCTCTTAAATGCTTCCAGAAATTGAATATGCTGCTTCATTTCTCCAGCCTCCATCAACTCTTTTCCTTGCAAATAGATTGTCACCATCAAATGACTTTGGAGCCATTTCTTCTGCAGAGGAAGACAGCAGTGGAGTTTTGCATGGATCAGGAAACGTTTTTTGTTCTGGGTCCAAGCAAAGAGCTTTGCATGAGTATGCCCCCATGCTAGGGAATGAGCTGGGGCCTAAAGTCGCATGACATCCAGTCTTCCCCTTCCACTGTTCCTCCAATTAATGTTGTTTTTCTTGACTGGCTTTCAGCAGGAACTGTTTCTTCCACCACAAAATTGGGCATTTCAGCAATCTTTTGAGTTTTTGAACCTTTTCCTTCAGAGTCAAGGCTGCATGCCAAGTCTCATGAGTTTGGAAAACCTCAAAATGTTCTTTGTTTCCTATCACCAAGAGTGAATACTTTGTTGCTTTTAGATCCCAAAAACGTATCTAGCAGGATTAATGTGCCAGCAGCATTTTGATAAATAGCGTTTTTTGAAAAGCGTGTTAAAATACAGATTACCACCCAAATGTTCAGATGCTCAGAATCACAACATGCAGGAAATACCTCCAGGATCATTAGGGTTGGTATCAGTAGATGGGTGATTGCCAGAATAGAACATCAATCTGGAAGATGCCGGCAGATGATCTGGAACAGTTTAGTGGCAGGAGTCCAAAAGTTGTCAGCAGGCCAGCAATCTCTTGTGCAAGGATGTAGGTTCCTGTTCCTTCTCAGGGCCTACCAAGTAGGTTCATCTTTTCTCCTCGGCTGGCCGAGCAGCTCCTCTGAACCAGCACTTCTTTCCCTGAACCTTCCCGATTCAGAAACTCCTGATAGCTCATTCCCCAGTCTGAACTTAGGACAGTCCTTGTCGTTTCAGGCCAGGCCCTCATGCTCCTAATTTAGCTTTCAAGGAGCCACGTGGCACGATTCATTTGGGCACAGGTGCTTCAGTAGACCTGGGTACAAGCCTCAAGGTCCAGGAGAAAGTTGTTTATCAATATGTTGGCCAAATTTATAATACAGACAGAAAAATTGCGGAAGAAAATTTTATTCACACATACACTTTTTTCTTGTGACTGTTATTCTTGAGCATTCTCACAAGAGGACTTTTGACTGGTTAAAGTAGCCTAAAACCAAAAATCTTTGTTTGGGGTTTTGCCTGGGGAGGGGGGGGATTCAGTTGTCTCCCTCCTCCTCTTTCCCATTTGAAAACTGTAGAGTTACAACTCAAGTTAATCTTTTAACAAAACAACAGCCATTTAGAGTTGGTTCCCTGGGCAAGTAAGGTCTGTTTTTCCTGCCAGTGAAATTTGAGAATGAAAAGGGGGTGGGAGTGGGTGGGAGAGAGAAATGAGGCCTCTGTTTTTGAAATCCAGTGAGTCAGTCGACTTTCTCAAGCAAAATGATGGTATCAGCTTGACTTCAGAGTTAATTGGACTTGATGGCATAAAGGTAGAAGGTCAGAAGGGCGAAGTCTTGAGACAGATTTGTTAGGAAGCTGTACACCAACCCCAGAAGCAAAGAGGTCCTCTGTGCCAGGTTCAGGGCTTTCCCGCAAACCAAGAATGCTTGGCTGATGTTCCACAGTACCTGGGGGAAGTCCAGCCAGAGACGAGAAAAGTAGTCTTTGCGTGCAAACTACTCATGGGAGTAAGGGTAACCTTCTAAAGCTCAGTTTGCTTAGTTATTTAAGTACGGCATCTCTACGTAGCTAAACAACCTTTGGGCTGCTAGAAAGTGTTTTTATGTGCCTCCCCCCGAAAAAAGGGTGTGGAGGAAAGGGGGGGATTCTTCAGGCAGTTCAGGTTTGAAGGATTCCAGATAAAGGTGCCGACATCAAGCGTCTTTCTCAGATTCCTGTTTCAAGCAAGAATAAAATAGCCAAGGGGGAGACATGCTCAGCTTGACCTTTATGTTTTTATTAATCTAGGAATAACACAGCACAAGAGAACCACATCTTTGACTGGTGTTCTTTTGAAATTCAGATTCCAGCCAAGAACCTAGATATGATCCAGTATCATTGTGAGATATAACCACCAGGAAGGTGTTATTTGTAAATCCACTGTTGATAATGGGCAAAATATTTACTTCTTGCAAAAATGTGTTTAATCTGTTCGTTATTCCACCTAATGCATTGATCACTACTTTTCCATGATCTATGCATTTCAATCAGTCTTTTTTTTCTTTTTTCCTCAAGTCTTCTGTCCCTGCGTACAGCCGTTATCTACAATTGCTCTTTTCTTTCCAAGCATGGCTCTGTCTGGTGTGTGGCATTCTAGATCAGGATCAGTTTGTTTGCGAAAATCCCGTAACAACATTTTCAACAACTTCCTCAACTTGTGTTTATACTACATTTAGAAAGTCAGAAATGGTAAATTTTGCAGGTATGTCAATGGATTATAGTGGCTACTCTGCAATGCCATTGTTTATAATTAGTCTGAGCAATGTTGCATCCACCCACTTCATGGTTTCCATTTTTTTCATTGTTTCATTATTTCATTTCAATTATTTTGTCCCTCCTCCTCCTCCTCCTGCAGAGCAATTTCTCTTCCCATAGGGGAGAGATGGATGGTGAATAAATTTATAAAATAAATAAAATAAAATAAAAATAAACTTCAGTTCTGAGAGAGAGTGAGTTCCTGGCCTGCCAAGAGGCTCAGGGGGATGACAGAAAACGGATGCTCAGGACTGGCCATTGGGATCGATGGGCAGGATAAAATCACGTTGGCCAAGCTCAGACCTGGCCAGCTGCTCTTGTCTCCTTTGCAAGGCGTCCGGGCCTTAGCCTCCTGCCTTGCAAAAAACAGGAAGGCATTTTGTGGCATGGGTTGGTGGTTCATCCGCGAGGATCCGCACCCCTCCCTGCATTGGGGAGCTGTAAACTTCCTTTTGTTAGGAGATGAAGTATCTGGGCGCTGGAAAGGCAAAGGTGGCTGGATGTAGGGCTCAGATACAGATGGCGCTCAGCAGAAACGATCCTGCGAAAAGGCTGAGCCGGAGCAGAACAGAGAGCGCGGGTGCCTGGATGAAGAATTTGTTTATTCAGTGGTCCTCTTTGGAATTCCCCAGTTTGTTGTGGTTTTTGGAAAAGCGCCTGCTAGGTTCTCTGGACTGCTTGCTTTGAAAGAGGCTGCTTCATCTTGGGGGTCCTTTCAGGACCGGGATTCCTGGGCATAGCAGCTTCCAGGCAGGGCTGTGCAAATCCTTCCCTCTGTTCTGCTCAACCCGTTTCCTGGAGTAGGCCCTTGAGCAACCATGCTGGTTCAAAGCTTCTCTCCCTTTGGGCTGACCTGACTTGTGTTTCCTCTCTTCTCAGATGCCAGTGTGTCGCCTGATGCCGTGAAGCACAGCCACTGGTGCAGCGTCGCCTACTGGGAACATCGGACGCGTGTCGGACGCCTCTACACAGTGTATGAACAGTCTGTCAGTATATTTTATGACCTACCTCAAGGAAACGGCTTCTGCCTCGGACAGCTCAACCTGGAGAATAGAAACGAGACAGTCCAGAGGACTCGGAGTAAGATTGGATATGGGATTTTGCTCAGCAAAGAAGTGGACGGCGTGTGGGCTTACAACCGAAGCGAGCACCCGATCTTTGTCAATTCCCCAACACTGGACATTCCCAGCTGTCGAACCTTAATTGTGCGCAAAGTGATGCCTGGGTATTCGATAAAGGTCTTTGACTATGAGAAATCTTGCCTCTTGAAGCATACCACTGACTTAGAGTATCCAGACGGGCCGTATGACCCAAATAGCGTCCGGATCAGCTTTGCGAAAGGCTGGGGGCCTTGCTACTCCCGACAGTTCATCACCTCTTGTCCCTGTTGGCTAGAAATTTTGCTCAACACGAACAACAGGTAGCTGTTGGGGGCAGAGGAGGGAAGCCCAAGGACCCCAAATATCATCTACCTAGATTTAATATAAAGTTTTATATATATTATATGAAAATATATATTATACTTGTAATTATGGAGTCATTTTTACAATGTCATTATTTATGTATGGTGCAATGTGTATATGGACAAAAAATGGAAAATGCACTTTGGCTCAAAGTCTTTCAGTACTACAGTTTTTTTTTTTAAAAAAAGGATGGAAAAAATATACAGCAAATATTGGAGTAATGCCAGAATTTTGGCTGTATAGTTTTTTAATAGTAATACCCAGGCCAAAAGCTAGTACCAGTCGCTCATTGATAATAAACTATTTGCATTATAGGTGCCCCCTTTGTCTTGTTTGTTTGTTTGTTTTTTAAATAGAGAAAGAAAACAGGAAGATTTATGACTTCAACAAAATATACTTCTGGAGTTGGCATGGAATGAAGCTGAAAGAAGTCCCCACCTTTGTTTCCTTTAGAAGGCCTTGCATTCTCTTAAAATGGAGGGCACAGTATATTCTGAGTGGAAGGCGTGTTCGGGCTTTGAGCAACATAGCAGGGACCCAATCCAAGACACTTGCACCTCCAGGGCAAAGAAGTGGATTGGGCTCTGCAAAACCTACATTTGATTTAATTGCATTCACAGTTTATAGCCTTTTAAGATTGTTGCTCTCCACATACAGGTAATCTTCGTTAGCAAACATTTGCAGTCCAACAGGGATGAAAAAGTAACTTTGCGACCAGTCCTTGCATTGACGACCTTTGCAGGTCTGTAAAGCAAAGGAAAGCTGAAGTTAGATCACAGCTCTGAAGTAAGATTGCTTAGCGACTGTTCTGCTTAATGATCACTCCGCTTAACAACTGAGTTGATGGTTTCAATTCTGGTTGCTAAGTGAGGACTACCTGTATGCAATTATTTTTTTCAACGAAGTGTCTCACTGGGTGGTACAATGATTGCTTTTGTTAGGGGTGCCAAAAGATGCCAGCAGTGAAGACAAGAAGAGGGCTGGAAACCCCTTCAAACGGACATCCGCAGAGAAGTGGGGGTCAAAAAAGTCAAGGAGATGGCTGCAACCACACCATCAAAGCCCTGCCCCTTTGTTACAAAAACAAGGTGAGGCTTCCTCTGCACAGCTGGGATTGCCACTTTTACCTTTTTTGACCTCCCGCTCCCCTGGCAGCCGGGCTCATGTCACTTCCTTGCAGATTCTTTGCTCAAAGGTTAAAATAGTCCCCCTTTATAAAAGGAATCCAGCCTTCCCTGAGTGGCCGCTTTCCAGCTATGTATCAGTTGCAACCGCCAGCACCAACATTCCTGCAGCGTCACCAGATTTGGGGAGACCGTTCTTCACATTTTTGTCATATGGTCAATAATGAAAACAACTGAAAGGAAAGCAAGTTCCAACACAGTATAGAAACAACTACCTGTTAGTTGTTCTTGGGTAAAGTTTCATAGGATCAGAGAGTCGGAAAGCGTTGTTGAGTTCAATGCTCTGCCAGTGCAGGGATCCAAATTTAATTCACTGAAGCCAGTTGTCCAACCCCTGTTTAAGCATGTCCATCAACAAGGAGTCTTCCCATCTCTTTGGCCAACCGTGTCTTCTTCCAGTTAGGATTTTCCCTCCCGCACCTCTAGTAGTCAGTCAGAATCCGCCTTCCTGTAACTTGGGATCTCCAGGTAGGCAGTGATACAGGCTGGAAAAATCCAGACCTCCACAGTGCAACCAGTGCTTAAAATGGCATAAACCAAAATCTAGTGCTCAGTTCACAGAAGTTAGTTGTTTTGTGAACTATTCTGCCTTGGAAGTTCTGCCTTGGTTTTGTGTCCCATCTTTTTCCAGAGCGGGTTAGGAGCTCAGAAACGGAGCCAGTGAAGAATGGTTGAACTGAGCATAAAGAATGAAGAGGATGGTGGACTTCAAATGCCCAGGTGGAAGATGGAGCAGACCTGAAGTCAAGGATACTTGTGAGGAAGCAGATGTCGAGGAACATCAGGAGAAGCTTCCTAATGGTGGAAGCAAATGTGTTGAACCCCAATTCCCAACTAACATGGAAATTGTGGTCCCAGTACAGCTGGAAAGCCCCAGGTTGGGGGAGGCTGATTAGATGGCCTCTAAGGTCCCTCCATGCCTCTCAAAAACATGGGAGGTGTAATGCAACACATTTTGAGGGCACCAGGTTGGAGAAGATTGCTTTGGGATAGTAGACCTGGTGCTCACGAGGCCCGGAAGGTCCACAGATGGCTGTCTTGCTGCCTGCCAGCCTCCTGCCCACCAGACTCAATTGTTTAAAACAATCCTAAACACAGCGTAAAAGTGGCAAAGCTTTAGCAACTTCATTTACAGGAATGGCGCTGAGCTCCAGATAGGCCTCAGTGGCATTCTGGGAAAATAAACATGGCGAGTGGTTCCATCCCAGGGTGGGAGGGTGTCTGCCTGCCCAGGAAAAAAGACATGGGGGGGAATACCTTGCCATTTAACATTCTGGTAAACTGGCATTATGTGACTAACTGCCATCACCATGGGGGCTTTTTGTTAATGCACCTCCCTGGCTTCCATTTTAGCTTGTGCGCTCTGAGTACGCCCTTTCTCCCAGAACGATGGACCGACTGGGTCAGAAGTGGCACTTCCCCTCCCTGAGACAGCAGGGGTGTCCACGGGCGGTGGTCAAAGAAGTCCGGTTGGCCACAGTGGCACAACTGAGGCAAAGGTGCATCGTGCGCAAAAGCAGGTGGGGTTTTGCGTGAGCCGTTGTGCCTTCTGTGGCCACACTCCGTGGGCCTTCCTTGGGTGGAGGTCTTCTGCGTTGCAACCCCAGCGTCTGTTGATGGGAGGCACCAACAAGGATAGAGGTGGCCCCTTCGCAGCAGGCCCCGTTCTTGGCAGCTCCCCCCTCCAAAAAGCTCCCGCCTGCTCCTTCGCGTCCCGGCAGTGACGTGCCCCGCTGCCTGCCATGTCCTTTCCTTCCTCCCCAGGGGAACCTCTGGTGCCCGTTGGGGAAGTCTCACTGGACACTGCAGCACCCTCTCCTCCTGCCTCTCCCAACAAATCCTGCCCTGTGGCCGGGTTAGGGTTCCGCTCTCTCCTCCCAACAGGGGCTTCTGTCCTGAGGCTGCTCCGCAAAGCAAAGTGGAATGAGGCCCAGCGGTGGGCTTGCAGTTATACTGGACTCCGTTAAATTAAAACAGCCCCTCTGTTACACGGTCAACCTCAGCTATTTCACGGCTCGCATTCGGGCAAACTACAAGCCTTCTTAGCGTTGTACCTTTGTGAACCCCAGGCCTTTTTTTTTAAACAACAATCAAGTGCATCTCTTTGGCAGTCTCTTTTAGAGTGTGTGTTCCCCATAACTGCATGTGCTTGGTGATGATAAACCCCTAAAGCAGACACGCCTCTCTTCCCCGGGCTGCCTGGCTAATGACCCCTCACTCAAGACAAAGGTAAATCAAGGCAGTTCTGATTTATCCACATCCATCCTCTCCGGCTGATTGGTTACCTAAAAGACTTCTTTTATTACAGTATGCGTGGTTGCCTGGTTAGCATGTGATCATGGAGAGCACCAGCAAAATCTTGCCTTTATTAAAGAACGAGCTGGCTTCTCCCAGGATTCATGAACTGATGCCTGTCTGGCTCCCGGCACTATTTAAATAATAAAATTAAATTCAGGGCAGGTGACTGGAGGTAGGAGATAAGGAAGAGCCCAATCTCAGCCAGGACAGCACCAGAGTTTGCAGTCTGGCGTTGGCTCTGTTCCTCATTCTTCAAAGCTGTTTTATGATTTTAGGCAGACATTCACTAACCTCTGGTAAAGGATAGCTGAACCAATCTGAACACGTCCTCACTGGGAGGGCTCCCAGGACTCCACAGAGGCCCACATTTTGGGTGGGGAGACGTGCTATGTACCCAAAGTTCTGAGGAGGGCCAGGGCAGTGTGATCTAATCCCACCGACTGCTCAGTCAGGCATCCACCAAGCCCCCTTTAAAAGTTGAGGCTAGGCTATAAGCCATCAAACTTCCTGGTGGCCTCACATCCCAGCAGTAACCAGCTACGTTCAGGGCAGCCAAGGTAGGCCAAGAATTACTCGCATACCTGTTGGGTGCAAATAACACAGAGTATCTATAATTAGGGCAACTGACACATTTGCTTGAGTAATTCCTGTTGCCTTTCCTGGGCTGGGATTTGAAGTATCTGCCCCGAACTGTTTTTGTTTTTTTAAGCCTCATCCATTTGGTCAGATGCATTTGTAAAATGTGACATTGAAAAATTAGGAAGGTGGAGAGGGTGGTGCATGGGGGAGGGGGGGCTAAGTTTATTGCAGTCGAAATATAGCCATTGGGCTGTAGCAACCCACCAGACATTATTACAGTATGCGTGGTTGCCTGGTTAGCATGTGAGCATGCATTGCTCAAAGTTGCATTTCTGAAAGGTTGGCTGGGAATCCTGCGCACTTGCTCACCGCAGAGAACTGAGCTTCTGTAGTGAGTTAATGTGTGACATCTGAAACCTCTCCCTCAACAAACACGCACATCCTGTCCTTTGTGGCGTTTGTGGGTTATTCGATACTGTTGCAAAACTCTGCTTTGGTGTGGCAAACAATGGAGGCTGTAGATCAGAATGCTGGGATGAGCGAGGCTTTCACGATTTGTCAAATGGTTGGGGAAAACCCAATTGTCCGCTCCCCCCCTGCCCCCCGCAAAATTGGGCTCTCCACCCTCCATTTCTTTTTCTCCAGATCGCTCTCAAATGCAGCTTTTACACAAAATGAGTATTATGGAGCAAATATCTGTCACCCTGCAAAACGCTGCTCTTGAACAAAGCTGTGCTCTGGAAAGCCAAGTCTTCTCTAAACAACATGCTGGTGCTCACCTGGTTGGTGAAACAAATGAAGGGGCATCTTTGCAGCCTGATCCTGCAAAATCCAAAATCCCCATCTCCAAACCAAGCTGGAGCCATCATCCTGAGCAATAAGAGCCACAAGGGACGCCCAGAGAAGCTGAGCCCAGGAGCTTCCATGGAGCCAGTTCACACCCTACATTTGATTGGGGTAACAGAAGGCGGGAGAGTTTGCGGTTCGGGGTGCGGTAGGAATCCAGTCCTTGTTTCAGCACGTTGGATGAGGCAGGCAATCACATTACAATTTCCTTCCGTCCGTCCGTCCGTCTTTGGGCATTGTGTGTCATGTGAACTTCTTAGGAACTTAAGAGTGTTCTGTGAGTGTGTCCGGGGCACGACCTATATTGGGGCAGATCTTAAATTAGGGCTGGTTGGCAGGAAGTTGAGGATTCCCCAGTGAAGCGCCTTCTTTATAAAACATTTTGTGAACTTGCAGGATTTGCCCCCTGGAAGTCTGATGCTGGTCACTTACTCCCAAGGCTGTTCAAAAGCAGCGCAGTAGTTCATGGAGAATAAACCCGTCAGTGGCCCAGTTATGATAGCTTGAAACCTCCAGATCAGTGCTTCTCAACCTCGGCCACTCTAAGAGGTGTGGACTTCAACTCCCAGCCAGCTGTGGAATTCTGGGAGTTGAAGTCCACACGTCTTAAAGTGGCCAAGGTTGAGAAACACTGCTCCAGGTATAGAAACAGTATAGCTCTCAGTGCCAGTTGTTGGACAGAAACTGCAGGTAAAAAAAAAAAAGCCATTGTTTTCTTGCATTTTCCTGCATCTATGCAACAAAATCAGCAGGCCCCATAGAGTCTTCTCTTGCTTGGGTATCGGCCAGATGTCCCAGCACTGTCAACACCAGCCCGGCTCGCTGAGGAACCCTGGAAGAGCGACCCATGCTGATGGAGCGCCCCCCCGCCCCCGCCAGAAGGCTCACCGAAAGCATGCGGACTGAACTTCTGACAAACAGACGTTCAACAGGCATGGCACGTCGCAGTGGGGCAACAGCGTCCTTTGCTCGGATTCAGGCCAGCTCCAGCGAAGTCGTTTTCCCACCCGACGGCTTCGGTTTCCGGCTTGCTTCGGGTTCTCACGCCACTCCCCCGGCGCTGCTGCAGGGGCGCCCCGGCTTCCCGGCTGCCGGCCCCGATCATCCGCCCGGCGCGCCCCGCCCTTTCCTGCCGGGCCCCCGCTGGGAAGCCCTCCTGCTCTTCCGACGGGGACGCCCGCAGGCCGGCCGCGGGGCGAGCGGACGGGCGGCGGCGCGGGACCTGAGGCAGGTCGGGAGAGGCACCCGAGTTTTGATCACAAACATCGAAACGGTCGTAGAACCGGACAGCCAGCAGGGGCCACTGAGGCCAGCAAGATCCACCCCCCGCCCAGAGCAGGAGCCCAAATTTGAGCCTTCCCCACGATGGCGGTCCATCCGCTGGCACCTCCACCTGGACCCCCTGCTTGAAGACGTCCAAGGAGAGGGCTCGCCCTCCCTCTGGCCCCTCGCAACTTGCGATCAGGCTTCCCCCCCCCTAACATCCAACTGGAATCAGCTTCCCTGTAACTGAGACCCATTATTCGGCGTCTTTCACCGGCGCTGCAGGAAGCCCTGCTCTTCAGGATCAAAGAACATCGAGGAGAGCCGCCGCGCCCGCCCTGCGGCCTTCTCTTCTCAAGCCTAAAGGGGTGCCTGCAGGGAGGGGATCGAAAAGTCCACATGGTGGCCAGAACCATGTGATCAAAGCCCTGCCCCTTGTTCACGTGGGTTGTGTTATTGCAACATTTATTTATTTACCTTTAATTAAAAGTTCCTTTCAAAAAAGTCAAGTCAGGTGGGGGGAAGTATCTGATAGAGGTTCCTGGTTGCTTACTCATGGGCTAAAGCAGTGTTTCTCAACTTTGGCAACTTTAAGATGTGTAGGCAGAATTCCCTGGCCAACTTCAAGATGTGTGGACTTCAACTCCCAGAATTCCCCAGGCAGCATGGTTGACTGGGGAATTCTGAGAACTGAAGTCCACACCTCTTAAAATTGCTAAGGTTGAGAAATCCTGGGTTAAAGTAAGACTCAAAGAGCTGCTTTGCCTGTGGCAGCTCCTGGCTGACTTTGGAAAAGCAAACCAGGATCAGGCTTGGTTTGGACTTGGATGAGAGACCACCAGGAGACCTGGCAGCAGTAGGCGAGACTGGGATGTCAAAAAACACAACCCAGAAGAAGATCATGGCAGAGCAAGATATCTACAAGAGGCCACTCAGGACTGAGCTGTAACCAAGGAAGCCTTTATCAACCAACAAGATTCCTGGGGAGGGCAGTTGGGCAGCAGCCCCATTCTAAGCCTCCCCCTCCTGGGCCCATGACCCAGAGTAGAGTGACTGCAGCCCACCCCAGGCTTCCCAGTGGACACATTCACACAGACACTGCTCAAGGGGAGAGTGGACATGCACGCAGAGACGCAACCGGCTACTTCGTTAGATGGAAGAACATACAGGCACCTCCTACGGCTTCTGCTGGTGACCGTGGAGCTGCCTATCTTGGCATGAATGCTGGGTGCGGGAATATTCTCCTGCCCCATCCCAAGCTATGGACAGGAGCTAAGATCTTCTCTTCAACCAAGTGTTTCAATTTGGACTCCCGATCGTTTTAGCCCTTTTTAATCAATTGGCAATATCCGTATCTTTCATTTGTTGATGCCTTCAAGGGCTAGGAGTTAATAGGAGGCGGGGGGCGTAGAAATCAATATAATGAAATAAGCAATTCGGAAGTGAGGTGCGTTCACCTCTTTCTGCGTAGTGATCAGCCATCCGTGTCCCGTGAAGGGTTGTGAGCAGAGAGTGGCCCCAGGAGTCCTGCCTCTGCCTGGTCCCCTTCTCCCTGGAAAGCTCCCTGGCTCTGCCACGTGGATGGATCCGTTCCTCTTCCAAAGGGCAGCAGCTAAGTGGGCAAGCCGTGGTCTCTTAGGGGCTGCTCAGAGAGGCCTTGCCAGACCCACTTCTTACAGCTGCGTTAGCTCCCAAGATTGTTGCAGTTTAAGTCCACATGACTGTAATTTTAAAAAGAAACCAATCTGCTTGGGTATGTTTGTTTGTTTGCAAGATGGCAAATCTACCCAATAACCAAGTGTTTGGGGGGTGGGGTGAGCAAAGGCAGCTGGTACAAACCGTGATGACCTCATGTGCCCTGTGATGTCACCCCTAAGTTTAGGAGAGCCCTAACTAACATTTTAATGCTCTTCCAGAAGTCACCCTTGAAGAAAAGTTCAGGAAAATCCCTTACTCTTTAAGACTCTGTCTTCATGGCCAATGGGTGGTTGAAAATAGTATCCATGTATTTTTGCACTGCCCATTTTATAAAAATGCAAAGCTGCATTTTATATGCCCCGTATTAATTAAATTTCAGAGTTATTGTTGCTTATTTTCATCTTTTATTTTGCAATGTTTAATTTCTACCTTTTTTAAGGGGAATTCTGGTCACTGACTACCATAAATGGCTGGCTGACTGACTGAATTGTGATGTCATTGCACAAATGACATCATGATGCGTGTGTTCATTGTAGGAGGAGATCTGTGTTAGTCTATGGCAGTGTTTCTCAACCTCGACAACTTTAATATGTGTAGACTTCAACTCACAGGATTCTGGGAGTTGAAGTCCACACATCTTAAAGTTGCTGAGGTTGAGAAATATGTACTGGTCTACAGTGGCAAAAAGTCACTTGTTAGGTAGCTCCTTTTCTATTAACGAATTGTATTGAAAGGCATAAGCATGAGGCTCCTGATTTTTTGCCATGATGCATGTCATGTCACTTGCCCTCCTTACCACCACCCCCAATTGCTCATGTTTTGGAGGTAACGTACAGCCCCCCTTTATCTCCCACAGTGAAACAGATCTTTTTCAAAATGCCTCCCATGTCCAACCATCTCCTGAAGTTTTTGCCCATGATGTCATTATCCAAAATAGGTCCAAATGGCTTGGATCTGTATTCTGTTAAAAAGCATGTACAGAACTTACGTTTTTAAATTTTTTGTCCGTGAAAAGAGGCATCCGCAGGCAGGATCAAAAAAATAAAGATGGCAGCCACGACTGTGTGATTGGGATTTTACATAAAAAAGGAGTTAAGGCTAGGGTTAGGGTTAGAGGGTTAGGGTTAGGGTCAAGGTCAGGGTCAGGATTAGGGTCAGGGTCAGGGTTAGGGTCAGGATCAAGGTTAGGGTCAGGGCTAGGGTAAGGGTCAGGGTCAGGGTTAGACAAGGGTTAGGGTTAGGGTTAGGGTTAGGAATCACACCAGGTTTTTTGGGGGGGTTAGGGTTAGGGTTAGGATTAGCGTTAGAGTTAGAGTTAGGGTTAAGGCTAGGGTCAGGGTTAGAGTTAGGGTCAGGGTCAGGGTTATGGTTAGGGTTAAGGCTAGGGGTCAGGTTTAGGGTTAGGGTTAGGGTTACGGTTAGGGTTAGGGTCACATCTAGGGTTAGGGTCAGAGTCAGGGTTAGGCCATCTTGCCCCTGCCCTGTGGATTCTCATGCCATGAAACCAGATATTCTTCAGCCAGGATGGGCAACCAGGAGTGGCATATTTCTTCTCCCGATTTTCAAGAGATTGTGTCTGCCAGGATAGTGAGTGACCCCTTGTGGATCATGTAAGACAAATTGTTTAATGATTTGTTTCGCTGGAGAAATCTTTGCTCGATTCTGAATCATTGGAAAATGGATTGGGAAACAAAGGGATGCCTCAGATTGAAGAATTGTGCCCTGCATGACTCTGATCGGGCACGATCCATTAGGAATCTCTGCATGTCAACAGCTGTTGGAGTGAATGGCACATGTGGAGCCCCCTACCTCCAGCTGGGCCCCATTGAAATCCAGACTCTCCCGTGTGGTGGCGGAGTCATAGAAACCACAAACGTGCCTCACTGTACTGCCCATTTTATGCCAACACTCGCCGTGAGCTGCTAATTCCACACCCAACTCAATATCCTGGCCACCCTGATCAATTCTTACTCTCAGATCCAAATGGCGCTATTTCCTTAAGCGCGGCTAAATTCTATCAAGTAGTATGTAAGGCACTGCAGTTTGACTGACAAATCTCTTACTTGACTAGCTAATCAATAGCAGTTTTATGTATTCACATGTTTTATGGACTGGTCATTGAGCGCAATAAAGATTCTGTCCTGTTCTGCTCCACCACAGTGGAAGATGCACTTTCTATGCATTTCACACGCATCTGTCCTTTTGACTGTTGGAATTGTCAGGGGGTCAACTCAGCATTGTCTCATAAGCATAAGGGGGCCTCTCTAGCAAACGCATCTCTATTGTGCTTGTGGGATGTCACATGGGTCACCTGATTTCCATTTCCTCCTCCTCCTTGGGTTTGGGGATTAACAATCTCCATTACCTCTTGGGCACACCTGCAAGCAGGAGGTGCTGCAGAATGCAGCTCTTGTCCTCTCATCTCACTTGCATGCCGACTTTCTATTTTCATAGAAAGTGTCTACAGAGAACCAATGATAATCAAATGCTTTCTACTATGAAGCTACTTGTATCCAGATCTACTGAATAAATGTAAGCTATCTCTATTTTTTTTTCCTTCATCTAACTACTATGTGAAGAATAAATATATTTCTGAATGTAATTAAGCTTAATGTGCAAGTTTTGGTTCACGATTCTACTCTGCAAGATTGTTGTTAGCTGCTTGGAGTTCTTTTATCAACCTTTAAAAACTCCATCATTGACAACTTTGCTCTCCTGGTTCCAAGATCTCCTTGCTCTTGCTGGTGCCATTGTTTCCCTAATTATAACCCATTTATTCATTTATTCAAAGATAACTTTTATTTTGTTTTCATTTGTTTTATATTTGTATGCCTTCCATCTCCCAGCGACTCTGGGCAGTCATCTAGCCTAGCTTTATGTTTTAAAGAAGAAAAGGCACCATTTTATTAAACAGTTAACCCAACTATCTAATAAAAATATAAGGCAGGCAAAGACAGAGAACAACCATCTTCTGAAATGAATGTTACTAAGAACTAAAAAGGAAGCTTTTGACCCACTGGCAGGATCAGTGAAGGGGTCAATCTAATCTTTGCAAGGAGATTCAAAATTTAGCTGTGTGGCTCTGAGATGGCACAGGGAACAGCCTATATCATCTGCTCCCTAAGGAATCCTGGGCTTAAGCCCTTTTAAACTTCCAAATCATCACTAGGTATTTATTTCATTTAGACTGCTCCTTCTATGTCACTTGAATCAAATGAATTTAAGTACCTTATAAGCCCTCCAACATAAGCACCTTTACATAGCCGACCAATAGAAATTTCCAGCAAGTTGTGCCTATAAACATTTCACAGCAAATACCATGAATCCTCATATCACAGTGCCCCCATCCTGTACAAAACATGCCATTCTGGTGATGGAACACTCCAGAGACTACCAGAAGGGTTTATTTTTCTCCGGGATCATAGCAATCTGGCTGATTCAGGGGTGGTATGAAAGCTTTCTGCAACACCTGGATGGTATTCTTCTAGAAAAATTTAGGGCCACCCCCAGAACTCCAGACTGATGTGATCCAGGAGGCAAAGAGAAAGTTCCCAACTTCTCCAGAACACTCTGTGTCCAGAACAAAATGTTTTGCTCCTCCATAGTCATCACCTACATCATGACTGTATTCCAG
The DNA here is from genome assembly GCF_035149785.1 of Candoia aspera. Lineage (NCBI taxonomy): Eukaryota > Metazoa > Chordata > Lepidosauria > Squamata > Candoiidae > Candoia > Candoia aspera. Next base: position 20,651,822 of record NC_086165.1, read on the forward strand.
AAACAAATGGGCAATAAATGCTGCCTTTTTTGGACCTATTTAATATAGTTCCAGCTGCCAATGTTTCCATGGCTGCATTCTGGACTAATTGCAGTTCCTAAGCGCCTTCAAAGTTGGGAACAGAGAGAAACTAGACAGCTTTGTACTGATAATCGCGGTGAGACTTTGGGATGATATATACAGCATTAGCCAAAAAAGAATCAGCAGAACCTGGAATCATTTCACATGGCCTGGCAGAGCCTAATTTGAAAACTGCACATTACTCTCACACTTTATTGTGAATGTAAATATTTGGCTATGTGGCTTAAAAGTCATCTTCCTTTTGAGTGGGTTGATTACCATTTTGCTGGATAACATCTCTTGGAGAATAGGAAAGATTGCACTCTATTTCTGTTTGAGTTCACAGAATCATGGACTGTAAAGGTTGGGAGGGATCTTAGAGATCATCTAGTCCAACTCCCTGCCCAGTGCAAGAATCCATTCTAACAGCATCCTTAACAAATGACCATCCAGTATCTCCAAAGAAGGATTGGTCACCACCTCCTGAGGCAGTTTGTTCCTTTGTGGAATAGCTCTTACCCATAGGAAATTCTTCCTGGTGTCCAACCAACTCTGCTTCCTTCTGATTTTAACCTTCTGTCCAGCACAGGCCTAGCTGGTCTAGTGTTCTTTTAAAAGCTTGCTAAAGCGACATTTAACAAGCAGGTTTAGTGCTCTTTCAAAAGAGCACTAAACCCATACTTGTAAGTCTTGGAATTGTCAGGGGTCAACTCAGCATTGTCTCATAAGCATAAGGGGGCCTCTCTAGCAAACACATCTCTATTGTGCTTGTGGGATGTCACATGGCTCACCTGATTTCCACTTCCTCCTCCTCCTTGGGTTTGGGGTTTAACGATCTCCATCTTTACCTCTTGGGCACACCTGCAAGCAGGAGGCGCTGCAGAATGCAGCCCTCATCCTTCCATCTTGCTTCTAGTCCACATAGAAAGTGTCTACAGAGAACCAGTGATGAATAAGTGCTTTCTACTATGAAGCTACTTGTATCCAGATCTACTGAGAAAATGTAAGCTACCGTTTTTTTAAAATCTTCATCTAACTACTGTGTGAAGACTGAATTCTTTTCTGAAAGTAATTAAGCTTAATGTGCAAGTTTCTTTTTTGGTTCACACTTCTACTTTGCAAGATCATTGTTAGCTGCTTGGAATTCTTTTATTAACCTTAAAAAACTCCATCAATAAGGTGCCTGCATAAGACCTGACAAGCAGGCAGATCCCTCTGCGGAAGCCACGTATCTAGACCTTTATTGGGAATAAAGTCTGATTGGGAATGGGAGAGAAGCAATATTTCACAAAAAGCAGTTCGCATCTCAATACAGCTGCCTCCCTGGACATCCCCGCCCCCCACAGGGCATTTTTGGGCTCATACAGATCAAACTGCAACCTGAGTTCTCACCGTGTCGCTCTGGAGCCCAACAACATTTGGCCTGGCCTCCCCAGAACACCCAGGCTGCTTGGCTGAGAAGACCAAAGTTCTGCACAGGATGGGACAGCAAGCGATCAAACCGCTAGAACACCAAGATATTCTGGCCAAGTTTTCCTTGTTCTAATAAAGTTGCAAAATACTGATGACATGGATTATCTCTGAGACACTAATTAGGACTGGGTAAAGCAGAGGAAAGTGGAAAATGTAACTCTGCTCATTGCTCTCCCTGGTGAGGCCAAAAGTTCAGCAAATGGCTCGTCTTGCATATTTCCCTATCCAGTTCCAGCAGTTTGCTGTGGCCAAAGCAGCCTCCCGCCTCCCCCCAGCTAGACAGCCACACTTTTTGCAGCCTTTTTAATTCCTCAGGATTTAATTTGCAGCTCAGTAGAAGGCAAGCAGGGGCAAAGGGAAGGTGTTTGTGTCTGGTCTGAAACCTTTCTATCCTGCCTCAATCCAGTTCAGCACTACTAATACCGTACCACTACATTTAAAGCCATCCAAATAAAGATGAATGAAAGATAACCAAATGAAACTTTGCATCAAGCAGGTGGCTGCCATCAAGACTCACCCATTCGATATGAAGAGAAGACGGGAGCGCAGCACCCACAGCCTGTGCACGTTTGCCTCAAATATATGGGCAAAGAAGGTGCATGGATGATTTCCTGGAATTTTTCCAAGGGAAGGAGAAATTATCCAAGCACGTTTCAAGGGCAGGACTCTTCCTTAGTGATCACACAGTAGTGGTGAAGCAAAGCCACAGCAGGAGGTCCCTCCAGATGTCTCCCCTTGGGTTGAACAAAAGTGTGGGAACTTATGGAGACCACAGGAGAGAAGGAAGGCCCAATCAAAAATGCAAGGATGCCACACTGAACCCAGGGGAATGTCTCCAAATCCTCTCCTCCTTTGAGAGAAACTTCTAAAGCAAATTCTCTTCCATCAAACTAAATGGGAAACAGAGGGGAAAAGGACAAGATAATGTTTCTGACTCACTCCATTAAAAACCTATCAAGGCTCCCAAAGTCTTTTGAAAGGGGACAATAATGGCCATCTGTGGACTCAGAACCAGCACCTTCTCCCAGGAATGCCCCCATCTCCACAACTTAGGCATCTTACACTCAGCCTTTCTTCACAGCCAAGGTGAAAGGCTCAAGTCATCAGGAATCAGCACCGGCATAAAATCTCTCTACTGCCTGTATGGCCTCTGCTCTGGCTCACCCATCAGAGTGTGTGGTCCTGACGTAGGGGGTGTGGGACGTGCCCTCCCCTTTTCTCAACATCAACCCTCCGATGGGAAACCATCTACCATTCGCAAAGCTGCTGTGACTGGAGACTGGTGTTGATGGATGGCTAAACCCCAGAGCCGGCCATCTATCAAAATCGGGTACTGGGTAGGTTGATCTGCAGGGATGTGGAAACCACAGTCAGTAAAGCAAAGAGGCTCCCCTGGCCAGCCCCCATAACCAGGGGTCACTGGAGGCTGCCCCACCTCTCCTGCCATGCCTTTTGAAAGAGAGCTAAACCCAAGTTCAAGCTGTTCTTTGGCACAGGTTTACCAGAAGAGCGTTGGGCCAATCTGAAAAGTAGCCCAACAAACAGCTGACAGATGGGAGGTAGTTGGTCAATATGCTGGGAGAGCTCTGTTTCATTCCATCTCACACCCGCCCCTGCACCTCCAAACACTTGCCAAAATTTGGATTTTTTAAAAAAATGGGCTTAGTGCTCCTCTAAAAAAGTGGTAAACCCAAATTCTGAAACAGCCTGAATAATAGACATAACGGGGGTGGGGGTGGGGGGTAGGTAGCACCCTTTAGAGGCAGAAAGTACACTGAGTTTCTGTCCTGTATTTCTTGACATCCTCTACCACCAGAGCTGATCAGCGGCTATTTGGGCTGATTCAGGCCTCTGAGCTCAGAGATTCAAAGGGTCCAAGGGAAACCCAGTCTGAAGGAACTGGAGTTTACCACTGACCAAAACAGGAGACAGTGCCTAGAGACCAGGAGGGTCCCATGTAGCCTAAAGGGGCCAATAGGTTTTGGACTGATCCCAGGGGTCACCTGACCGCAACATCAACAGAACGATTGCTGAAGCATGGCAGATTCCACGCATGGCAAAACTGTCACGGTCTGCTGCTTGTTTAGAAGGGAGAACGTTGCTTCAACAGCAAGACAGCTAAGGATGGCTTTCAGCTGCCTCTGGTGTATGTTGGGGAGGAGATGGCGCAATAACGTGGGGACGGAGAGGCTGCCAGGACACGCTCGGGATGTGATTAGGGACAAGGGGAGAAAGATCCTCATTGCCTGTCGCTGGTTAATCAAAGAAGCCCTGCAGTTTCTTTGCATGGGTCTTAAACTGAGAGAGGGTTAGCTTTGTTGGTGATATTGACCACCTGAGTCCCAGTTTTCACGTTACTGGCTCTGTTCACGTGGAAGATATGAAAATAAATCTCACTGTATTCAGTGGGGCTTATTCCCTGCAATTGGCACAAAGGTAGCAGCTTTAGACAAATGACATCAGATTAGATCAGATCTTAGATTTAATTGACTTCTCGGAAGTCTCTGGTTAGTTAATGTGGGATCAAGATTCTTGATGGATTCAGAAAGACTTTGTACAATAAACTCTATGGTTCATATCAGCCTTTCCTAATCTGGTGCCTTCTCCATGGATTAAAATTACAACTGGAATCGCAGTTTGTTCAGCGGAAACTAGAAAGGCTGCTATGAAATTTAAGATGTTTGGCATTTCGATAAAAATTATGGGGTCAACGGGCAATCTGGAAAAAACAGAGTGTGGGATGATTGGATATCTTCCATTTGGCACATATTTTACTAAATTGGGAATTGGCTTCATCAGCACAGTTGTCGAAGAATAATAATGGATAAAGCAACAAAAAAAATAAGTTTTGTTTATTTGATCTGTATTCAGTGACAGAACAGAGGAATAAATAAAGGAAAAAAATGTAAGAAAAATATCCTTAGTATCAGATCCATGACTCCGGATGTAACATGGACAGGAGATGACTTGAGAGCCCATAAAAACGGGTCTGGGTTTTGCAAAGTAAGTTTTGGACACGTAGAATTTTCCAAAAATCCCCCTAAGAATAATGCATCTCCAAATTACTTTAATCTCATTTTTTCCCAGTTTACAATGGGAAAAATAATGAATTAACTTCAAGCCAGTGTTGTATGCCTGGGAAACTAAGGGAAAGGGGATGGGGGCAACAAGAACCGCTCTGATCTTGTGGAAGGGAATTGACGAATGCATGCATGCATGGAAGTGGAAGTGTCACTTTAATTATGAGTCAAAGGACTAAAACGTATCTTAGAACGTCTGAATTGGGGCTTTCTGGGGTGGTGATAGAATTCTCTGGCAAATAGTGATAATGGAAGAAGCAGACATGAGGGTGGGGCGAGATTGTGCAATGTTCTGAATTATTGGGATTCCAATAAAAAATTCTGTTAGGAAGGAGAGGAGTACAGAAAAAGTGATTGGGCCTTGCAAAGATCCAAGAATGAAAGAGGAAGGTGTTTGGAGAGCATCTGCTAAGAAAAAGGTCTGTTTGTTTTGCATATGGAGTTTAAGGGTAGGTCTTTTCAGGCAGAAGGAAAGCTTATCAAGAAAGCTTCTCCCTTTTAACAAAACTGGTTCATGGGAACAGGTGCTGCCGGCCCCCCTCCGGTCTGTGCTGCCACCGACTAAGCCGGCTCTCCTCTTAGAAGGGGAAAGGAAAGTGAATGAGGAGGCTGTATGGGACAGAGCAGAGAGAATTCTGTCTCCGAGTGCACAGAAGTGGGTGGAGTTGCACAGATGAGTGGTTCAAAAAGGGACTGTGGGCAGAATGGTGAAGTCAGGCGCATGGGGTCCATGGGTGGCAGTGGGAATTCAGGGAAGGGAGTTGCTTCTCAGGCCCAAAGGCATCCTGCATTCTCTCTCCTCACCCCACCCCCTGTGCAAAAGTAACCCATGTCATATAAAAAGATGAGAACAGTTCTGTGCTGATGATCTTCCCTCCCCCTCCCCCTCCCCCTCCCCCCTTCGAGTCAGTTTTTGATTTCTGGCAACTGCCTGGATAAGCCCCTGCAGTTTTCTTGGCAAGCTTTCAGAAGTGGTTTGCCATTGCCTGCTCCTGGGGCTGAGAGAGAGCAGGGACTGGCCCAAGGTCACTGAGCTGTCATGCCTGAGGCAGGACTAGGACTCACGGTCTCCTGGTTTCTAGCCTGCTGTGGTGGATTTCAGAGCTGGTTCTCCTTCCCAAGAGGGAGGGGGCCCATTCCAGAGAGATAAAAGATTGCTCAGTCCAGGCTCTGCTGGTGGGAAAGTTAAGAGGTTCAAGGTAACTCCGCCTTAGAGCCATTACCCATAGGTCAGTTAGAGTACCTTTAGTCTGGCAAGATTCTGTTTAATGGCAAGAGTTGGAACTTCATCTCAGCATGGTTCTTCGCCTGTTTCCCTGACTCCTGGTGCCTAAACCACTACACCAATCTGCTTATGTAGCAAAATATGGGATCCAGGGACTAGAGCCACCAGCCACTCTCGCAAAAACGCATGCCAGCACATGCACCCCAGACAGGACAGCATATATAATGGCAACCATATATACTTATTTTATACTTATAATTGTTTTAATTATGTTAACTGTTTTATAGTTGTTATGATTGTAAGCCACCCAGAGTCACTTGGTAAGATGGGCGGCTATAGAAATTAAATAAATAAATGAAGCAAAATCTGTGGAACTGGTTGGCGCCTAATTTAGATCAGTGTTTCTAAACCTCAGCAACTTCAAGATGTGTGGACTTCAACTCCCAGAGTTCCCCAGCCAGCATGATTTAGATTACAGCCCCATAAGTAACCAGGCACATGATATTTAGCCTTCCACCCTCTTGAGCAACACCTCTAGCTACTCCATAGGTTTCCACAGCAAATGAGGAATGGAAAAGCAAGAACTGGGAGATCCTCAGCCCATTGAAATACTTCCATGCATCATCTGCTTTAAGCCTCCACTGATAGTTTAATTCAAGTCTGCAGTGTTTCTGGCCATTGCAAGTTGGAACGCTCTCCTGAAGCCTTTCAAAGTTCAGAAGGACAAAGCAAAAGGTTCTTCTGGCATCACATCAACCTACAATTTGTGTCTCAGAAAACCACCAGCAGAAGAAGAGGACTACGTTGTAGCTCCCTACTGTGTTAGGACAGGAATTGGCAACACCCAAATTGCCAGCATCAAAGCAGCCCTTGCTGCCCCCCCCCCCCAAGAGACCATGGGTGGCCCCTCAAGTAAATCAGTTAACGGTCAAAAATGTGTCTGAGGTCTCTTGTGAGAAAACAGAAATTGTCCGAGATCTTGCACAAGAATACTCAAATATCAGACAATTACACAAGATTTCAGGGGCTTTGTAGGAAATTTGGCCATTTTATGCGGTTTTGGACATGCTTTGAGTGAGGAGTGCTTGAAAATCTGAACTGACCGTGGGCGATTGTCTGGGAACATATCCCATTTCCTTCTAAAGAAGCGGTGGACAGGCAACCCTGCACCAGAACTCCATGGGCAACCTCTGAATAGGCCAAGAAGACCTGGGCAAATTCACCAGCAGGGGCACCAGTGTGGGAGGAGGCAGTCAAAATGATGGTGCTGCAACCACTTGATCCAAGCCACTTTCCCTTCTTCTGTGGATCACAGGTAAACGGGCTTCAATCATGCAGCTGCAGCCAATATTGTGACTTCTTTTAGCCCTCCATTCAGTGGCAATTTAGCCCTGCAGAAGGCCTCGGTGAGCAAAATCCTCCAAATCCCCAAAAACGTTGACAAAGGAGACCAAACGCTGCCAGCTTGCCCTCTTCCCCTTCAGCGAGGTCAGGGGGTTGTGAAAGCAGGGCTGCAAAAGTGTTCAGCTGGGAGATCGTATCCAAAGACTTTTCACTTGAAGCTCTGAATCAGCCGGATCCATTTCGAATATTGTTCACTGATTTCCTGCAGCACATCGAGAGTGTGAACGGAACCACCATGTCCATCCGAATCAAACGGTCAGGTGGAGCCGATCTGTATGCTTCTTCCAGAAAAACTCTTCCCTACAGGAGACGGGGCTCAGGCCAAGGAGCATCAGCTCATCTGACAGCACTGAAACCCCCAGATTATGGGTCACAAGGGATGCTCTCTTTTGTCCTGAGCCGAGCCCCAACGGAAGTCCCAGATGGCCCTGCGTGCTGCTGAAAAGGAAAAAGGGAAGCAGCTTTCTGTTTACATGTTCCCCACCTTGCCCTCTCATGCTCCTCGAAATGCCTTTTCACTACCCCAAGACACCCCAAATGTTCCAGATTTCCTTCACAGAGAAAAATCTGCCTCTCTAATACTTGAAGACCTTGCCCGTGTTACTGCAGAATAGCCACCCAACAGTGCTGAAGAGCTTTGCCTGAACAGTGGGAAGCACGCAGCCCACGCTCTGTCCTCATTCAGCACGCAAATAGCCGCCCTTGGGCTCAGCATGACTTCTGAAACATGTTGCCAGGTACGCTTACTCCATAGCTGAGTTCTGTTTTTAAAAAAGTGAATGAGAAACGTTGCAATATCAAAATGCATCACGTCAGTTGAGCTACAGACTGTGATCAAAGCAACAGGTAGTCTTTGTTTAGTGACTGCCTCGTTTAGCAACCATTTGCAGTTACGACAGTGATGAAGAAGTAACGTTGTGACCAATCCTCGCATTTATGACCTTCACAGGTCAGGAAAGCACAGGAAAGCTGAAGTCTGACCGTAAGCACACTCACAGTTTCACTTAGCGACTGCTTTGCTTAGCGACTAAGTTGCCAGTCCCAACTAAACGAGGACTACCTGAATATGCAACACACAGAAAAAACAGGTAGAGATTTGATTGCCCCCTCAGGGTCACCATCTTGACTTTTGGGGCCACACCAAAGGAGACCCCCACCCTGCCCCCCAAAAAAGTGGCTGGCTTATCACATTTCAACAAGACGTGTTCCATTAAGAGGAAGGCTCTTGTGAGACCATCTGTCTAAATTTACCTGCATTCATCACTGATGCAGGGCAAAGGGATATAGAATGCAAAGCATTTCTTCGTGTGGGTGTGTGAGTTTAATGAAGGAGACAAATTGCATTGTTTTCTTTCCAGCAGGCTCAAGGTCAGCCTTCCTTCAGGTGACATCCGGTGAGTGAACTTCTCTGAAACCCCCAGAAGTGCAGACATTTAGCCCAACTGGATTGCCCAGCAAAAAAAAAAAAAAGGTGTGTTACATCTTTACTCAGCCTAGAAGGGCCAATGAGGCACCACGAAATCTAATTCTTTATCTCATTCTTTATTATTAAACAGGTTGATTCACGGATCCATGTTTGCTCTGGCAGAGGCCTGGCAGCAAGCCAGTATTTACTTATCTCCTTGATTTTGATGCCTCCCGCTTCTAACCGACTGATCCCAGCAAGTGCCTGGATTCAAATTCCAGCATGCCGGGTGATGTCTCCTTCACAGCTACACAAATTTGGTGCCTATGCTCTGTAGCTGATTTGCTGAAAAAGCTACAGTTGGGTGAATTCAAGCAGCACGATACCCATAAAGAAAAGAGGGACAACTTCTGGCTGGCCAGAGCACAACAAGCATTTTGGGAGTGGTCCAAGGATGGAAGTGGGGGAGGCCGAAGACAAAATACCGTGGTCCAGTCCTGATCCTCTGGCACACTGTTTTGTATCAGGTCCTGCAAGAAAATACAGTGTTTAGAGCAGAGCTTTCCAAACTGTGTGTCGCGACACCTTAGTGTGTCTGCTGCAGTGTGTAGGTGTGTTGCGTGGTCGAGGGATCATACAGGTACTGCACATGCGCAGTATGAGTAATTGGGTCGAAACAGCTGATTCCGCATGACTTCTGGTGACGCAGCCGCACCTGCAGTGTGTTAGTGTGTCACCAACATGAAAAGTTTGGAAAGCTCTGGTGTATTAAAAGTTACACTGGGAAGTGTTTCCTTGACGTGGTATAGGCTAATCTTTCCCCTTTGGCTGTGCAGCTCGGCAATGACTTCGCTGTGTCTTATTTGGAATTGTCCAAAGCATGAAATATGCCCCGCTTTTGAATGAGTTCCTTGGGTGTGCGGGTGTTTGCCTTGCAACTCTTGTCCAACAGGATATGGTGGTTTAGCTCCCAAGCTAAATACAGATAGTTTGAAAGGAAACCAAAAAGAGTTCCCATTTCCCAGTGACTGACTCACAGCGCCTGGCTGTCCCAAGCCATTCTTGGCTGAAGGGTTTCCCCTTCGCGCTCCTTTCTTCTCGAGCAAGATTTGGGTGAGGGGGGAACAGAAAGCCAAATTTTTATACCTCTGTGGCTCGCCTGACTGATTTTGAGTTTTGCAGAGCAGTCCAATGCTTGCTTTCTTATTTTCTGAAGACGTTGATGGTGCTGGTGTTGGTGTTGGTGCCTATATGGAAATGCTTGTCTCTCCATTCCTGTGGGTTGAAGACCCTGCGCGATGTCCTACTCCATGCTGGGGGGTGCCCCACCTTCAGAAGCAGCTCTGGAAGGGGGAGAGGGGCATAATTAGGGTGCCCCACGTTTTAAGGCAAAGTTACCGTTAGCTGTAGCTAATGTAGCTGTAGCTGAACAGCTTTAAATTTCATCTCCCATTTTATTTGGATGGGCATCCTTTCTGTTCTACAGGTGTTCCCCTGGCCTTACAGTTTATCGTATTTTATGTATAAAATATATATTCTCAAAAGCCCCAAGTATTATCTTGCCTTTTTTCTTCACTCCCTATATTTTGCAGTTTGGAGGAAGGTTTAAGCTAAGCTCTGCACAATCCAAGATAATTGAGCTCCCCCAGAAGGACTTCCTAAACTCCTAACACATAGAACAATGAAGCGTTTAGCCAGTATCCTATATCAGGTTTCTGCAATAACACATAAAATAAATACAAATTAAAATGTTCTCAAATAAAATACAAATTTTGTAACAGCAAAGTCAAAACAAGACTCAGTAACAGAACTGGTATTGTGGAATCCTTGGTGCTCTCTGAGCTTGGTTGTTTTCTTGCAAATGGTATTTTTAATAGGTAAACCTGGGTTACCAAAATCTCAGCAACCATTAGATGGCAGCAAAGAGATACAGAAAATCTTAAAGTTTGACTGCCACCTAGTGGTGGTTGAGACTATTGCAGATGATGTACGATGTCTATTTTTCAAGGCATTGATATGCCATCCAGGAAATGGCGAACGTGAGTCTCCAAAAATGCTACCAGTAAAATAAAATAAAAAATACAAGTTACCCAGTAAAAATGGTTACCAATCCAATTGCTTACCAATTGGCCAGCATGCTTTTGCAGATCAAAATGTGTATTAGCTGAACCCAAACACTATTTCTTAGTTAGTATCCTGGTACAAATTAACATTGGCTGATGGTGATGGGGGTTGAAGGACAGCATATGTGAAGGGCCTCAGCTTGCCCATACCTGTTCTACATGGCCCAATATCAGGGCTGGGGACACCTCTCCCTAGATGGAACATCTGATTTATCTGCAGAAGGCCAGGATTCAGCCTCTCTTTAACCAGGTTAGATCCTTGGTCCCCTAGTCCAGTCTGATTGGAGTTGCATTGTGCCCTTTGGACTAAACTGAACTAATCACAGAATTTATAGTAGTGGTAGGCAATATGGTTTTGAGGACCCTTTGCTGACCTTGGGACTCACCAGCTTTGGGTATTAGCCAAGCCCCAATCTCAAGTAGCTTCCTTCTTCCAAAAATGCCCCATGGAGAGGACTGCAGCCCAAGGCTTGGATGGAGGGTTTGGAAAAAGAGAGCAAGGCGGGAGGGGCAAATAGGGGTTTTGTGGCAAGCTGCATCTATCATGGCAGCCATTTTGTGGGAGTGCCCAGCAAAGGCTATCAAAATGCCTCCAGGAGTGACAGAGAGGACTTCAGCTCAGTGACCCTGAAGCTTGAAACAAAAATGAAGATGATAGACAGATAGCGGGGTGTCCACTGGGTAGGGTGTGGTCCAAAAAGTCAAGATGGCAGCCACAACAGTGAGATCAAAGCCCAGCCTGATTTATGTGCATTGCACACATGAGACACATAAAAGGCAAAGCTCAGTTGGTCTACTCCAGTGTTTCTCAACCTTGGCAGCTTGAAGATGGGTGGACTTCAACTCCCAGAATTCCCCAGCCAGCATGTGATTGGCTGGGGAATTCCGTGGGTCGAAGTCCACCCATCTTCAAGCTGCCAACGCTGAGAAACACTGCTCTACCCCATGAACAGAGATGCATAGAGAATGATGCATAATGGCATAAAACCACCCACAGGTACAGGTCCCAACAATCCTCCCCACAGTTTCTTAGCACAGTGTCAGGCCCATCTGCCTGGAGCGCTTGGACTCTGGATCAAATTAGATCAAAGTTAGCCCAGAAGTCAAGAATAAGGGCTAAGAACTGAAACCATGAAAAGTGCAGCGGCAGCCTTGCTTGTTTTGACAGGCATTTGAAAAGGCGACTTTATTTAATTTCCTGTGGGTAAGAGATACTAGCGCGGGGGAGTGAAACCCAACAAAGCTTTCCTCTGTGTGGAAACAAATGCTAGTGAAAAGCACAATTAGGATTCTGGGGCATGTCGAAGAAGTGGATTTAGCCACATGGGTAAATGGGTTCCATATTGGAAGCCAACACATACCCTTAGGAAATGCTTTTACCTCATTATAGGTTTCTCTCTCTCTCTCTTCCTTTCCTTTCCTTTCCTTTCCTTTCCTTTCCTTTCCTTTCCTCCTTCCTTCCTTCCTGAATGCTTTTACCCTACTGTGGTTTTCTTTCTTTCTTTCTTTCTTTCTTTCTTTCTTTCTTTCTTTCTTTCTTTCTTTCTTTCTTTCTTTCTTCCTCTCTCTCTCTCTCTCTCTTTCCCTTCCTTCCTTACTTCCTTCACCCTATTATGGTTTCCTTCCTTCCTTCCTTCCTTCCTTCCTTCCTTCCTTCCTTCTTTTACCCTATTATGATTTCCTTCCTTCCTTCCTTCCTTCCTTCCTTCCTTCCTTCCTTCCTTCCTTCCTTCCTTCCTTCCTTCCTTCCTTCCTTCCTTCCTTGTCTAAACCCAGCCAATTCATTTTGCTCAGTAAACCAAGATTAAACAAATCTTTCCTAGTAATTTAAACATAGCCATTTTGAAGATAGCATGCCTGGTATTATTTAATTAATTTAATGAAATTAAATGTATTATTTAATGGAGGGCAGACACATCTCCCTTCCTCCTGACTTCCATGTGCTATAAATTAGATATTTGATTGTATTTACTGTGGACATTTTTAATTGCTGATTTTAATGGTTATGGTTGTTTTTGTGGATTGTTCTGTGTCTGTTGATTTGGCAGTATACAAGTGGAATAAATAAATAAGCAAGCGATTTTGGAAGAAGTAAAGGGACAAAATTTTGCAAAGGGGTATGTATTCCCTCAGTGCTAATTAAGTTGAACTTGGCTAAGTGCTAGAGCATAGCTAACCTGGCCTGATCTTAAAGAAGGTAGGCATGGCAAAAATGGTTAGCACTTGGGTGGGAGACCACTAGGAAGTCCCAGGGCTGGGATCTAGACTGGGAAGTTGAAAAAAACGTATTTCTCTATCTTATCTGTATAGTAGAGATTTAGTAGTCAAGTAAACTATGCATAGTCACCAGGAATCAAGTCCGACCTGAGGTGTCTTTTGAGTTTACTCAAAATGTCCCTTTGTGATAGGAGAAGAAGAGGTGAGCTATGTTCTTGTCTGGCCCTAGCAAAATAGGATTTTAAAAAGCCTCTTTGGAAATACACTGTAGGATCATCAGCCTGTAGATGATCAGCCTGGTTCTTCCTGCCCAAATCAGGACCTGAAAAGCTGAAACCCAGAAAAATGCACCTACATGCAACTCTTTTTTCTTTTCTTGCACATGCTGGGCGGAAAGGTGCAAATGAGACGGAGCCGGCTGAGTTCTGCACAAAGGCAGGTCTTGGATGGCCGCCAGAGGCTTCAGAGGGGGCCCACCAACAGGAGGACAGGCCATGAAGTTTGGGGAGCCAAGCACGGGAACTGAAGGCCAACGGGAAGCGAAATGCCAGTTGGACAGATCAGCCCACGCCGGGACATTCTGGCCAGAGGTCAGGAGGCAGGAAATCATTTCAGGGCCAAAATCAGGAAGGAAGGATAAACGGAAAAGAGGGGGAGGTAGGTCAGTTGGATCAAGGAGAGGAAGAGACCAAGCCAAAGTCAAGACTGCAAGTATCCCAAAAGGAAATCCAGGCTGGATTGCCAAGGCTGAGGCGGCCACTGAAAACCAGACCTGTGGACAGGCTCCATCCATGGCCTTTGGCGAAGAGGTCCAGGGAAAACCTCTACCTGCCCACGTGCTCAGGAGTCAGGACTTCGAAGGGGTGCTCTGGCTGTCGCCCCTGCAGGAGGAAGCAAGGTGGACCCCTTGGACTCCCAAGTTCCCACCGGGCCGTCTTCCTTGGGCCTTGCAGGCGTTCTGCTCTGCAACATTGAGTCGTTCAAAAAGAACTGCTTAGCAGCAAGCAGGTTCTCTGCAAAGCACAACACCAGCATCCGGCTCCATCTGTATTCCAAAAATGCCTCTGGGCCTTGCATAAGAGCCGTGGAGCTGTAGGAAAATGGAATGGGTAACAGCCACAGCCATCCCAGGAATTTGTCTGGGGAAAAAATGGTAAACAAAGGAAAGCTGCGACGGAGGAGTGCATCCAGGATGTCCACAAAGTACGACTTAAAAACAGTCAAGACAGTGGCCATGATGGTGTGATTAAAGGTCCACTTGTGGCCACCATCTTACCTTTCTTGACCACACCCCGCCGATACCCCTGAACACATCTAAAGGACTGAAAGGTCTGGGGAGAACCCTTTTCAATCTGCCTTCCGGAAATTGGGGTTTTCTGAATGAACCATAGAGTCCTAGAGTTGGAAGGGTCCTTGGAGGTGGTCTAGTCGAACCCCCTGCCCAGACCATCCTGGAGAATTGGCTTCCAACTTGGCTTAAAACCCTCCATGGATGGAGCCCCCACAACTTGTGCGGCTGTTCCATTGCTTCATACTGTCCCGGTCAGGAAATTCCTCTTTATTTCAAGTTTCAATCTAATGCTTCCACCCATTGGTTCTTGTCTCACCCTCAGATGAGACGAAATGCACCCCGTCTGCCCTGAGGCATCTCTTTGTATATTGGGACATTGCTCAGCCTCCTCTTCTTCAGGCTAAACAGACAAATTCATTTAACTGTGCTTGGTAGGCTTTAGCCTCCAAGTCCCTTAGCATCTTTGTCACTCTTCCGTGATTTTCCTTTACCAGTTCCCCTTTTGTGTTTTGTTGATCAGAACTGGACACAGCTTTCAAGGTTCAGCCTGACTGGTGCAGCACCAAGTGGAGCTATGACTCCTCGTGATCCTGACACTCCTCTGTGGATGCAACCCAAAACTGCCCCGAGAACATGAAGAAATGGCTTGCTACTGCTTTTTGAAGTCGCTTTTCATTTTCTTGTTTGCATGCTGGGATGTTTGTGGGAGGTCCCTGAAGTGGTGCAGAGGCTTAAGGACCCATTTGCCCCCAAAAGGTCCTCCAAAGAGAGGTCCTGCTTTGCCCACTTTTGGGGTTCAGCCCCCATTATGCTGCCCAAAGCCTGGCGTGGTGGCTTTGGGCACCTGTGAGACCATCTCCTGCCCCATTGCTTCAGTGATTTGACAAGAAAATGTTTTTGCAAGCGGCTGGGGATTTCTAGGAAGGCAGAATTTGTCTGCCAGTCTTCCCAGGAGGGCAGGAGAACAAACATTTGGCCTGCTTTCCACCAACGGGTTCCCAAAGAAAAACACATGGCCGATTGTTCTCAGACATTTCCAAGAGGGCTTGACATTTCCTTGGTGGCACTGTTGATCTCAGGCAGCATTTCGGGATGCCCCCTCAGTGCTGGGTGGCACCATGGGCGTCAGATGGCTGGGTGACATTATGGCATGTGGCAAGGCAGTCGGGTGGTGAGGAATGCACTGCCCTTTGGGGTCTGTCTCGGGCCGCAGACCACCTGTCGCCAAGCTGGGTGTGCACTGCGTGTGGGCAGGGTCTGTGGAGGCTTGTTGGTCCTGGGAGAAACATGCCCACAACACTAAAAGCAGCCTGGCCGGGTCGGGCATCTGTGGAGGCTCTTGTTCCCGGGCGCAAGAGGACTGTTCACAACAGAGGCTGTATGTGCAACAAGAGCACCCCCCCAAGGGCTCCAATTAACAGATTAAACCGTTCCTTTGTCGTCTTCCCTTCTTTTTCCTGTTTGCTGTTATTATGCACCCAGATAAAACTGGCGACGGTTGTTGATAAAGCGTCTGGCACCATCTTTTGGCGCTTGGCAGCGGCTTCTGTCTAAAGCTGTTCCCGACGGGGAAAACATGACCCCAGAATCTGAAGAGAAACATTCTCTAGATATTTGCATCTTGTGAGGCTTGGATGGGGCGGGGGGAGCCACGGCCTCCCCTTTAGTTGCTGAAACTCAAATCCTGGGTTTGTTCAGCCAGAAGTGGGTGGGAAAGGGCGACAGCTCCCCCTGGGTCAGACGGTCCCAACAGAATTCAGAGCATCTGAGAGCTGCTGCAGAGCCAGCCACAGCATCTCCCTACGGAGCCTCCCAGTCCTCCTGGCCTTTGCCAGCTATGCCCTTCCTTGGCATTCTGTTGCTGGACCCCTCGTGGTGGCAAAGGCGCCAATGTTCTACAGGGTCCTGTCCTTCCAACGTGAGGGCAGGACCAGGAATTTCTTACTCCCCCTGGTTTGGAGAGGGGAGGAGCTTGTTCATCTTTGAAACCTTAAACCCAACTTAAGGATCCTGTGGAGCATTTCACGTCTCATGATGGTGAGGGACCAGGCCATGCAGGTTAGGGGGTACAGGGACTGCCAAAGGGGTTGCTGCCTGCCACACACACTGGAGAACCTTTGATCTTGCCATTTCTAACCAGCTGCAGCTCTCCACAATCTTTTGCAAGGCAGATATTTGCCATAAATGTTGGATGAGGGGCAATATTCTGAACCTGAGAACTGATGCAGGACAGTCAGAACAGAGGAACACCAATGGGTTTTATGTTACACAATTGCATTAAATTATCTGATTGCCATTGTCTTCTTCTGCTATGTTTCTTCAAGTCTCAGCTTAACTTAATAGAGGTGGGGTTCCTGATGGTGCCTGTACACCGATACAGATGTAAAACATAAGGGCTTCCTGTGGGTGACCTCAGGAAGGGCAAGTGACATCAAGCACGTGATGACATCAGTGTAGCTTCTACTTGGTAGAAAGAGACACCTAGTGCAGGTTGGTGTCCAGATTACCCTTCCCATTATCCATGTCCAGGAAGGCCAACTGAGGCTTCTCGGCCATCCAGCTGCCTACTCATCTGCCCAAACCAGAAAGCCCATCTCATTTATTTCTTCAGAATAAGCTTCTCTTAATAGAGCAGTGTTTCTCCACCTTGGCAACTTTTAAGATGTGTGGACTTCAACTCCCTTTGCTGGGTGGAGAATTCTGGGAGTTGAAGTTCACAGTTTTAAAGTTGCCAAGGTTGAGAAACGCTGCAATAGAGGAAGGAAAATGTTCTCCAGGGGCAGGGAGCTATGTTTGGTTTGTTTAAAGAGGCTGAAATTCAGCAACAGGATATTGCTGGCTGAGAAGGAAGGAAAAACAGCTCTGTAAGCCCAGTGAGGGATGGGCAAATCTCTCCATTTTGTTTCTTCTAGATTTTTGAATGCATTATTTTAGCGAATAGGTACAAATTTCCCAAAGGTACATGGTTTTTGCACCCCCCCCATAAAGCATGTTCTTTGATTTTCATAAATACATACATTTCTCTGCAGACTTCTGTTTTTTGTTTTTGTTTTGTTTTTATTGGCAAAGGGCTAGGCAAAATTCAGTGTAAATTTAGAATGACTGGGTTTGAGTTTGCAATTTGTTCAAAAACATGGAAATTCACATTTGGTAAACAACCTAAACAGATTTTTCATTCATCCATGACCAAGGTCCTTTGGTGGTCCCCCAGGATTGAATTTCCTTTCTCTGGCTTTCAAGCCTTCTCCAACAATCCAGGATATGTTTTCCAGCTTCTACTTTTGAGTCACACCTTTGAAACCTTGCTCCTTATTTTGTGTCTGCAGTAGCTCCTGTTAAAGAAACAGACTGGCTGACAAGTAATAGCAGCAAAGAAAGCTGTGATGGAAGCAATTAATGGTTGACCAATGCCTGTCCAAAACGAAGAGAACTTGAGTCCCTTTCTCCATCTCCCCACTGGGCTCCTTCCTATAGTTCATTTGAGGTCACAGTACTTCATAAAGGGTGAGGAGCTGTATCCTGTCACTGCAGCTCTTCTGAGTTGATAAATCCTGGGATTACTGTTGTTTTACATCTGTCTTCTGAGGAATGACTTATAGTTCCAAGTGGGATCCAAAGTGGCTGAAAAAACAACTTCTTACCTGCTATTTTTACAGGTTCAGATAAGAAGCAACAGATAGCTTTAGAGTTTATCTCATGTTGGTCTTCTGTCTGGTCAAGAACCCTGAGTAGTTCAAAGGTTTGCATACTCCTGTGTTAGCCAAAGTTGTCTCCATGAACAATGTTTTCAAGAGATGAAGTCTCACTCAAGTTGAGCTCAAATCCTAAGGACCAGGAGCATATCCGTGTAACTTTCTTGGCAACATCCTGGAAGTGGTTTCCCACTGTCTTCTTCTGGGATGTTTCTTCAACTCACCATCTAGCTTACAAACCTGGGATTTCTGATGGCCTTCTGTACAAGTACTAACCAAGTCCTGCTCCCCTTTCTCTTGAGATCAGCTTAGGTCAGCTTGGCATTGCCATGTGAGTTGGGGGACCAACATTTTAACTCACTTGTACTAAGTTTGCATCCATGCAAAGTTTCAGTTGAATATCGAGCACCGCAGAGACCAAAACATTCCATGAAAAGCTTTTAGCACACACAGATTTATGGTAAAGGCAAAAACTAGCTTTCCAGAAGGAAGAAAGTTAGGAGGAAGATCTACAACCCAAAAGAAATTTGGGAGAAAAGGAACTTTGAATTGGGTGCAGACCGGGCTGCAGCAATCCCACTCCATTATTTCTAATCCTTCTCAAACGTAAGTGGTAGGAATGGAACTTAAACACCTTCAGGCAAGAGAGTGAACTGGCAGGATTGCGTCTGACAGGCAGCTAAAAAATGAAAGAGAAGAAAGGGAGCAAATGGGAACTACAGAAAATAGCCCAGCTTAATAGGCAAACAGAGCATCATAGACTGTGTGGGACCAGGGCCGCAACTAGGGTCTGTGTCACCCGGGGCAAACATGGATTCCGCGCCCATTTTGGTGCCCCCCCCAGTGCTCATTGTGGCGCCCCCCAGTGCGGCACCCGGGGCACATGCCCCGCTTGCCCCTCCCTAGTTGCGGCCCTGTGTGGAGCCATGCATGTGGGAAGCTTTGGTTTAGGACCCATGGCTTATGGCTTTGCATGTTATGAGAATCCAGCTACCGGCAGTTTATTCAGCAGCAAATGGTCAAGCAAGTTATGGTTTAATGTGATCTGAGAACTCATAGGTACCTTACTATTGATCCCACCTGGTGCAGCAAATGAGATAAAAAGTCATGGAGTTCCCTAGAAACACTGCTCTAGAGTACAGGACTGGGAGAAATGATTTGTTAGCCCAGCAAGGCAGACCAACGTAGGTCAGGGTTATTGTGACAGCTTAGTAACAGAACCTTGCAAGTCTGAATGTGCTTCCCCTGCCCTCCCTTTATCGTCAGGTGAACCAGGGAGGGGCCTGTCTGAAACTTTTTCTCAAACTAATTTCTTGGCCTGGGCTCAAGCCCCTCTTATCTTTTTTTTAAAACTTTGATTTTCAAAGTATAAGTAAAATACAAAATGTAAAGTACAGAAAAGATAGAATACAGAACTAGTGAAAAAAGAAAAACTATAAAAGTGCAGAAATAGATAGAAAATGTAGAAGGAAAGTGACTTCTGACCTTCTCCAACACAGGTATAAATACGTATGATACAAATGCAATCTCTTACCATTAGTTAAACTTTTAGTAACATTATTTCTATAAAATCAAACCATTCAGTCATCAAAACCCAAAATCAAAACCTTAATCTTTTTCAGATACAAGCAGATAATCCGAAAGTGGGTCCCAAATAGAAATAAGTCCAATCACAGTATTTTCTCTTATCAGTGCTGTCAACTTAGCCACTTGCACCAATTCCACTAACTTATCCATCCATCCTTCCATTGTGGGAATTTGTGGATCTTTCCATCTTTGAGCATCTAAGAGCCTTGCTGCTGCCATATACTGAAACGACGTCCCAGGCTGCTTCTCAAGCTGTTTGTCCATCGAACCGAAAAGAAACAGTTCTGGTTTCAGCTGCATATCCATTTTAAGAATCTTTTGGATCATCACACATGTTTCGTCCCGGACATGCTTAGCCTTCTCACAGGTCCACCAAAGATGATAAAAAGTTCCTTCACCATGAGACCATTTCCAACAAACATTTGATACCCCATTAAACATTTTAAACAAAAATGTTTTTAAAAAATGTTAATGGGCTCAAGCCCCACTCGTCTGACTGTTGCCTTGATAGCAGCAGTCCCTCCTGTCCTTCAAAGCCATTTCCTAAGCTCTCTACACAATTTTAAGTTACAGGAAGGCAAACTTTGGTTGAATGTTCAACAGTGTGACCAGTCTTCTCAGGGGATGCTGGACACCTTTCACTGGAAGTGTTCAAGCACAGCTGGACAACCAGCTGCGGGGATGCTTTGATTTTGATTCCTGCAGTAGGAGGGGATTGGAGTCCAGGGCCTCAGAGGCCCCTGCTTGTATAATTAATGCAACCTTGGGTGTATCCACAACAGGCATGGGGCAGACAATGAATAACTGAGGCATGTTTGTGTGGAGAAAGCCTTGTGAAAACGAGCTGGATGCCTGCCAGCCCCGGGACTTCAAACAGATGGTGGAAGACCAATAAGGAAGTCATTGGGCAATTCCTGACAGGTGTTAAAGAGTCTGGCTTCCTGCACTTCCCATTCCTCTCTCCTAATGCTGGGATCAGCTCTGGCTACTGGCAAGGTATGTGACCCATTTACCTGGGGAAGTTGCTTCCATGGAAGGAAAGAATGGGGTATCTGGGATCGCTTGTCTGCAGACTTTGGCTGGATATAGAAATAAGATCCTTCTTCACCACCAGAAGGTGGCAACCATAAACAGTTCAAGACAGACTGGTACTGCCTTGCCCCCTTCCAAGGCTTGGAAAAGGCTCCAGGGGCCACACAAGAGGGAGCCTGGGTCTCCCACCCCTGAATTAGGCAGATATTTCCCTAGGACATGGCTTCCCTGGGCTTGTGCACGTCCCTCTCCACACTCCACCAGAGGCATTGCCCATGGTGCTGTGCCTTCCTCCAGCCCAGGGACACCAAAACTGACAAAAGCAGGGCAGCTCTTTGGACACCTTCTGGAAGCTGCTTCATTCATCTGAAGAACACAGAAGGGTTGATAGTAAGAAAAATGGAAGCAGGCAAGAAACACTGAGCAGCTTCTGGCTTGAAAACATCAAGTCTACCCACTTTGCCCTCCTGAAGAATCTGTAGAACGACCAAGTAGCAACAGTAAGAACCGACCACGGAACAACGGGCTGGTTTAAGATTGGGAAAGGAGTACGGCAGGGCTGTATACTCTCACCCTACCTGTTCAACTTGTATGCAGAACACATCATGCGACATGCTAGGCTTGAGGAATCCAAGGCTGGAGTTAAAATCGCTGGAAGAAACATTAACAATCTCAGATATGCAGATGATACCACTTTGATGGCTGAAAGCGAAGAGGAACTGAGGAGCCTTATGATGAAGGTGAAAGAAGAAAGTGCAAAAGCTGGCTTGCAGCTAAACCTCAAAAAAACCAAGATTATGGCAACCAGCTTGATTGATAACTGGCAAATAGAGGGAGAAAATGTAGAAGCAGTGAAAGACTTTGTATTTCTAGGTGCGAAGATTACTGCAGATGCTGACTGCAGTCAGGAAATCAGAAGACGCTTAATCCTTGGGAGAAGAGCAATGACAAATCTCGATAAAATAGTTAAGAGCAGAGACATCACACTGACAACAAAGGTCCGCATAGTTAAAGCAATGGTGTTCCCCGTAGTAACATATGGCTGCGAGAGCTGGACCATAAGGAAGGCTGAGCGAAGGAAGATCGATGCTTTGGAACTGTGGTGTTGGAGGAAAATTCTGAGAGTGCCTTGGACTGCAAGAAGATCCAACCAGTCCATCCTCCAGGAAATAAAGCCAGACTGCTCACTTGAGGGAATGATATTAAAGGCAAAACTGAAATACTTTGGCCACACAATGAGAAGACAGGACACCCTGGAGAAGATGCTGATGGCAAGAGTGGAGGGCAAAAGGAAGAGGGGCCGACCAAGGGCAAGGTGGATGGATGATACTCTAGAGGTGACGGACCCATCCCTGGGGGAGCTGGGGGTGGCGACAACCAACAGGAAGCTCTGGTGTGGGCTGGTCCATGAAGTCACGAAGAGTCGGAAGCGACTAAATGAATAAACAACAACAAACCCACTTTGCAGCACCTGGTGGATCAGCTCAGCTCAGCCTTGACTTGAGTCTGCAGAAGAATTGTCAAAAAATCCCCATGTTTTCACCCCACTTTTTTGCCTTGCCAATGCTAAAGCACTAAGTAGTAAGACTCCTTGCCTGATGCCCACCTTGATCTGAAGCCTTAGTAGACCATCTGCTAGAAGAAATTGACGATAGCAATCAGGAACCCATCTTAGTCAACCCGTAAAACAAAGCAACCTCATGCTGACCTTGCTCATGAACCGTTCCATTGCCAAGAAGGAAAAATCTGTTGTTGCCCTGGTGAATGAGACAAGCAGGATTATTCCTGGTTGGGATGCCCAGTTTGCTGGAGGAAACCTCACACATAAATTCTCCCTCAACACAAGCTTGACCTGTGAGGACTTCACAGACACGTCCATGTTGTCTTCTTGGCAAGAGTATGCAAGTGGTTTGCTTTTGTCATCTCCAGGATGTTCTCTGCACTTCCCAGTCTAGGCTTCAGCCTTGAGTTTCAATGCTGGTGTCCCATCTAAGACCCAACAAAGCCCGACTTTGAGATCAGCCAAGGTCAGCTAAGTGTTGCCACATTCACTTCCTGATGATGTCAGGCTTATTTAACTGGTGCTGAGGTCATTTTTTCTCCTGTTTCACCCTGTGAGGCTGTGGGTGCATTTTTTCAATGTGTTTATGTTTTCAGAGTTCTCGGAATTGGGTTTATGAGTTGGTTTGCCTTCGAGTGCAACAAGGAGACCAAGGGACACCTTACCTCATCCCATTTGAACAATGTCCTACCTGTTATAGGCTGTCAACAACATTATTGCTCCTCCTCTCTGGAGTTCTGAGTTGGAAGAATTCTTGGGAATGGGATCCAACTATTCTTGAAGCTGAGACTACCTGCCCCTGTGAGTATGGAGGCCTTCTGAAATGGCTGGGCAGTGGCTTTCCTTGCTCAGACAGAGAAGGGACAGCCCCCTCCTCATTAAAAGTGCAGAACTGGAAGATCCCATCTGGGCTTTCCAAGCAACTCTCCAGGAGCTTTAAGAATGGTCCAGCTCCACAAAAAAACTGGATTTGTCCTGCATTGCAATAAGCACTTGGGAGATTCCTACCCTACCGTGCCCTACCTTCTCCTAGAGGCAGTGGGAAGAAAATCCATGGCCATCTCCTAAAGTTAAGCCAGAAATGCATGACTAGAGTTCCAACTCCTTGTTCCCTACTCCTGTTTTTGAGTGTGTTTATTTCCTTCCTCCTCCATGACACAGTCTGGCCAGTCCAAAAGTTTCAGCCCAACTCTACGTTGGACAGATGGCCATGTCTTTTGATGTTGCAGGAGAAGAGGGACAATATTTTCCAGTCCAAGTAACTGGATTCCAGAGGAATACGTGTGGCCAGGGCAACACTTGTGCAATTGTATTTACATTTAGGTAGAACTGAAAGGTGATATAGTTAAGAAAGTCACTGTCTACTCCTACATTTAATAATATCATACTTTGTCACATTCAGCATGATAATTCAATTGCACCTGCTGGAGACCTCTTGCAGCTGCACCCAGAGGTTTCAGGACCACCTGGAGCCTCAGCTGCTGTCCCTCAACTATAGGAGAAGCATCTGAGTTGGGGTCACTGTGGTGCTGTGGATTGTGAGACCTCAGCTGAGGCCACCAACTTATTTTAGCAACTCGGATGACACTTCAGTGGAGCAAAAAGTACATTTCACATTTTGGGAAATGAGTGCCCAGCTAGTTCCTTCAAAACCACATGCCGTGTCCTTCCCATGCCTTGACTAAAACCCTATCAGTGGAACTTTTCCTTAAATGGTCTCTTTCTCATTTGGCTGCATTGTTCCAGCTGGGCCAAAGAAGCCTCTGGTTGGGCTCCAACTACAGACTTCTCTAACTGGCAAAACAGAAGCTTTCGAAGGAGGGAGAAATATTTGATCAGAGACAGAGAACATAATCAGAGGGAAATGTTTAATCAGGGCTCAGCACCAGGATACTCACAGATGCTGAGCTACCTGCAACATCTCCTTACGGTTTCTGCTGAACCCCCAAATCAATAAATACATTGAAATACATCAGAGATGATCAAATCATCCAAGTGTGGCATTCTTATATGAGATCATCCACGATCTTTGGGGTGAAATTGTTGAAACTGCATGAGATCTGACAATCTTGCAAGATTTTAGACATTAAGAAAAAAGCTTTTATTTTCACAGCCAGTGCCAGAAAGGGTTGCTGATCTCTGGGCTAAACTTATCTCTAAATATATGATCTCTCTTTCTGCAGTTGCTTTTTACCAAAATCTAAGTAGGTGCGTGATCCTACATCTCTTTTACACCACCTTGACCACCGTTGCGTCTGACAAAGGGTAGATCATCATGGGCGTTGCATCCCATTACTCCACCTATTCTCTCACCGACAGAACATACCACGCGCTCCAACCTGTTCTCTTGATACCGTTTCCCAAAAAATCTATTTCTCCCCTCATTGCTTTAATGGGACTCTTTGGGGCACTAATGTCTTCTGTACGCTGATTATATTGCAGGTTAGATTTCAAAGCCACAATGCAATCAGTTTTGCTGGTGGGAAGTGGCTACTTATAGCAATGGAATATCAAATCAGAGGCTTCTCTAGGAAACTGACAGAGATTATGAAATTGTCTAGATCAGGATCTTCCTGAAGTTGGTTCTGAAATTGACTAGGGAATGGTTTTCCCCATTGAGAGAGAGAAGAGAGGACTGGATGTCTATTTCCACCCCCAAAGTGGCTGATGAGCAGTGATGTGAAGCAATGAAAGAATGTAGGTTCAACTGTACACAAAGGAAGAGTAAAAACTGGGCTAAACCCAATCATAGAATTGCAACTGCAGTAGCATCGACTCCCCAAAGCGTGTGGCCTTTCTAGCAAGTGGTCTGCAGCTGCGAGGTGTGTGCTTTGCGCTCATGTTTGAAGCATGGCAGAAAGTGCATTCTGCTGCCCATCCTGTGCCTCCTAAGCTCCAACAATGTGCAGTGATGCACAGGAGAACACCATGCCCAGGAGAACGCCATGCCCAGGAGAACGCCATGCAACGCCATCGAATTCCTGGATCCTGTGTCTCAATGGGGGTGACCAAATCACTTCCTGGCATTTCCAGTGGGCTGGTGGGTTTCTGTGACACAGCTGGGATGTGAGTGACCCCCGTGGCACAGCTGAACCATTTCCAGAGCAGAACCAGCTTGAAAAGCCTACTGCTAGGTCAATACAGTTTCCACAGAGCGGGGAGGTTGTTTCAAGTAATAGTTTATTTGTAAGCTGCCCAGAGTCACTTTTATAGTGAGACGGACGGTGTATAAATTTAATAATAAATAATAAATAAATAAATAAATAAAATAATAGATCCACCATCTCTCTTCTGCAAGCGGAAGCGGTACCGCCCAGGGAATGCTTTACCTCCTGGTCCTGCTAGGTGAAGAAAAGCCTTCAAATCTTAACAGGAAATCAGAGGGGGGCCATCAGAAGCGTCCTGTCATTCCAGCTACGACCAATAACTTTTGTTTCTTAAGTCATAACATCTAGATCTAGGTAAAAGTCAAATTTGGCAGATTTGAGGACCAAAACCCCTCTTGGAATCACCCTGTCATGTTGAACTGGGTGCAGCTGAACATGCAAGGCCCCTTTTTCCAAGCTGTCTTGACTCTTCAAATTGAGTCAAGGATCTGAGTGGGATCTCAGGGGCTTTGCACCCTCCTAGGCAAAATGCAAAGCTCCGCAGTTTCTTGACCCGGCAGGAGGGAAGAAGGAAGGAAGAGACGATGGAGGTGAGCAGCCACCTTTTTGCGTCCACTGGCAATTTTGGGACTTCTCCTTTGGAGAGATAACAGGCCGACCCTTGTGTTTTCTAACCTCTCTCCAGGATCCAAATGAGGCACCGCTCGCCACCAGCTGAAGAGGAAGAGGGCCGGGTGGCTTTGCCTGACAATCGCAATTCATTCAAAACCAGCTGGCTTGACCTCAGAGGAGGACTCCGTATAGCTTATGTGCTGCCATCACTTATATAGTTCCCCCCACATTATTGATTACCTTCCATGAAGTGATTCCAGACAGCAGGAATGTAAAATGGTTTGCAATACCATGACAAAAGCTGAAGCCGGAGGAGGAGGCCATAGAGCAGCTTCTTCCTCAGCCCTGTATTCCAAGAAAAGGTTGCCAACGCATCAGGAAAATCAGTGACCTGCTTCTCTGCCTGGGAGAATAGCTTCACTGATGGGCAGATCCTTTCCGGTGTCTGCAGTTTGGGTGGAAAAGTGTTTGCAGGGCTATCCACCCAAGGTTAGTTTTAACCAGTGATTATGACTATGTCTTGTGCACCTTCATCAGCAAGGAATTGCCCCTCAACAGGGGCATCTGCAGGGAAGGGTCAAAACAGTCAGTATGCATATGAAAAGACACAGGGCTTTGCTCACATGGTTGTGGCTGCCAACTTGACTTTTTTCACCCCACAGGACACCCCTGCCCACTCCCACCTACATTCCCCAGCAACCCTTTTGCACCCAAGGGCACCCCAGAGTATCTGGAGCAAGGCCAGAGGGGCTCAGGCCAATATTTGGGGGTGATTTTTGTTTTTGGAGGGAGGCTGGGTGGACAGACTTAATGCAACCCTTTCATCCCTAACCCTCTCCCCTTCAACCCCCCAACTGAAAAGTTTGACCCCATTCTTGTGAACTAATCACACTTGATCAACCTCCCCCAGACCGTTTTTAATCTATTTTCATCTATCTATCTATCTATCTATCTATCTATCTATCTATCTATCTATCATCTATCTATCAATCTATCATCTATCTATCAATCTATCATCTATCTCTATCTATCTGTCATCTATCACCTATCTCTATCATCTATCTATCTATCTATCTATCTATCTATCTATCTATCTATCTATCTATCTATCATCTATCATCTATCTAACTCAGGGGTCCCCAAACTCTTCAGCTCATTGACCCCTTCATGAGGTTTCAGACTGTTCATCGACCCCCAAACATTTATTATATGAAAATAATGTAATAAGTACTACTTCAACTAATAGTACTACAAGTAATAATAATTCCATAAAAATAGTTAAAATATGAAAAATGTAAGATTTAAGATACCTTTTTTACTGAAACTGTTGATATCATTAATGGGAAGGTGCATCTGATGAGCATCAACAAGGGCACTGATATTTGGAGTTTGGTGAGTTTTAATCATAAATTGCCATGCTCTTTCAGGGTCAGTCTGTTCCTATTGACCCCAGACATTTACAGAACCCCTATTGACCCCCAGCCAATATTGACTACTTTGGGGACCCCTGATCTAACTCTATCTATCTATCTATCTATCTATCTATCTATCTATCTAATCAATCAATCAGCAACATTGACATGAAGTTCATCCTCACTTTGCACAAATCACAATGCAAAAATGCCTCGCTAGACATTTTTAAAGGACATATCTCTGAAATGCTGCCTTATCTCTTTTTCTTTTTATTACTGAAGCATAACAAACAAACACACAAACAAACAAAAGGTTAATAAAAGAATACATGTATTACAGTGCTTAAAATAAACTAAAACTTAAGGAGGTAAAAAAAAAAAAAGGAAAAAAGGTTCCATATAATATTAGTATGAAATTAATTCAATCCTTAAACTTATTACTAGATCTAAGCCATTCAGAAACATTGCCCTGTCTTCTCATTTTTGGAATATAAAGACATTTTACAAATTGACCAAAACACATGAAACATGAACAGTGTACTTTTCTACCCACATAAAATATCTTCCTTTGCTGAACCCCAGGCTTAATATAGCCAGAGTTTTTAATATTTGGGGAGTATGATTTCAGATCACATTTACATCTTTAACTGCTACATTTTCCCCAAAGCTGTATTAACTTATGTGATAAATGGACGCCAAAAATAAGCCATCTGACATGAGCAAATGATAAAAGTCCTTACAATACCAACTCAGCTCCACTGCACTGTGGATGCACAGAATGGCAGCAGCAGGAATTCATCTTGAGCTATTTCAGTTTTAGTCTTTTTCCTCCTTCCCCAACACAGGCCATGCTTTTCAAACAATCTGTGCCATTTCATTGACGATGTTGTAAATGATGCATTCAGGGGCTGGGGTGCTACAAGGTGCTCCTCCCCTTCGGCTGCAGCCTTGGGCTTCAGGAGAGACTGACCCCTAACTTCTTTTGAACATACTCTTCACCAGGCAACCCAACCAAAGTAGCACGAAAGAGTCTGTGACTTCTCAAGCACATCCAACAAGGCATTGCAACAGTCAAAGGGCGGAGAAGAAGCAAGAACATCCAAAAATTAAGCCCTTGAGATGAGCCCTTTAAAGTCAGTCTCAAGTTGCAGATCATGGACATGAATAATTGGTGGTGAGAAGCGTCCATGTCAGATTGCATCTAGCATTTAGGGACCAAGCACACTGGCGGAGACCCTCTCACCAGTTCTGAAAACACCAAGGCCACGGGCCTGGGCACCTTGTTTACGGCAGCAGACAGCTTGGAGCCAAGTAGTCCTGCGTTTCAGAACTGGCCAGTTCTTACCTAATTATGGGCTCAATAAAATTAGCCCAGGTAATTAATACTTGGCTATAGATGTTAGATTCTTATTTTTTCATGGTCCATCAAAGCTATTCCTTATTTTAATGCACTTTTTAAACTGCACCAAATATGGCAAATAGTTAAGTGTGCTGCCTGAGTTCTCCTTTTTAAAAAAAAAATAATTTAATTTTTTTCCCTGTAAAGTTACATAAAAAGAGCAACGCTGAGGGCCTTTCCCCATAGCTGGGTTGGTACTTTCCACCCAGACAGCATTGACACAAACATTGCCTTTCTCCTTGCTGATCCTCTCTGCTGCTTCTCTTCCCAGGCACCTCCCTTCCCTCCAAGGTCATGGATGACAAAACCTGACAAATTGAGGCACTTTTTGATGGTGTCAGGATAAGGGGGAAACCCTAGTGATGTGCAGCATACGGATCCAAAGGAGGCAAAGGTGCTTCCGATCCAGCCTGGGCACCTTTCTGTACCTGTTGGCAACTCCTTAAACTGCCAGTTGAAGAGGTGAAAACAGGGTAGCCACTTGATGTCTTCCTGAACCTGCACAGCTATTATGTGGGCCCTGGAAAAGTCACGGCTGATGCTTTCAGGATTTGCCAATGGGTGTCATGCCAGATGTGGAGGGTGCCATGCCAGAAACTTCCCGTTTCAGACCCAAAGAGTGCAGCTCTCTGGAAACACCACCACTAGAACAGCTGAGGATGACTTAAGGCTGCCTCGCTCATGGGCTCATGGCAGCAGGGAGAGGTCACAATGTCAGGGCAGGTTTGTGCTGTTAGGCGTAAGGAGGGGCAGGAATAAGGAGCTTTGGTCAGATTCTGCAACTCAGGAAAAGTCACTCACCTCCTATTAAAGAACTGGCAGTATAAAAACCTGAATACCTGGACCAGTGTTTCTCAACCTTGGCAACATTAAAGTTGAGAAACACTGACCTAGAGAGAGAAGGGCTGGAGAGCCTCTTCTCTGAAGCACGCACAACCGAGTCTGCCCAGCTGTCTCTGCATCAAGATCTGCCCGACATTCACTCTTGCTTTGAGACTCAGTCCCATTAGGAACTTGGAGCTCCTTTCGGGCAGCCATTGAGACAGCTAACTTTGAACTGGCAAAGCATTTTGCAATGGCCTCCGCCATCTAGTGGCATCATGGAGGTGGAGCAAAGAGGCTCTTCACTGGTTGTATGATTTGGCCAGTCCTTCTGGCAATTCATGCCCATGAGCAGAGAAGGAGGACAGTTCAGTTGTTCTACCAACCAAGAAAAGTTCCTCCCCAAAACCAATGTGGATTTTATTCGTTTCCTTCATGGCTAAAATAGACCTCTTTTTGCCATGATACATCTGTAAGGACACCCTCCTCCTCCACCACCACCTCCTCCTCCTCCTCCTCCACAAACCTCAGCAAAATGAGGTCAGGCACTGGAAGGACATATCCCCAGGGCTTGTAGGGACCTGTCTGAGAGGTGGGGCCCTCAGCCCACCCTTCCCCAATCTGAAGCCCTCCAGATGGGTTGGGACCATAAGTCACAGAATACCAGCCAGTCCCATCACATCTGAACAGACCCGAACTGGGGTGGCTACTCTTTATCAGAAAAGAATCCATTACAGTCCAGCTTTCTCTATTATGGAACGTGTTCATACTGTTTATATCACTCTATGTATAAGACAGATAGATAAGAGGAAGGGAGATGATAGATGATTGATAGATGATAGAGAGATGATAGATGAAAGAGAGAGAACACAGCCTGCATTTGGAATTGAGGCTGGCTCCCTCCTTATAAAAGGAATATCTCATTGGATTGGACTCAACTCCTAATGACTACATTAAATTATTTTCTTGGTATGATACAGAAGTGATTTGACATGGCTTTCTCCTCAGATGTTTTTTCTACTAGCCCATATTTCTAGGATTTTCGGGTGGTCTTCTGTCAAAATACCACCCAGGATCAGCTGGTCCAGACAAGTTTGTCCAGGTGCAGTCAAGTAGGGGTTAAAAGAAGAACTCAGACATTTTAGAATTTTATTGGTGTGGCGTATGATTCCATTCCATTCCATTCCATTCCATTATGATGGCATAGAGCATCATTTAAATTTCGGAAACAAAGTGAAGAGGACCAGATTTGGGGACCAGAAAGAGTAGGGGACATGTTGCTTTGTGATCTGTATGCACTGCCAGGTCAAAAGTCAAGATGACAGCCACAGCCATACAATCAAAGCTTTGCCCTTTTTACACGTGTTGTGAGAGCTATTAAGCTGTGGGCTGTGGGTGCTCCAACACGGGAGATTTTCAAGGAAAGTTTGGACAGCCATTAGTCCAGGATGGCCTAAGGTCCAGACCACCCCAAAGGCCCCTTCCAACCCCATGGGTCTATGATTTCCCTCCTCCCCATTGCATATCTTCTCCCTCACTTCTTCCCCAACCCTTCCTACCCCCAACTTACCAAGCAGAGCCATCTTGTCTTGCTTTGTAAATTTCTTAAAGAGTATGGCTGTGCTGCCAAGCAAAGTCCTGAATGTAATCCAGCTTCTTAATTTCTCCAGAGAGAAAGAATGGGAGACCTGATCCTCAGCTGTGTGTGTGTGTTTGTGTGTGTTGTGTTTTGCATTTAACGTTTTTGTGGCAGGGGTGGGGTGGGGATTCAGGCAGCCCTGCCCGGATGGCCCTGCTGATTCAGGTCCATTTCAAAGATCCATTTTCCAAGACTGAAAAAGTACAGGCTGGTATATTTAAAGGATTACCTTACGATCAGCTTTCAAGGGCCCTCTCTGCACGTCCCCACCGAATAAGTGAAATGAGCAGTTGCTGAATACAAAGCCTATTGCACAGCTGGAAAAGGTCCAAAAAAAGGGAAGCTGAAATTATTAGGGGACTAAGCAGCTTCTGAGGCTTTTTAGCTGAGAGCAAAGGCAAGGTATATCGTATATCTAATCATGCGTAATGTGGAAAACGTGGAGAGAGAGACGTTTTTCTCCCTATCGCACAACAGAACAACTTAAAGGTGTTGAGAGTAAGGAACAGTTTCTTTATCTAACCCAGAGTGAAACTGTGGAATTGACTACCTTCAGTTGTGGTTATGGCCCCCGGACTGGATGGGTTTATAAGGCAAATGGACAAAGTTATGGAGGACTTTGTAATAGTAATTTCTGGAATCTCAGGGAGGAAGCCTTAAAGACCAGCCCCTGAACGGCAAGTGTGAAATTATCCTTCTTGTGAATTCCTGGAAGCCCCTCTAGATGAACAGTTTTCTCATCCAACCCTGGGGCTCATCTCATGTTCTTTCTCATTAAGAGATCTTCCTTGGTGATATCACTTGTGAATGTTGTTCCCCTTGTACCTAAATTCTGGGGTTATTTAGCACCAATAGAAGGTCTTTTTATTTTCCTAGATGTTTCTATCTTAAAATCTTCTGGGCTTGTGGAAAAACAATATTAGCATGAAAGTTATCTGCTTTGGCTCATTTTATGCAGTTGCTGGTTTCATTCTCTTGCAGAGTTCAGGTTTGTTCAGGAGTATATGAATCAGGCAAAACTCTGATCCAAATCAGTTATTAAACTAGGATATGCACTCAGGTCTGATTCAGTTTTCAGTCTGATTCAGCAAACTAATCTGATTTTGTTTGGCTCCTTGAATTACAGTAATCAAATCAATTCAGTCTGAACGTCCAAACTGATTCAGGGGGAAAAAAATCTGCACGTGTGAATAGTCATCCAACAGTCCACACTAATTTTGAAGCCTCAACAGTTTCTGAAGACCTGCTAACAACCCAAAACTCTGATTCTATTTGGACACTGGGTTGAATTGCCTTAGAATCAAACCTTCAGACTGAATATTTACATTCCCCTAATGTTCATGTAATGTTCTTCTTAACATTTTGAATTTGCACCATGAAGCTACTGTGCAATATAAAAATATAGCAAAGAAACACATAAGCAAGAGACCAACTTGGCATTTGTGTAGGTGTACTCTGTATTTGTGTGTGTGCATGTGAGTGAAAATTTTAGTTCAGAAGGTGAACAACAAAAGATGTAACCTGAATTTGTTCCTAGGTATCTCTGAGTCTTGAGGCCAATGGTAATATGTGGGGTTGTGTAAATTGCCCTCTGTGTGATAGGGTAGCATGAATGGTTGAGTGGGTGGCTCTCCAGAGTCACACCTCCCCTTAGTCCCACCTCCAGTTTCCCAAGCTGGGTGGTACATCTGCAGAAGGCAGGTGGTTCCCATGGGACAGCTGTTCTTGCACCCCAGTTCCTGGGCTGGCTGAGGGGAGGTGCCTCTCCTTTCACCAACTGGGCTTGTATAAGCCACTGAGGTGGGCTTGAGGCCGTGGTGTCCTTGGAGCAAGAGAGCAGGCCCCGTTACTGGCTGTGAGCCATCTCTGTTCCTCTGAGATCAAGAACGATGCTTTAGGGTACGCTCTCTCTTTTTTCTCCTCTTCCAGATCGAATCAGCCCCCAAACCCCCTGCCCCTTTGGGACATCTGCTGTTTCTGCTTGGTGAAATCCCAGACCTGTTGCATTTTTTATACAGACTGGACAGATTTAAAGGCTGAAAAGTAGGTCATGTCCAGAAACGGAGACATACAGCGAGCCCAAGCAGTTAGTTGCATTAGCAGCTGGCCTGAAGTGCTGTGTGGAGCAGAACCCCTTGGCATTTTAGCTGCAGAGTCTTGCCAGAACACATGCAAGATGAACAGAACCAGTTCTTATTATAAGACTCAGCTATGAGCACTTTGGTACGTTTGATGTCCATGGAGCAGAGGACGAAATTGCACCTTCTGCTGGACCCAGAGTCATCTGCCAACCGTTTAAATTACAGCCCATGTGAACATCTAAAGAAGGGGTTTGAATTCCTGAAACAGTGTCCCTTCTCAGAAATTTTTGAAGGCAAAATCCACCCTTTCCAAGTCAAAACCCTAACCCTCCACTCCTTTAATAGAGGGTGTACGCAGCCAAGATGTGTTTCCTTTTGGGTGGGGTCCATCATTTTGATACAAAATGCCCAAGCTGTAAGCAAAGGCTTGAAAAGAATAAAGTATCAAGAGCTGCAGATAATGGCAGGGTTTCTCCTTCCAAGAAATCCCCATTTTCAGCAGCTGAAGGAGCCAGACTTGAGAAGCTTCCTGCAGATCTGGATGTTGAGGCAGAACTTTCCCTGAAGGACAACATGCGAAGTTGTATTCCTTGGCCCAGAACGTCTTGGAGCTTGTTTCTCGAGAGGCTTTTGCCACTGGCCTAAGTAGAAGAGCCCACTTTGGCATCAGGAGACACCACAATTTTCCCAGCTGAGAGCCCTCTTGGCTTCTGCACTCAAACAAGCAGTGGCGGCAGGATAAAGAGGTGGGTGGGACTAACACAAAACTAAGTTTGATTTAAAGTAAATTTTAAATGTATTTTAAATAAATAAATGTATAAATAAATAAATAAATATGTATTTTAAATAAATTCAAAATTAAGTGATTACATGCAGATTATGATTGCTCCCTGAATCATTGAAATTTAGAATTCAGTGGCAACTTTGAGAGATCTTCAGGAACCACATCCAGATTTCAGAGGCTCTCAGGTCGTACATCAAGCTGTTATGGACATGCAGCTGAACTCTCTCTGGAGGCAGATAGAAAAACCTTCCCTATAGGAAGGAAATTCCAAATCGCACCACTGTGCGCAGGCAGTCTTTGCATTGGGGAAGTCCTGGTTTCTTCCATATTGGTCTTCCGTGGGGGGATAGACTGGATAGCCTCAATGGTCCCTTCCACTCAATGATTCCAAATTCAATTTTTGCTCTGCTTGTGGTAGGGGTATCCTCTGATCTCTTCATGCACTCCCCACCTTTTTTTAAGAAAGCTTTCTTATGAGGACCCCCATCTCCTTGATATTTTGGGGCAGTGGACATAGATCATCGCCCTGAGATTTTAAATTCCTTTTAATACATGTTTGACATTTGTTCTACATTTCTGTTGATTGTTTCTATACTATTCTTTGATATTCTTTTTTGTTTTAATCATCTCCAGTATGTTTCCATGAACTTTCCTTGGGACACGTGAAAAGGTGACACGTGTACGTCATAAATAAATGTAATTAATGTAGGGCTTGCCTTCTTTCCGAGATTATTTTTAACTCAGAATCATGATTGTTGTTTGGGTTTAGCACCATCACTGTTTGTGCTGTGTTCAGGAGTCAAAAGAGGCCCACAATGTCCTTAACCTTCTCATCTCAGGAAGCCAAATGTGCAGTCAGTTGCTGTTTGGGCTGATCTAGGTCTCCAAGCTTCTGAGTTGGATCATCCCACTGGTTGAAGTAGAAAGGCCTGGAAGACCGAGCCTGGGAAACAGAGATGGGTGAGCTCCCCCCAGTCTTCAATAGCCAGTAGGTGCCAGGTAGATCCCATCCCCTTAGGGTTGTCTGACTGCACTGCCCAGAGAATGGTCCAGGAATCTGATGAGATTGTACCCATGGAAAATCTTTCACACCTGTACAGTTTGGGACAATTTAAGGCAGCTTGAGTCATGGGCTGGGAGTAGGTGAAGGCAACATCATGAGGACACCGCCAAAGCGAAGAAAACAAGCTTGTATCAGGGTTGGATGTGTGCCTGACCTGGCGCCTCTCTCCCTCCGCTGATTCTGCCGGTGCAGCAAATAGGATGCTGCTGGATCCAGGGTGAGTTGAGGTTGCTAAGCAACATGGCTCCCCAGTCCAGAGGGCTTCCTCCCCCACCCCCAAGCTTGCAAAAGATCTCATCCTGCCCTTTGTTTGGCACAGCTGGACCATTGTCATCTGCTGGTGGGAGCAGCGCACCTTTTGGGGTCCCTGGGAGTTTTGGAGAAACAAGAGGGATCCACGCTGGGTCAGGCAGCTCTTTGATGGCAAGAGAGGGTGATAATCTTTCCTTGCTGTGATTTGCATGGTAATTAATAGAGGCTTTACATTTCTCTTCAATTGCTGGAGAGCAAATGCCTCTATTTTCCTCTGGGGGCTAATGTGGCCCCCTGGAGTCCCCAGGAAGCTCCTATCCAAGGTGGAAGCTAAGGGCTAAATGCCTATCAAGTCACTGAATAACTTGATTTCCTCCAGGAACGTTCACTTGACAGACGGGATAAAATGATGATAAATATTCCCTTGGTGGAAAAGAATATAATGAGGTCTGCGTCACAGAAAGAGATAAGTGGTTTGGGGAAGTGGGCCACAGCAGGGAGGAGGGGAGGTTAAAGGAGAAGAAAATGTGCTAACAAGCAAAAAAACCCACAACCATTTAGATCCTGATTTGTTTCAGCAGAAACGATCCTAGCTAGCGATGGAGCCAATTTGCATGGGGTGAACATGGCATGGAAGAAGTAGCCAGCGTTGGAGGCCTTCTCTGGAGCATCTTTGTCCTCTGTATTTTGTGGCTGGCTGATGGCACCAAAGAGATCGGGAGAAGCTTAAATCGAAGCCCGCAGACAAGATCATCATTACGGGGAGGAGGATGAAAATTGGAGTTGCCAGGCCATTTCCCCCGAGGTGCTGAAAATATCAAAATAAGACGGGTCTTGAGTCACATCTCCAAAACTGACATGCAAACAAGA
Organism: Candoia aspera; assembly: GCF_035149785.1. NCBI lineage: Eukaryota > Metazoa > Chordata > Lepidosauria > Squamata > Candoiidae > Candoia > Candoia aspera. The sequence continues at coordinate 20,688,013 of NC_086165.1, forward strand.
TGAGGATTTCGTGCCAGCCCATTTCCCAAATGTTCAGACTGGGGTCTCAGAGTGCTTAGAAAATAAAAACAGTATCCAATACATTTTAAGATGTTTATTTTAAGAGAAAACACAGTGTGCATCTGGGTTAAAAAACGTCACAGATTAATGCCGAACTAGGACAGATGAATAAGCCACTCTGAACTGAGATGGGCCAGAAAGAGACGCATCCTCATGTTGCGCAAGGCCATGCTCTGTTTCCTCATAACCTGGAAACTTTCTCCCCTGTACATTGTCTTAGTTCTGACCCACAGTTGTACTTCAGCAGCAGCTACACCGGCCTCCAATTACCCAGCCCTTTGCTGAAGGGTTCAGTGTCATCCTGCAATGCCAAAGCTTTATCCAGATTCTGATTCCTGCCCACTCAAGTGAAAACAAATTCTTAGCAGTGTCCAGTGGCAAGTAGTTATCTCTGTTACACACACACTCACACAGACACACCTTTCTCCGTCCCTTGCTCTCTGTCTGCCCTTCCAGTCGCTTAAGGGTGCTGAAGGGGATCAAGTGAGCTCTGTTGTCACCCAGGTTCCAGCAGACATGTTGAAGGAAGCCATCGTAAGAGGCATTTTAGAACACCCTCTCCAGCACTAAAACCACAGCTTTGGTGACTACAACTCCTTTGGCTGGCGTGAGGAGGAGAAGCCCTCTGGGTGAAATGGTGCATTGGCCCCTTGGCATTGGGGCAGATGTGGGGAAACCCCACGCCAAGAGCTTCTGGCACTGAAAGAATCAAAGGAAAGTTAGCTTGACTCGACTTGTCCACCCAAATAATGGCCAGAGAGAAGGAAATGGTGGTGGTGGAAGCGGGGGAATAAAATACCAGAGACCTAATCAGGAGGGTGGGTCTCCCCTGGGGGGTGGCAGTATCAGAAGCAAGAGCAGCCTCCGTTCTGTCTGTGTCATTTGGAGGGGGGTCACGTAGTTTTCTTCTAAAGCAAGACAAGGGGAAAGCCTTCAGCAACATTGCTGGTTCTATTGAATTGGGATAGCAAGCTAGGATCAGTTAAAGTAATGGTCTTGTGTTGATTCATGGCTTGATATTGGGCTGTATGACCTTATTCTGATGGGTGTCTATTTGGATCAGATCTTGGGGCTGAGGGAGCAGTGACTGAGATCAACCTCTCCAAACAGTAGTTGCTCCCTTCCTCCTTCCTCCCTCCCTCCCTCCCTCCCTCTCCCCACTTCCCTTCCCCTTTCCCCTCCCTTCTTTCTCTCTCCTTCTCCCCATTCCCTTCCCTTCCCATTCCATCTCTTCCCTCTTTCTCCTAATTTCTGATCTTGTTATTGGTAATAATGAGTGAAGTTTGTTATGAACCCGGGATGCTCATTCTGGGAGAGGCATCTAGCATTTAGCACACACCCTTCCCTCAGGTCCAGCTACAGAAGAAAGGGGGTGGCCATTTGCCTCCCTCTGGATAATCAGTGGGGGAGGCACTTCTTCTGGACTAAAGTGGCTCCTGGCCACACACCTAGGCCCTCTCCCCCAGGAGGTGCAGCCAAGGTACGGCAGGAAGAGATAGGGATTCCCCCCGAGAAACAGCGGGGCCCAATCACCGTTCAAAAAGGCTTTTCCCTCGGCATCACCACCAGGTTGTTAGTGGAGGCCAAGACTGGTGAAGGTTCTCTGTAAGGGGCCTCAGCTTCTGTATTCTATGATAGATGAGAGAGAGAGAGAGGTTGTATTTGTGCTATTTTTTAATAGTTCTAGATTGCAAGCCACTCAGAGTTACTTGTTAAAATGGATGACCAAATACATTTCTTACATCGGTGTTTCTCAACCTTAGCAACTTTCAGACGTGTGGACTTCAACTCCCAGAATTCCCCAGCCACCATGCTAGCTGGGGAATTCTGGGAGTTGAAGTCCACACATCTTAAAGTTGCCAAGGTTGAGAAACACAGCCTTAAATAAATAACTAAATTATAGATATGGGCAAAGATCCTGATTGGCTCAGGATATTCCCACTCATGTAGGGACATGTGCCTCAATGCTATATTCTTGGAATATTCAGCCCTCTGAGCATGTGCCCGGTATGGTCAGTTAAGGGCATCCATACAGATTTTGGAGCAGGAATCTGAGACTGTGGTCAGCAGAAAAAGCAACTTTTTCTGCTGACCCCCACAGCTGGCTGACTTGCAACTTTGTCAAGATGTGCATTAACGTCAAAGAGGGGGACGGGAGGTGGTGCAACACAATGAAGTTTCACATCACTGGGGGGGGTTGGTGGTGGGATAGCATACCTGCCAGAGTCATCATCGATCTCCTCAAAGCCTGGGGCTGCCCTTCGGAACATCAGCCAAGAAAGGGCTCCCTCGAGGCCAACTTAGCACTCCCCACCACTGGGCCGCAACTGGGGGGGGCAACCGGGGCATGTGCCCCAGGCACCACGCTGGTGGGGTGCCAAAATGGGTGCGGAATCCGTGTTTGCCCCGGGTGACACAGAGCCTAGTTGCGGCCCTGCCCCACCATTCCTACATCTTGGAGAAAACGAGACTGACAGAAAGTTTACTGCCCCGGCAACAGTCCCTACACTGCCACAGGCATGGTGCTGACAAGTGGTGCAATCCTTGTCCATAGTACAGAGCATGTTAAGGACAAGGAATAGTGGGTTTTCCTAGCTTTGTTTCCCTCCCCTCCCACCAAATGTCACCAGCTAGCAGGAAAAGGTCCATTTCTCTCCTTACAGCTGGGGCTGGGGAGGCAGCAAGTTTTGACCGTGGTCAGTTTGGCTGTCTGTTAAAGCATGCCCTGGTTTTGCAGGTACATTCCAAGGGAACCCAGCTACATCTGATCTCAGTCAATAGGCTCCTTAGAATAAAGGTTTAGTGGTATTCTAGAAGAGTGCTAAAGCCACGTTCAAAAGCAGCCAGAACAAGAGTTGAGAGGAGTGGGCCGGTTGTGCCAGGAGAGACTGGTCTCTCTCGCCCTCTCTCTCTCCCATTTTCCCATGCAACTCCCCTGCTGCCACAGGGAGTCAGGCTGATCTAGGTCACCAAACAGGGAGTCAGCCTGGAGCCCTGGCAGTTCCCAGTAGAGAGGCTGGTTTCAAAGAACTGGAAGAAGGTACCCAGGGAACAGAGAGAAGGGGCCAGGTCTGTACTGGTCAATGGGTACCAGGCTGACCAGATCTCTGAGGGGGCCACCTGCCTGTGCCATCGACAAAATGTTCAGTGCCATGTGTCAGACGATTCCACGGGAAACCTGGTGTTGGGATAAGCAGGGGGCATATGCCTTTCATACCAACACAGCCCAGAATGACTGACAGTTGCCTCTGTTACAGGCTAGAGCTCAAAGGAGGGCAACATGGTGGGGACTTGGCAGCCAAAGGAGATTGCCTGGGCATGCTGGAGTGGCAGCTGGGTGCCAGGGCAGACCGCCTGCTGTTGAGTCTTACTGCAAAGGAAATGGCTGAGGCCAAACACAGCAGTGGGAAGGAGAGGAACACTTCACAGGTTTCATAGGCTGGCTGGGGAATTCTGGGAGTTGAAGTCCACCCATCTTCAAGGGGCCAAGGTTGAGAAACCCTGGTCTAAACAATTCTCCACTAAAACTGCCTCTCAAATTTCCCAGACTTTTCAAAATCCATGTGTATGTGTGTGGTGTGTGTGTGCAGGGTACTTTCTTTGCCAAAATAAGAATTGCTGTGATGCACTGACGTATTAATATGCCAGATTCAATATTTCATACTGGGGTGGGGAGTCCACTAATGTTCCTAAAACAAACCGTCAGCTTGTTAAGCCATTTAGATTGGTTTGAAGTGGCATAAAAGCACGTGTAAGAAATGAAGAAATAATTGTTGAAATTGTGTATTATTAAAAAAAAAATGCTGCCTGAACATCCAAAGTGAAGCAACAACTGTAGTGTCCAGTAAATGTGTATGTATCTTTATTACCTATTTATGTAGCACAGTAGAATAATAAAGGTCATTTAACCAGAAACACTAGAAATAAAAGGAGTCTCAGGAGCTTTGAACTTGTTAGCAAGTTACAACACCCTTACAGATTTATTTGATACGGCCCTCTTCCCCCAGGAATTTAATACTCCCCAGATGTTTCAGAGTTGAAAACATCTGGAAGCACCGGGTCACCTGTCCCTCTTGAAACCAATTGCCAGCATGGTCTTTCTATGGACGAGCAGGTTGCAGAGTTTATGTGCCATGGAAGTCTGTACCACTCAAACCAACATGATCCCTGCTAGAAGGAACCAGCAAAAAAGTGGTAAAAGCTGAGTGTCTTTTCCTGGTAGGCCTGTGGTTTTTACTTCACTTTCTTAAGGGAGGTAATGGCCCCAGGTCCCAGACCTCTGGAGGGCCCTATTCAAAACATGATTCCACATTTTCAACGTTCTGATGAGTCAACATTTTTCATTCAAGCAACTAAAAGCAAGCAATTAGCCCAGAATTCTTTTACTATAGCATCTTGGCTCTTGCCGCACCTTCCCACTTGACTACTGACGTCAAAACAGCGGAGGAAAAAAAATCACAGGGCTACAAAGCAAGCCAGAGAATGGGGAGGGGGTTCAAAAGAACATTTGGCTTTGGGGCTGAACAAGGCTGTGTCTCAAGGGTTAAAAAGCAAGAGGAGGATCAGAGGCTAAGGTCTGCCACCTCCTCTGCCCTGGAGAGAGAACATGACCCTTCATCCTGCTGCAGGTAGAGTTAGACCCATGCTGCAGGCTCAGCTTGGCTTCCATACCTTCACTGCCAAGGCAGGGTGGCAGGGGAAGTGAAGGGTCCACGCACTTGGCATAGCTCTTTCCTCACCAGAGGTCAGTTGAGGGCCCATCAGCTCCTGGATGACCCTTTCCTTCACCTGCAAGGTTCAGGAGGCTCCGGAGGGACAGGGCTGGATCAGAGGAATTCATGGACCCATGGATGGTTTTCCTGCATTGGAGCCGGACTGAGTGGTAAAGCCATAACCCAAAAATAGGCCGGGCCAGGGAAGAGAAATTGAGGCAGTTCTGGAGGCTGTTTGTTTTTATCTGTTCAATCGTGTCCAATTCTCAGAGACTGCCTGGACAAGTCCCTGCAGTTTTCTTGGCAAGGATTTTCAGAAGTATCTTGCCATTGCCTCCTTTCTAGGGCTGAGAGAGAGTGATTGGCCTAATCACCCAGCTGGCTGTTGGAATTATCAGGGATCAACTCAGCATTGTCTCAGCATAAGGGGGTCACTCTAGCAAATCACATCTCTATTGTGCTTGTGGGATGTCACATGGATCACCTGATTTCCACTTCCTTCTTCTTCTTGGGCTTGGGGATTAACAATCTTCATTACCTCCTGGGCAGACATGCAAGCAGGAGGTGCTGCAGGAATGCAGCTCCTCGCCCTTTCTATTCCACATATAAAGTGTCTACAAAGAACCAGTAATGATTAAATGCTTTCTACTATGAATCTACCTGTATCCAGATCTACTGAATAAAAGTAAGCTATCTCTATTTTTCTTCATCTAACTACTGTGTGAAGACTGAATTTATTTCTGAATGTAAGTAAGCTTAATGTGCAAGTTCCTTTTTGGTTCACACTTCTACTCTGCAAGACTGCTGTTAGCTGCTTGGAGTTCTTTTATTAACCTTTAAAAAGTCCACCACTGGCTTCGTGCCCAAGGCAGGACCAGAACTCACCGTCTCCCAGTTTCTAGCCTGGTGCCATAACCACTACACCAAACTGTCTCTCTCTGGAAGTTGGATGCTAACTAAACGTCAGTGGGAGAGTGCAAGTTTAGAAAAGTTTCCATTCAGTTGCAAACTAAAGCGATGTCTCCCCACTCCAAACACGTACACGTTCACCAGCACTGCCCGCAATCACAGACATGGCATCGGCCACTGGGACCAAACGCTCCTCGTGGCAGATGAGCTGAGACGGGGCTCCAGGTGCACTACCCCCTGTGTTAGACACCCTGCTTCTTCCTCCAAGAATCTTCCCTGGGATTTCAAAAGCCATCTGGTTTCTTCCTGGCTCATTCTCTTGTATTTAAAAGATTCTCTTTGCACATCCTCTGGCAAACAAAAACTAGAAACTTATATTACAGTACCCACTTTTGTTCTATGTATCAGCCCATTTTAGGAAGCACCATTTCCAGCAGTAGCTTTCCTCTGCTGCTACATTTAGCCAACTTTGTAGATGTGTTTGGTTTCTTTAAAGCACATATTCCTAGGTTTTCTGCTCCACCAGGGCTTTGATTTGCTCAGTAATGCTTTTCTCCTCCACCCGCATCAATATTTTCATTGCTAAACTTGGAGATCTCTTCCCATTGACAGTCCTCGTGGGGCAATGAAGAGACAAAGGGATTTGGACTTTTCAGAATTCCCATCTTTCCAGTTTTACCATCAAACCCCTACGTGGCATGGGACCAGGATATCTGAGGGGCCGTCTTATCCCTATTACATCGACCCACCTCATCCGGTCATGCAGGGAGGGCATGTTACGGACCCCGTCTGTAAAAGAATTCCCTCTAGCGGGGTCTCGGAAGCGGGCCTTCTCTGCTGTATCCTTCCCCCAGAGGTGAGACAGGCCCCCTCGCTCGTGGACTTCCGAAAAAGATTAAAGGCCTGGTTTTGTCAGCAGGCTTCGAATGGGAGGGGGAATAGTTATACCTGGGGATGGCTAGTATCCTAAAGTGATTTTGATGAGCCTATTACACTCATGGACTGATTAAAATCTTTTAGCCATTTAGATTCTATTATATTTCTATTTTTATTGTATTACCGTAACTGGAATGGTTTTGAATTTTAATCCTTTTTTACTGTAAACCGCCCAGAGTCCCCCCATGAGGGGGAGATGGGCGGCGAATAAATTTATAATAAATAAATAAATAAATAAATAAAGCTCACTCTCTTTGGCTGCCCTCCCTGAAAAATCTTCGACAAGGAGGAGGTAACGCTGTGGGGTAAATTTGGAATTGCAGAGCATCTCCTGGAAGTTCTCAGAAAACAGAGACATGACCAGTCACAAAATACCACTTCCTAGAACAGTGTTTCTCTACTTCAGCAACTTTAAGATGTGTGGACTTCAATTCCCAGAATTCCCCAGCCAGCATGCTGGCTGGGGAATTCTGGGAGTTAAAGTCCAGTCCCCTTAAAGTTGCTGAGGTTGAGAAACACTGTCCTAGAAGGTAAATTGTGACATTGATCCAACCCCTGAGAGTCCCTGGAGCCAAATGTTCACCGCCAGATACTCCTTACCACCGCTTTTTATTTCTGGTCAGCCAGGCACATGTCCAAGCAACACTGGCCCGACACAGGCAACCACCAGAGGGGTCAAAAAAGTCAAGATGGCAGCTACAACTGCATGTTATAAAGTTCTGCTCCTTTTTATGTATGTTGTATAAACATTCCAGATTCAGTTAGGGCAGCCTTTCTCCCCCGGGCACCATCCCAGCATCTTTCTGGGCTTACGAATCCCTGCCAGCCACTGCCATGTTGCTGGGAATAATGGGCTTTGAAGTCCAGATGATCCAGGAATGCTGAACTGACCTGTTTGGTGGACGCATCTAAAACATTTGGGGGAATATTATCTCGGTGAAGACAAGAATCTTTAGCAAATCTCGTAGCTGTGCCATGGGCCGCAAGGCAGGTCAGCCAACGTGTCTTTCCCTCAGCTTTAATTTGTACTGAATACACACCCACCCTTCCAATATTTCTGCTGCTTTTTTAAAGTTATGTTTGTGCAGGTAATGACAATGTGGTCTCATTTATGCAAGATTATTCTTTTATCACATTTGCAGACTCATTTATGAGGCTCCTGTTTTGCTCCTGGGGGCATCATCAAGTGAGTTAAGTTGTACTATTTGTTTCCTGCAGAGAACTGGCAGGGCCTGACTCCCTTGAGTGATGAGGCCCTGCTGCCTTTGCCAAATAGGGTCTGCGTGATGGATATGGCACGCATGAATATGATTGCTAGAAATTAACATGTTTATTGAGGAAAAGTGTGTGTGTTTACATTCTGCTACCCATGGCATTACCTTTTATGACCCCTTCTTTTTTTAGCAAGAAACATGCACAAATGACTTCCATTTTGGTTTGCGGGAGGAAAAATGAAACTTGGAAAAAAAATAATGAATTTCTAGAGATAACTTTTTCTTTAAATAACACTTTGAGGGAGAAAGAGAATTGCAGCATGGTTTTTTGTTGTTGTTGTTCTGGTAAAGGGTGAGTTAAGTCTTGACATTTGGGGGATAATAAGGTCCTTTGCCAAATGTTCTTCAGAAGTACACATTTGGCTGCTCCCAGAAAAATAAGCAGGATCAAATCTGACTAGTACTTGAATGGGAGACCACCAGGCAGAACTTTGACTGCATCATCACAGCCACCATCTTGACTTTTTTGCCACCCAAGGCTGTAGGCTAGACTGGGAAGGCACCTGGAGCTGAATTCTTATTGTCCTGTCCAGCAAAATGGCAGCACTGAGTCAATATTGCAGTGTCTCTCAACCTTGGCAACTTCAAGCTATGAGGACTTCAACTCCCAGAATTCCCCAGCCAGCATGGCTGAAGTCCACATAGCTTGAGTTGTCAAGGTTGAGAAACACTGCAATGTTGGCAGATCTAGAAAGCTAAGTGGGATGAGTCCTGGATGATACTTGGATGAGCATCTTTCCCTTTTGCTTACCAGATGATGAAGGTCCTCTCCTGCTTTAGAATCGATACCGGCCTCTTCCCACCCCAAGAATGGGGTGGTGAAGTGGCCAAGGGATTGTGACCTGCAGAAGGGACCTCCTTCATGGTGGAGAAGGTGTTGGACTAGGAGCAGGAAGGCCGGCTTCGTCTCCATCTTCAGCCATGGAAGCTCATGGGGGTGACTTTGGGCCAGCCTTGCAGGATTGTTGTGGGGGAAATTTGCAGAAGGGAGCGCTACATACAGCACCTTGAGCTGCCGAAGGAAAGTGGGACAACAAGCTAATAAATAAGGTGAATAAGTGGAGGCCTGCTCACCCTGGCTAGAAGGAAAGTGCAGATAAGTTTTTCGCTATTGAATTAATCCACTGGAAGTTTATGAGGAACCAAGGCTTGGTCCCCAATTAATCGTGGTTTACTCTTAGGGTTTTTCTTCCTTATCTGACCTATCTGAACCATCTTGGTTCAAAGAGGTCAAGTTGGTGCCTTCAGATGTGTCATACTACAACCTCTACGATCAGAGATTTACTCACACGTCTGGAGGGCACCAGTTGGGGAAGCTGCTTTGGTCCCCTCCTGGCTTCATGGTCAGCCATTTCTCACACTGGCAAAGGAGACGGGTGTGCACAGTTGGAATGCCGAGGACCTGTGGTGGGCCCCCTCACAAAATGGCTGCTGCAGGGAGAAACTCTCCATTGATAAAACGGCCATCATGAGAAACATGGCCCCAGTTCACCCAAAGCAAACTGGTGCGGTTCCTCCCAGCCAGCCAAAGGCTCCCTCGTCACTGGCATCCGTGGAACATCCATGGGCCAACCAAGTCAAGGTGTTCACCAACCTGGGATAAAAGCCTGCCCCTTTTGAATGTGCATCGTCCCTGATTGGTGTCAAACTCTGCCAGCAGCTCCAAGCCAATCTCAGATTATAAGTCTGTAAGTCCACCTAAACTCCAGGTGGGTCTTGCTCCTCCTTTATTTATTCCCAAATAAGTATGTCCAAAGATGTATCCTGTTGTCTATTCTTCCCAAAGCACTCTTCTGTTCTGCTCCACTATGTTCCTTCCAGGGATGTCCACACAGTATGGGCAAAACAGCCAACATGACGGCCACCGAAGTGCAATCAAAGCTCTGCCCTTTTTTCATCTGCATCACACATAAAAAAACAGGAGGAGCTCGGAATGCTCTGTCGTGGCGCCATCTTGACTTTTTTGACCACAACTTACGAACACCCCTGGCTCCTTCGCATTGTTGCATTGCCCGATGATGTCTTCGCCCTACAGAAAGCTTCATCTCCCATTTTATCTCGTGATGCCCCTGAGATTAAGCTGTGAGGTACCAAAGTCATCACTGCGTCTGACTACAGGCACACACAATTCTGCCCTAGACAGCATGCTGCCTGGGGAATTCTTGGAGATGAAGTCCACCCCTCTTGAAGTTGCCAAGGTTGAGAAACCCTGTTATAGAGTAAGGCCTAAATAGACATATAAAACGTTTTAGAAGCCAAAGGACCCCCCAATACTTCCTCCCGAAGATGAGGTTCTCCCACTGCTTTTCAGCCTTCAATGCCTCCCATGATTACCTGTGGCCTTCTGCCCCCCACCCCCCGCCCCAAACCTTGTCTACCCTGCTTTAGGAGCAAATTAACTCAAGGTAGCCTGGAGCAGGGTCAGGACACTTCAAACCACCAGCTAATATGGTCTTCTTGGAGAAAAGACATCAGAACTGAAATTCCTGGGAAGTGGTCTAATTTTGGCTTCCAGCCCAAGGCCACCTCCTTGTCCCTAACCTTGGCACAGACATGCCCTGAAACTTTGCTATTCTACCATGTCATATCCTCATGACATTGTCTTCACCTCGTCCCAGTTGACGAATGAGACGGGCATCAGGTGTCCTTAGGTGGACCAGCCTGAAGGTTGTCTTTTCCCTCTTATCCCGACCTCCACCAAGGGCAGCTCAAGGGGCATAACAATCTCTTTGGTGCGTGCACCATTACTTTAGAGCAGTGCTTCTCAGCCTTGGCAACTTTAAGATGGGTGGACTTCAACTCCCAGAATTCAACTCCAAGAATTCCCCAGCCAGCCATAGCCATAGCCATAGCCATAGCCATAGCCATAGCCATAGCCATAGCTGGCTGGGGAATTCTTGGAGTTGAATTCTGGGAGTTGAAGTCCACCCATCTTAAAGTTGCCAAGGCTGAGAAGCACTGTTCTAGGCGTTTAGAACTGGACTTCTTAGTCATATCCTCCCCTCGGGAGTGAGAACTGGAGCTCAGTTGTTCTCCGCTTCTCCCTCCCCGTTCTCCCCACACCCACTCCCCAGGCTGATCAGCCAGGTTATTTCCCAACACTGGTTCAGCATCCTTGCAGAAGACAAGCAGTAAGCATGGAGAAGGAACTGTGTGGAATAGCAGTAAGTAGCTCCCTCTCACATCATCATGCACCCTCCTTAGCACCTGGCATCTACTTAGGCACCTTTCTAAGCATCGCCCAACTTGACTCCCCTCACATTTGGGAAAGTGGCTGGTGGTTGATCTTCTGAGGGAGAAAGGAGAAACGAAGCCAGGACTTCCCACCCTTTCACTTGGCCCAATAAGTGACTAAATATAGCATCATTTTGCCATTATTATTATCATGGCAAAATAAGGATCAACAATGGTTTATGCTGGCACACTTCAACTCAGACATAGGGAAGATTTGTTTTTTAAGCCTGGATCTCAAATCGTACCAGAACTCCATGGGACGGCTTCCTGAGCATGGATGTACATCAGCTTCTGTCTCTTTCCCTCTTGTTCTCTTTGCTTATCATGCTAATTTGATGCCACGTTATTCTCTTGGGTGACATGGAGATAAATTCGACTCCAGAGTTACAATAACTAGTCGTAAAAATTATGATTGCCAATATCTTGGAGGCACTTTCCCTGTGAATAGTAAGATGAAGTGAATTAACAGCTTGAAAAATTGTTGGCAACGGCAAGAGAGCGACATTGTAAATGTCCCAATTATTTCTCCTGTGACACAGGATTGCTCTGGGCGAGGAAACGCACAAAAGGCAAAGGCTCATTGACACTCAGACGGGCTTCTTCCTCCCCAAAGGATAACCTCTGGCAAACACGGTTCAGTTCGGAACTCCTGGCAGGAATCCAGGGACAAAGTTTCTAGAAATGTGGGGTTATCTTGGGCTATTCTCCCCAGTAATGATAATTTGAAAGATATATACAGTGAGGACTTCCACAAACTGGAACCTTCTAAAGGTGTTAGACCTCAACTCCTAGAATTCCCACTGACATCCGTAACCGAAAAATACCTGGAGTAGGAACCAGGCACAGGGAGTAACGCCATTCACAGCATGCTGTTAAGATCCAGCTCTATCTAAGTTTATTTCAGCCTTCTTTTAGTGGGGTCCATCTTTCTCACAGTCTAGTAAAAAAGGGTACAGGAAGAATGTGCTGTTGGAACAATTCATGACGACTTCATGTCTGGGCCTTGTGAAATAATTTCTCTCCCCAACAGACATCGCTTCAAACTGTGGATTTTTCTTGGCGTGTCCCATTTATCAGTGCCCAAGGCTAGATTAATTCTCAGTTAGATCTGCTTGGCTCTTGATTTGATTCAGAGAATCCTCTTTCTCTATCTCAAATATTTGGGCCCACCCACCCTCTGGTCAGAATGGCCAACCTTGACCTTGTGCCTTCCGATCTGTAGAAGACCGAGGACCACGTCAGGAGAACCCCGTCCGTCTCGACGTGGATTCATCTCCAAGAACCTTACCAAAAGCCATCTTGTGATTGAAGAACATTATATATCAGCAGAGCGGTAGCAAACAGCTTGAAAATAGGGGTACAATATAAGGGCATAAAATATTCAGTGTGCAATTACAGATAACCATAAATCTTTCCCTTTTTTAATAATGGAGGAACCGACCTTCACCATACGTCAGTTATGAAGTTAATGCTCACAGTGTGGGGTCCAGACAGGTAGCTTGGAAGCAACTCAGCTCGATGGACAGGACATGCGATCCCCTGCCTAGCTTTACTTATTTATTTTATTTGCTTCATCCTGTGTCTTTAAGAGTTTTCCCCTGGTTTAAAATGGCAGACTGATTTCCCTTGCTCGATTTCCTTGAAAGGAAAGGAGCAGAGTGAGTTTTAAAAGAGCAAGCCTTACATTTACATCTAACAACCAGACCATTCTTGTGTACAGGTAGTCTTCACTTAACGACCACAATTGGGACCGGAATTTTGGTTGCTGAGCAAAGTGGTCATTAAGCAAATCCAAACCAATTTTAGGACCTTTTTTGTGGTGGTCCTTAAGTGAATCATGCAGTTGCCCATTGATTTTACTTGCTAGAAGCTGGTGGGAAGGTCAAAAATGGCGATCATGTGACAGCAGGGACACTGCGATGGTCGTAAGTGCAAGTACTGGTCATAAGTTGTTTTTTTCAGCCCTGCTGTAAGTCTGAACTGTCACTAAACGAACGGTTGTTAAGCGAGGACTACCTGTAAATTGAGTCCAGGAGTGCCAAGGTAGGGTTGTCAAAATAGTCAAGATGGCAGTCATAACCATATGATCAAAGCCCCGCTCCTTTTTAATGTGCAAGAGGAGCAGGGCTCTGATCACACAGCTATGGCTGCCATCTTGACTTTTTTGACTTCCTCTACAGATGCCCCTGGTTGAGCCCACGTAGTGCTGAGATAAGGGCATTCGCACGGTGACATCAGGAACCGAGGGGGCCTCTCTACAGCCCACTAAAGACTGGCTTGCAATGTCTGTGCCTTCCTTAGTGGCTCCTGCGAAGTAACCCCTGGAGCTGAGTCAGCCTCCCTGCAGTCACACCTGCACAACTTTGCAGTAACTTGAAAATTCTGCCTTGCAGCAAATGGCTCCAGCAAGGGCCATAGAAAATACAGTTAATGCAGGAAAAATAGACTTTCCCTTAATTAAGTAGTTTTGTAATTAGCACTTGAGAGATGAGTTATGGGACAAGGGCATGTTTGGCATCGAGCCACTGTGGGGAGTCAGAGGAGAGGGGGACATTGTTAACAAGCCTAGCTGGATTGAGCGCGCCTTTTCTTCAAGCAGACGCTCCCAGTCTGTCGCAGCCAGGCTGAGGGTCTCAGGGACGCCAGGACTGACTTCGCCCACCGCGAAGGGAGCTGCCTGCTGCTTCCCCCGACTGACAGCTCTGGCTCAGCCCTGGGCAGGTGGCCCGGCCCCCTAACTCCAGGGATGGCCCTTGTCAGAGGCAGTGGATCTGCCACCCCTCAGTGTGAGTCGGTGGCCTCCGCTGACCTCTCCCCATCCAAAGAGACGCCCCCCTCGCGGTAGGAACAAGTGTTCTTCCAGAGTCTCAGAATTAACGTCTCTGCCTGCGAACGCTCCCTTTGGTTTTGATTCGGAAAAGAAGCCCACCTCGAATGCAGACTGAGGCTAACCTTCCAGGAGAAAAGTGTGCAACCAGAGTCACGCGCGTCCCTGCAAAGCTTTGGGTCCGGTGCCCAAACCGCAAGGCTTCCGGCAACTTCATTTCACTGATCTACATGCTGAAACCATTTATTTATTTTTTTGCAACTGTAGAAGGCTGTGCAATCCTCTCCAACTTCCATCAAAGAAAATATTCATAGAAGTGCCTGACCTTTCCAGCAAAGACAACACTTTGCTACTGATTATGGAACGAATCTAAGAAACACCAAGCCAGGCAATCATTTTAAAAAGATAGAAGAGGAAAGTTGTTATATATCCCAAGAGTCATCACATGACAGCATTTAATTCTTTTAACATAACTTTATTACATTTCACCTTCTATTAAAGCAAAGTTTGCTTTTACCCCAGCCCCATCTACTATACGGAGCATACTGTATATATCCCCAGCATGGCACATTGCCTGAAGAATGCTGTGTAGCTTCCTCCCCTGGAATATTTGCAAGTATGCTTTATTGCACAATTGTGAGTGTGAACTTCCCTCGTTCTTAACAAGTCGAGGGAGGGAGGACAGAAAGGTTCACGCAGTGGCTAGAAGTATCATTTGGCTTTCGCTCTGCAATTCACAGGAAGCGCTGCTTTAGCGCTCCCTTCCTTGATCTCATGTTCTTCAAACGTCTTCTGTTTCAGGTCCCAATATTCACAGCCAGTGCCGCTGCTTTAGACAAGGAAGGAGCCCCAACACATCTTCCCACCATGCCTGAGGGCCGCTGAAGTTGTGGCTGACGACTTTTGGACATCAGCAGAATGAGCAGGACTGCCATTTTCAGATTCCTTTGGAAAGCATCCATGTCGCCCCTTAGCACCCTGCACCCAGGAGTTCACAAGGCCAAACAATGAATTTGAGCACCTGGGCCCCACTTGCTCAGGGGCCTACGGTCACAGTCCTGGGGAGCCACATGCAGCCCTTGGTCAACCAGTCTTGCAGGAGTGAAGAAAGTCAAGATTCTATCTATCTGTCTGTCTGTCTATCTATCTATCTATCTATCTATCTATCTATCTATCTATCTTCTATTTATATTTCGAATTTTGTCACCACCCATCTCACTCAAAGAGCGGCTCTGGGCGGTTTACAATAAAACTATAGTGGGCACGCCCACAGTTCAAGATCTGTCCCTTTTCAGTGCCATCCTGCACATTAAAAAGAGGTGGGGCTTCAATTGCACAGTCACACCTACCATCTTTTTTTACGCCCACCCCTCCCCATGGATGTCCCTACAGCCTTGATTTAGAGTGGGTGGAATCGCTGCCTCCCTTAGCAATAGGGAAGAGAGAAATGGGCAGCCGCAGTTGGTGAGCCTTAGCTGGGGAGCACTCAGCACAGGACATGGCCCCTAAGCCATGGTTAGTTGGCTAATCCACATGTGTCACAGAGGGCCATAAGCCAATGGCTGGACTCCTGTAACAGGTGAGGCAAAAGCAGACAGTCGTTTTATGATTCGGTGTGACGTGCCAATCCAGCCAATTCGTCCAGAAGCCTCACCGGCCTTGGCTCTGCCTCAAGGTGGGCAAGCAAGGCTGCCAGCTGGCCACCATGAGACCCACTAAGAGACAGGCTGGGCCATGGGATGGATTCTGTTATTTGGTCTTACCCGTGGCATCCTGAGGCTGAAGGAATTTGGGAGAATGAGCTGAACAGCCTTCTCCCTAGACAGCCTTTGAACTCTTGCTTGGTCTACGCATTTGTGAATTTCTTGGCACACTCAGACAAGAGGGTCGTGTTGCGTGGCATTCCAAGCCTATTCTCAGTGCCTGATGTCCCTGCACTGAGAGTCAGCTCAGGCCCCAAGATGGGCCAATCTGGAAGACAGCAGCTGATGGTGACTTCTGTGTGAGGGAATCATCTGGCACCCCTCCAACTGATGTGGGCTTTTCTTTGATGGGTCTGCCCTGTGTGTTTCTATGAGTGTTGGCCTAAAACAAGAGTGGGCAACTGCTACCAGTTGAAGGATCGTCATTGGCTTTCTGCAGCATGGCGAGGGCTGCATTACAAAAGTTGGGGGGCCAAGACCCGTTGAGGAGAAGGTTTGAGAAGAAATGGATGCCTTAAATCCCTGCAAACTTCCACCACGGTTAGCTGTAAGTGGGAAAGATTCTGCTTCTATTCTTTTTCCTCCCCCCCTCTCCTCTCCATGATATTCTGCATACATATCCTTTTGTAATGAAACAGCCCCTGCAATCCCTAGCCAACAAATCTGATGCAGAGTCCATCACTGCATCAGATTTGTTGGCTAGGGATTAAACTTTTCAGTAGGCCAGGACTGGTTTTCTAAACTATTGTTATCGTTATTGTTGCGGTCGTCGTCATCATCATTAAACAGTGGAGTGTCTCTGAGTCTCTGCGTCCTGATCGTCTGCCAGTTTCCACGCTGGCGTGTCTCCCCAAGAACGGCTGGCTTCCGTTCTGCTCCTGGGACTGAGACAGCATCAGTTATCAGGGTCCTGGATTCTGTACAACCTTAACGTTACTTAAACAAATGCTGAATGTTTCTGTGCATTGTTAGCAATTGGTGATAGATGCCTTTGGGGAACCACACATTCAATAACAACCCTTCCCAATCTCCCCCCCCTCAAAAAAAATAGACGAAAAGGAGTTTTTTAATGGGAGGCAACCTAACTGCTTGCAATTTGGCTATTCATTGTGTCTTTGGCATTTTATGTACTGCATTAGCTCAGGCAATTTCATGCATATGGATATAATGCATTAAGTAGAGGCATTTAAATATAGTGAAACTAATTTTATGATGATTAGTTGAAGGAAATCATTGCACTGGTATCATCTATATAGGAGCCAATTTGCATGAAAATGCCCAAAGTTGCTATGCCAACATTTTCGGCGCTGCCGGTCGGGGTCGTCTTCGTGTCAGGACTTTGTATTAAAAATCGGTCTCCAGTGCCGCGTCTTTTAATTCATTGCAGGCTTTAGGCCATTTGCTCACAAAACGCTTGCAGTAAAACAAATGAATAGCTAAGATACTCATTTGCATGATTCCCATTTCCAAACCATTCCCCTGAAATTAAAGGAAGCCTGCGACTTCGGTGGAGAAGACGGATGGGCAGATGAACCAGGCAATTAATATTTTTTCGGCACTCTCTTTTTAAAGCCCTCCAAAGACGGCGAGCAACACATGCTGCCTTCCAGACAAATTGGGTCCCACCACACTTCCAGCCCTTGCCGTGGCAGCAGCTTGCTCCCACTCTCTTCCCTTTATTGTCTCACTTACATTATCCAGTAATTAAAACTATTTACCATTCCTACTTATCTGCCATCTGCTGCTATTGAGGCGTCCTGCTCTCTATAAAGCCATCTTCAAAGCAACAAGGAAAGAGCAGATTCAAACACAATTGGGACAGGATGGGGAGGAAACTGTGGGGGGGGGACAAAAGAGGCAGCCCCCTTCCCGTGGATGTTGGGAAGAGGCAGAAGGCCGGCCGGCTGATGCAGCCAAGGTCAAGGGTGACACGATGGACGCCAGAGGCCTCCGTTGGCTCACGGCAGCTGAGCGGCGACCTTTGCCGCTCGCTTTAACAGGGTTCGTGAAGTGACAGGACCCCCAGTAGCTCTTTCACGCTTGTGTCGAGGGTTGTATGAAACCCGCCACTCTTAGCCACGCTCAGCCAAGGAGGCCCAGAAGGGTCGACTCCAACTCAACGGATAGTTCCGTCTAATGCTCTGCAGGCATCACTTCTGGGCATCATCTCAACAATGCAACGTAGTATGAGTCTGCAAAGGAGGGATCCTCGCAAAAGTCACGCATCGCAAGAAGGTGAGCCAAGAAAAGCCGTGCTGGATCAGGCCAAACGCCAGTTTGTCTCTTCCTTGTAGTGCAGACTTGGCAGCGAGTCAGAATAGGCGGCTGGGTCTTACGTGACATGGCCTTCAACGCACAGCATCTTAAGATCTCGTTTAACACGGTGTTGGATTAATTCAGTCAGCCTTCTCCAGTCTGGGACTGGGACTGCAAGTACAGGGCTACAATTCCCAGAATTCCCAGTCTCAGCTGTGCATTCTGGGAATTGCAGTCTCAAGACCTCTGGGTAGTGCCCAGATGGGTAAGGCTGCAGGAGGCATTGCACACCCACACACAGCACCCACGCACAAAGACCCTATCTACCGGTTTTCAAAAGGACCCACAGCCCAGGAGGTGCTTAGTGGTGAGAAACAGAGCAAACTGTGCTGGAACTTTGCTCAGATTTAATAAAGCTCAGTAAGACCCTGAAGGGGCTGAAGGCAGATTAAACTCTTTCCTGCCCCAGGAAGAGGCTCAGAACTGCAGTCCTGTTGACGCCTGCTTTAGGACTACCGCCTCTGGGCTGCAAAAATCCCACCCAGAGGCGGTGGCCCTAAGGACTGCAGCCATCTAGTGGTCTCCTGGAGTTCTGCAGCCCAGATGTGGTGGCCCTGCCCTGCCATCTTCTATCACAGAGGTCAAAGGCCCTTCATGTGAGCTGATCCATGTGGCTGTCCTGTGCAAGCAAGGCTGGCTTCACCCCTGTTTTCTCCAAAAGTTCATGACAGAGAGACCTGGCGCCCCTTGACAATCCAGTCAGCATGGCTGGCTGGGGAATTCTGGGAGTTGAAGTCCACACGCCTTCAAGCGGCCAAGGCTGAGAAACACTGATCTAGTGGCTAATCACTGATGGAGGAATTACTCCTTGCCCCATCTGCCTGCAGCACCTTTCACTCTTTCTCCTTCAGTCAAGGAGCCAGAAAAGTAATCTGGGCTTTGGGTCTCCTTTCCCACTTTGGGTTGAGACACTGCTGTTTCAGAAAGGAGGACCAAGGGTAGCAAATGGATATAGCGGTGAAAGAATGAGCGTATAAGCCTATGGCTGGAATCCCACCCCACGCTTAATTCTTCCACCTTTGGTCACTGCAAGGAGACAGAGTTCTCTGCAGAGAACTTCCACCCGACTTCTAAGATCTCCTGAAGTCTGGAAATGTTTTCAAACTTTACCACCACTTTCAAGTGTCATCCTCACACTCACAAGGGCTAGATGGTGGCTGACCTTTTAACCCGCTGTTACGCGAGCTGCATTGGATACCAGTTTGCTTCCAGGTCCAATTCAAGGTGTTGGTTATCACCTTTAAAGCCCTACATGGCGTGGGGCCAGGGGACCTGAGGGATCGTCTCATCCCCATAACATCGACCCGCCCCACCTGGTCAGGCAGGGAAGGCATGCTACGGACCCCGTCTGCAAGAGAATTCCATCTAGCGGGGTCCAGGAGGCAGGCCTTCTCTGCAGAGGTGCCCTCCCTTTGGAACATCTTGCCCCTGGAATTGAGACGGGTTTCCTTGCTCCTGGCCTTCTGGAAGAATTTGAAGACCTGGTTCTGCCGCCTTGCTTGGGATGGGAAAGGTAACAGCTCCACCTGGGGATGGTTGGCACCACAGCACCCCCTACTGACTGGGATTCCATCTCCTCTTGGGTTTTATATCTATTTATTCTATTTATATTTCTAGATGGTAATTTAAGGTTTATACGTTTTTATTATCTTTTATTGTAAACCGCCCAGAGTCCCCCGTTGGGAGAGATGGGCAGTGATATAAATTAAACAAACAAACAAATAAATAAAATAAAAACCCCTTGCCCCTTTATGGATGTCTTCCCAATTTAAACATCTGGAAAACATTGAAGGGGAAGGGAAAAATCCTTCGGAAGATGACTTTGGTGTCAATCATGCAGCAATGTACATTAGATATTGCGGCATTCCCTATTCTCCTTTCGAATGGGCCACAACAAATTTATCTACTATTTGAACATGTTGCGCAGAGAACCTGGTAAGTTTCTGGTTGAAGGTCTGGCAGGGAGTAAGGGGTGAAGGCTGCCTCTCCTGTGTCTCTGTATCTGTTGGAAGCAGATTCTTCTCAAAGTGGGGTTTTCTGGACAGCTACACCACTGTTCTCTTTTTTAAAATCGTATTTGTGTCCCAAATGGAGAAATATTTGCCAAGCTGTTGAGACGCATTAAGCATCCCCTTACTAGCTGCTTTGACGCACCGCGGCCATGGGGAAGAAAAACCTTAACACAAAGATCCCATTTAAAGTAAACTGTGAGAATTATATACAAAAAGAAGTGTTTTAGGTAGGAATTGAGGAGCAAATGATTTTTGGTCTCTGTGGGGAGAAATGAGCCATAACAAGTGCTCAGTTCTATATGCATGTAATATTACCCCATGGTTCAAAAAACAAAAAAAAGAGCTTTTAAATCACATAAATGCAGTTATGGGCCATTGTACAAAATAAACATTCCACTGTGCTCTGGACTGATTTTTTTCCCCCCCTAGTTCTTTGATCGAAAGTGAGGTTGGTGGATTTTATGGCTCTGTAAATTAAAGCTGCTTTTTTGATTCGATTGAGCTAAATTAAGCCTTCTCTGTGTTGGAAAATGACAATTACCGGGATATTTTTTGGGCTGTGCTGCAGATCAGCAAATGGATTGGTACCCTTTTAACCATCCACCAAAGCTTCACTGAGGATTTCAATACCTATTTTAATTAAAACAAAAGCCTACGTAACAATAATGTCTGCCTTTAAAGAGAGAGGGGGGAAATACTCATTGTTTTAAATCAGCTTTAATATGTCTTAAGCAGTGGGTGATGGATATACCAAGCGCTGGATTCTGACAAGGTATTTGGGGATTCTGGATGCCTTCAGAATTTCCTTATTACATTGCCGACAGCCGTTCGGTGAATTCTAGCTCCTTTTTAAAATAATACTTCTCAGGCAGAAATTATTCTTTCACACAAAAAAGTGTCCAAACATTATGCTCCTTTGGTTGCATCTGGCCAGTACACTTGGCATTACTGTTATTGTCATCATCGTCATCATCCAGCAGATCAGATCTCATTTCTTGCATTACAATAAGACTAACCTGGGCCAGTGGGTTGTTTCCCATCAAAGACGATAATTTAGTTGCAGGGACATCCACTGGAGGAGGGTCAAAAAAGTCACTATGATGCCACCTGTAAAAAGGGGCAGGGTTTTGGCCATACTCTCATGGCTGCCATCTTGACTTTTTTTGATACCCACATGGGCACACAGAAACCAAATGGATGGTCCTGTTTAGTTGCCTGATATTGCCATTATTTCCTTTGAGAGTATACAAGACCAACTGATGGGAAAGCTAACGTTTCCTCTCTCCTGGTCATCCAGCTGGGATCATACTTAGTGATCCTTCTCCCTCTGATATGGATTCTTGCCCATTAACCACAAGCAGGTTAGCTGTCAATCGATGGTGCTCCACCTAAACAGTCTGAAACCAAGCAAGATGCCCTGTGATCCTGGTGGTGATACCTGGTTGATCTAGTTGTGTCTGAAGACCCTGGTTAACCCACTGGGCCAACTAAGAGCCATGCAAATAAGGAACCTCAAGCAAGTCTAAACATTTGTTAAATGTAGACCTCATCTGTCCTCCAGAAGCTTAAGGAGGCTTCCCTGACCCATTTTTCTTCCTACAGTCCTGGGCTGGTGGTCTGAGAGAAAGGGGCCCATACTCATTTGAGTAGCTGCTCTGGATGACCGCAGGCTTGCAGCTTCATCTCCTTGGTTCTCACCCAACCAAAGCTGCTGTTAGGGTTGGACCAGAGCTTCATAGCCTGGGAGGCATCCAAATTCAGTGAGAAACACACTTTTTAAATGACCAGTGGTCCTGTCCAGCCACCACCACATCTTCGTCCTACCTCAGAAGTCCTTTGGGGCAATGAAAGAGCCAGGGCGGCTTACAGTTTTGCTCTGCTGTGCACCCAAACTCTTTTAGAAGCCCAAGGAAGGAAGAACAAATGTTCTGGTGCAGCTTTTCCAACCAGGCAAGAACTGAAGGGCCAGGAGCTTTGCCTCTTCCTACTGACCCACTTCTATCTCAGCTTCCGCCAGAGCCAGACAGACCTGACTAGTCGGAGGGGTGGCCAGAGAGGAGGTGGATGGAGGTGGACGTGCTCCAGAGCACCCTAAGGCCCATCTGCCTTTCCCACTTGCACAGTCATGGTCTGGCCGCCTCTTTTCCCTGCTGTTGTTCAAACGCACTGCTGCCAGGTCCCAACAATCCACTGCTTGGACAGACAAACAAGCTTCCTTGGATCCTGCACTACTGGTGGGGAAGGCAAGGGGATCTACGTAGGTATCAACTGACTCCCACACTGAACAGTGATGCTCACCTCAAGCCACCTTCCTGACACAGGTTGTCCTTCAGCTTTTTCAAGCAATTGTGTCTTTGGTGATCGAAGAGTAGCTCTGCTTCAGACTCACTGTCTGTTTCGGTTTCCCTTGAACAATGCCACCAGAGGAAGATGGGTCTAAGGAAAATTAATCCATGGGATTTTGCCTGTGAAACTGGCCGGATGTAATTGAAGCAGGCTAGAAAAGGTTCAGATGATCAAATCAGCTTGCACAGTTGATCACAAAAATGCAGGAACCAAAACTTGCAACCACTGGCATCAGAGCATGTCAAAAAAGGGTCAGAGCTTGGATCGAGGGCACCATTTTGACTTTTTTGACCCCCTGCTCTTGCCTCCTTCATGAAGCAAGGCAGGATTTTCGGATTCTAAAACCACAGATGTTGTGCACTCTGAGCTGCAGCTCCAAGGCTCAAAATCCTCAGCCACTGCAAAGTTGGCCAGAGTTTCTGAGTACTTGGAGAGCTGTTGGTCTCATAAATCACAGATGGAAGAAAATTGATCTACATGCTGGCTGGAGAATTCTGGGAGTTGAAGTCCACACAGTTTAAAGGCGCTGAGGTTGAGGACCACTGCTCCAAAGCATGGTGACAACACAGTCCTTTCCAACTTTTCCCCAGCTGAGGGCCCAAAAGCATAACAGGGAGGAAAGCATCCCATATTTTCTTTCCCCCTCTGTCTCTCTCCAGTGGCTGATGCTGAGTGAACCTCTCAGGTAGCAAAGGAATCCAATCAAAACTCATTAAATTATTCCAAATATCCTTTCAAGACATGGAACTCCTTTACATCTCAAAGATGACAGAAAGCCCCCCCAGGCTTGTTATTAAATTAGAGCTATCGGTATCTCAGCAGGACGCAAAGCTTTGCCCTCCTTCCCTGCTACCTCTAAAAGAGTTTCCAGTTTGCAACCACATTCCTCCCGCTCGCTCGCAGGAAACTTTTTCTGCTTGTTTGATTTGTTTTGCACCTCTCTATTAAATAACTAATTATTTAACATCTTTTAAAGCAGGCAGGACACAAATGGCTGCTTTTAATAATATAGAAGCCCATTAGCTTCATTTACTGTTAATGTTAAAATAAACATGAGGCAATTTAGATATACTATTCCAATTTCACGGAAACTTTGATGTTTTTCTTCTTCCAGTCACATAATTAAAGGAAAAAACTACTAATGATATTAAGTTTGTACAGTGTTAATGACAGAAGGAAGGCACAGTAGAAATTGCAGCCATTAATATGAAAAAATAAAATATTTAACATGGGAGATGGATGAAAGCAATTTTAATAAACCAAAATGAAGAAAATTAATTTTGGAAACTTTGTTTGTTACATTCTCCCATTTGGTGACAAATCTTGTGTGTTTTTCCTGCTCTGGGTTATTTATTGATGACCAGAAGATGCATCTTTAATGTTCTGTATTTATGTTCACAACTAAACTCTTTTCTATTCCGACGGCAGAAGGTGAGTCAAAACTTTGTCCAGGCATGACTTCCTGTAGGATGTTGACCTGGGGGACAGTTCTGCGTGGCGGACACCCTTGTCATGATGCTGTGTGGCCAGGCCAACGTTTCACACGCTCAGAGGCCTGTGACCTCCCACTATCCTACTTGACACGAGGGTGATCAAACTTTAAAAGAAAGATGCACCATCTAAAAGGATCAGCTAAAGTAATATCAAAATAAGGCTGATTTTATCATGGCTCAATCAATTCATTCTCTTTTTCAGGTTCATATGTCACACTGAACCAACCACACAGGTAGAGATGTCCACAAAGTCAATATGGCAGCCGTAACTATATAATCAAAGGGCTGCCCTTATTTAAATAGAACAGGGCTTCAAAGGGAGGTCATAAAAGTCAAGATGGTGGCCACAACCATGTCGGATCACACATAAAAATGGGTGAGGTTTTGATGGCATGGTTATGGCTGTCATCTTCAATCTTTAACTCCCTTGCAGACACCTCTGGTGATTTGTTAACCATGATTTGTGGACTAGTTGCTTTGTGAGGTGGCCCGTTTTTGTTCGTTCAACAAGCCATAGGTGAATACAGCCAAAGACAAGCTGTGAGGTAAGAAATCAGGGAGACCACTAATAATTTTAAGGGAATCCTCTGAAAGAGCTCTAGGTCCAGAATTTAAAATTATCTAGCTACCAGCCACACCACCCAGGCAAGCTGCTTAAAATGTCAAAAAATAAAGTCTCCTTCACACATGACTTCATGGACAGGTCTGTGGCATCCTCTCAGCAACAGTATGGAGAAGGCTCGTGATTGGCTTCTTCCCAGATGTTATTTTCAACATCCCAATCTCGCTGAAGATGTAGGATTTCCTTGTGGTCTCTCTTCCACGTCCTAACCATGTTGACCCTGCTTAGCTTTTTAAAATCAACCAAAGTCAAGGTTTAATTTGTATCTGGCCAATTGGGGCAAAAGAAAAAAGGAAATTTCAGAGAAGCCCCAAGTGGCTTTGCGTCTTAGCAAAGGGGAGTGTTGGGAGGAGGCTGTTCTCCCTCCCACTGCTACAGAACACTACTCCTCAAAGATGCTACAGGTAGAAGGAAGGGTCAAGGGAGACCTCCAAAGCAGCGCACGTGCGAAAGGTGTATTAATGCACCAAGGGTGCCGTTCAACGGAATCTTGCTGAAATCAAGGAGGAACAGGAGTCCGTGTTTTTTTGCTTTCGATCATCTGCCCCTCAAGGCATGCTAAAGCATTACCAGAAGAACAGCTGCTGTCGGTTTAAAATGCAAATTTAATTTTCTTCTCTCAGTGATCACTCCGAGGTTGCCTGAAGGCTCAAGACTCGGAAAATGGAGGTTCAGGTTAAGAAACACATACACCAGTAAGCAAACCAGTTACCTGGTATTTAGGGTAGCAACCAGCTGTTCCCAGGACTCATAACATGGCTTGGTGCAATTGGTATCTTAGATCATCAGCAAAATCAGGTCACTGGCCCACCAGACACAGATTGCCACGGCAGGCGGCATCAGGTGTGCACGGCTGTTTCTGCACTTTCTGTTCTCCGGGAGTGGAAAATCCGCCAAGAGAAAAAACAGCTGAACCCAACTGGCCAGCCTTGATTGTGTCCATAGGCCTGGGAATGGGTTTAAGAGCCGAGATCGCGGCCCCGGATCATTTGCACCTTTATTTTTTAGATTTCCATTCAGATCTCCCTTTGACTTATACCTCGTTATACCTATAAAAAACTAAAGGGGGTATAGACAGGTGGTTCTCAATGTTCTGGGGTTAAATTTCAGCAAGCAAGCAGATCCTCAGCAGGTAGCAAATTATGACCCACCTTGCCTGAGCTTGGGAGCTCAGCAGTATGTGACCTGGTTCTTTCTTGGATGGGTGACCACCAGGAAATCCTACATCTTAAGTAAGAATGGGATGTTGAAAATAACATCTGGGAAGAAGCCAATTGTAAGCCTTTTCCATTTTCCATTTCTACTTGGAAATCAGAAAAAAAAATCAAGATGCCAACAGCCAGCCACTTCTCTAATTCTGAGAAGACAGTGGCCTAGGAGATGGCTGTGAAATTTCAGGATCTCATCTGGACTTGAAAGAAATTTCCAGCAACTTGAAATCATCTTAGTTATTCTTGAGGTCCGTGGAGATACTTTGCTTCTGCGCTAGAGAGATTAAGGGCCCGTGGGTGTCATGTCTTGAAAGCAGGTGGGACCCAGAGCCCTCTACTCTCCAGCCACCTTTCATGGATAGTAACGCCGTGCTGACTCACAAATGGTCCCCATTTCCTTGAACAAGAGTAGCTGTCCTTTTCTGAAAGATCAGCTCTTCTGCCAGCCCCAAGGGCCAAGGGCCCCCATTTTTAGAACCCTCCCTGCCCCCCAGAGTT
Organism: Candoia aspera; assembly: GCF_035149785.1. NCBI lineage: Eukaryota > Metazoa > Chordata > Lepidosauria > Squamata > Candoiidae > Candoia > Candoia aspera. The sequence goes on from NC_086165.1 coordinate 20,714,166, forward strand.
TGCTTTTATGATTTTGTCCCTTTAAATTCATTTATTTACAGGAAGTGATTAATTAATAAAATTATTCACTCTGCTTTTATTCTCCCCACTATTAATTTGTGTCGCAAAGACAACCCTGGTGAGTTAATCGTAGCTTGCTGGCAATAGCTAGCAATCAATTTTCCACACTTGAGTGCCGTCGATGAATCACAGGCCCTACCTGGTGGGAGAACCACCGCTGGTACCACTGAGGCATTTCGGCGATAATCATGTTGAAGGAGGAAGACTATTAGCAAAGCCTTTCAGACAGGCTGGGAGATTGATAGGCCAGCCAAAGGAAACGCATTAAGCAATTTAACTGTCTGGAAATCCTTCTATGATGAACATCTGGAGGTTATCTTATTATCCGTTCAATCTAGCTTGCCCTTAGTTAATTCTTAACATTTTTAATTTTGCTTAACTTACCAATATATTTATCTCTAGCAGCTCCATCAAGGGCCAGGGAGGCTTTTTCCAGCCAACTCTGAAGGTACAAACTCAGCGGACTTGGCTTCTGATGGGGGCGAGCAGAGAGGCAGCCACGGTGTGCAGATACGGGAAGAGACCACCATACTTGGAGATGGTGCACAGCCTGGGACCCCAGGCTCAGAGAGGACGTTCTGGGCTAGAAGAAGTGCGGAAAAGGGCCACAGAATGGCCAGGGGGCTTGTAAGGATGTCTCTCCCTTACAAGGAGACGCTGCACGCATCAGCATGGAAAGAGAGGGCCAGTTTGGTGTAGGGAGACCCAGGTCCTGTCCTCTTTACACATGGAAGCCAGCAAGGGGGCTTTGGGCCAGTCCCTCTCTGCTGGGGTTGCCAGATGTCCAGCAAAAGGAGGACATGTCCTCCTTGTTGTCCTCATGTCCTCCGTCTGGCAGGCATAGCCTTAAAATCAAATCTTGTCTGGCTTTTTGAATGTCTTCCTGCTGTTGTTGTTTTCACAACACCAGTCATTCAAAATTTGCGTCCTGGGACAAATTGTCTGCTTCTTTCTTTCCCTCGTCCGTCGACAGACTCTGCAAACTAGATCCACGTGATTTAGTTGATTTCCTAATTCCAGCCATCGGCTTCAATCCGGCCCCTTCACATTTATGATCCCCATAGTCGGCAGATCGCACGACTTGTCACACGTTTCTAGGGTGAAATTTGAAGAGCGCGTTGCCGGTTCCATATTATCGCTAGCAGATGTTCTTGAAAATAAAGATCTGTTGGAAAAACACTGGGACTGAAAAACTTGTCTTTCTGGTGCTGGAAAAAGCAATTCCATGTGCTTGTAGGCCTAAGTTCTCTCTCTCTCCCTCTCTTTTGCAGTTTCTCACTGTAATCCTTTTTCGCACAGCGTTACCGTTGAACAGTTACATTTGCTGCCTGCAGTTGTGATCATGGCAACCATTTGGGATGATTTGAAATGGAGACTGAGCGGGTTCATGGAATATTGGAGTCCCCGTTAGGGCTCCTTTATCTAGGATGCAAACCTCCAGAGTGCCAGGAGGTGGCAGCAAAGATTCAGCATTTTAGTATCCAATTGCTGCCATCTAGGGATTACCTGGAACTTTCCAGGTCAGATCTGGTATCCAAACTCTCAAGGCTTCCACTACTGAGGGCTCCTGAATGAGAGGATCAGAGGTGGCAGGTCCTACATGCTGAGAAGTGACAGTGGAAAGAGACTTAAGCTGTCCCCTCCAGGCTCATGAGCTTATGAGCTTCCCAAATTTTCCCAGCCCCCGCTTGGCCATGCCTTTGTTCTTGCTACCTCCCCCTGTAGGTAAGGGAACTATAATAGTATCCTTCAATTGTCAGGGATGGAGGCAAACTTTGCGCATTAAACAAGCCGCACAGCCGTAAGCAAACAACATCCATTTAACATGTCTCCAGTCAACAGTATTCACACCAGCAGCCTTACTATTTTTCCAACATCCTCACATCTTTTATTACTTCTGTTTCATCTCTTTTTTCTTGGACACCAACATTTAGAGCATTAATTTCAAATCCCCTCCTCAGCATTTCCACACAAATCTCTAAAATTCCCCTTCCAGCATTTCCTCATGTCAGTTCCGTCCTCCATCATTTCCTAAATGGATGTTTAATTCCATTCACTTTGCTGGAGGCCCCTCTGTTCATCCACTTCCCAAACAGCGTTTTATTGCTGTCCAATGGCGTTTTCTCTCGCTCTTTCCATTTTTGACGACATTCCTTGCAAAGGAGACCTATCCAGGGGGTGCCCAAAGCCAGGCTCCATGGACAGTGCTTCATATCAACGCCACTAAAGGTTCAAAGTGGTTGCCATTTTCTTCTAAACAGAAAATCCTTTCTCGTTCGACGCAGGACCTTTGAACGTTCCTAAGTAGAGAAACAAATTCCTGGGAAAAAAATTAATAAAGCCTATTGTGATTGGCCCATGGGGCCTGGCTTTTGCTATGGCCTGTGTGCATACTGTATATATAACCTATTATATCCAATATCCACCAATATTAATGTGTGTAGAGAGATGGAGATGGAGATGGAGATGGAGATGGAGAGACCTTTCGAGTCAGTTTTTGACTCCTGGTGACTGCCAGGACTAGTCCCTGCAGTTTTCTGGGCAAGATTTTTAGAAGTGGTTTGCCCTTGCCCTTTTCCTGGGGCTGAGAGAGAGGGACTGGCCCAAGGTCACCCGGATAGCTATATTAATTTAATAAAACTTATTGTATCTAATATATTCATCTACTGTATGATCCACCAGAATCATAAATGAACTTGCTTTCCCTTTGCTGTCCCACCCAGCCTCCCTTCCCGAGCTTCCTGTGGACATCACGCCACATCCTTCTGCAGCACCATCCTGTTCTCTCTGTTCCAAACAGCTTCCATATCCAGTCCTTGCGCCATTCATTCTTGGGGAGATTAATCTCTCTTGTGACACTTTTTTGCAGGGTCATTCTACCTTAACTCTAGTTTCTTTCATTTCTTTCCTTTTCTTCTCTGTCCATTTTCTCCTTCGGACCAAAAGCTCAGTCGGAGCTGTTGGTGTGAAATTCTGCAGGAGGTCCCACCTGAAAGGACACGCAGGGCCAGTGTGGCAGAATGATTACGTGGTCAGTAAGGGACACTGAGGCACCACTCCTCCTTGACCACAGGTCCCATGGACTCTGGGCCAGTTGCTCTCTGTCCCAGCCCAAGGCATCTCCCTGCGTTGTTGTTCTTGTGGGGATATAGGGGGGACCTGTCCCTGAGTCCCCAAGGAGCTCTCAGAGAAAAGGCAGCACTGAAATGCAAGAGAAAATGGCGGTGTTTGCTTCCCGATGGCCCAGACGGGCTTTCCTTCCCCTTCCCCGCAGCTGTGCATCTCCCACAACTGTTCCCTTTAATATCGGCGCCTCCAAGTCAACCGCAATGAAGCAACATCTGTCCAATGGCCTTGGCCTCCAAACGAAATCTGGGCTATGTTCACTGGAAGCTCCCAGTGCCTGTTCTCGCCTGGCTGCCTGGCCGCTCCGTGCCTGAGTCAACGTCAGATGGACGTGCTTGTTTTGCTGTGTTGTGTTACGGATGACAGTTGGGCACCCACCAGTTTCACATGCATTAGGAAGTAAAGCTTTCTAGGGGCATATTTTGATATGCTTGCAGTGGGTCAGACTCCAGAAGGAAGCTGTGCTCAGCACAATGTCTCCCTTTGGGCTTCCAAGGATTTAGATCCTATGTGCACCATACTTTGCACATTGTTCAGTTCCCTCCATCATTGAAGAGTATGGTGCTCTTTTATTCAAAGATGGGGTGTGCATCCCAGTCTCCAGGCTTTGGAGGGAATCAGACCCACATTGCAGCTACCAGGAGCTCGTAGCAGGCACAGGGAAAGGTTCCCAGCACTGGAACAAACATGCTGAGCACTTGCAGGCCACACTGCTGAGAAAGGCGGAGGAGAAGGGCCTGGGGAACCCTGACAATCTTTGTCCGCCCTCCCCGGTCTGGTCTTCCCCAATCACTGGAGCCACAACACCCGTTTTTCCAGTCAGGTTAGGCAGGCTGGCTGCAGAAGGTGTGGGCAGCCAGGGCCACAACTGGTGGGGGGGGAAGTGGGGCATGTGCCCCAGGCGCTGCACTGGGGGGTGCACCAAAATGAGCGCTGGGGGGGGCGCCAAAATGGGCATGGAATCCATGTTTGCCCCGGGTGACACAGACCCTAGTTGCGGCCCTGGGGCCAGCAGGGCAGGAACAGGCAGACAGACGCAGGTGAACCATTTTATAAGCTGGACCATCCCCTGTTCTTTCAGTCTCCAAATGCCCAGGGGGATGTGTTAGTGATGTTAGCAAAGAATTGGGGTGCAAATTTCAGCCCACTTTTGAAAATTTGAGAGGGCTTTTTAAAAGGGTGTGTACAATCACCCGCATAGAAATAAAACTTAACATACTTTTTCAGGAAAGATTTCAGCTTCAGGAAATATCAGTGGTACTGTCTAGGTGAGTTCCAGAGGTTGCAAAAAAGGGCAGACTGTTGCGCAACATGGGCCATGGATTGCCCACCACCTTGCTATCAAGCAAGCTTGCAAGGAGGACCAGTGGGGCAAGGTGGGAGGGAGGTGTAAGGGTTGGACTAGAAAACAGGTTAATAGGTTTTGGTCCTCCCATAGACATGAAAGCCGGCTGGGTGGCCTTGGACCAGTCATTCTGTCTCAGTCACCCACTTCACAAGGTTGTTTTATGGGAAAAATAGGAGGAACTTGTGCACTGCTTTGAATAAAGATAGGATATAATAATAATAATAACTTGTGAACCACTAGCCAGAACCCCAAAATCCTTCAGGAGAGAAAAATGGGTCAGGGCCACCTTACCTGAGATCTCAAAGTTTAGATGCACTTGAGAGCAGGTACAGAGAAGGCCAACTCTCTGCTACCATCTAGTGGTTGTCCAGATGTTGCTGCCCAGATTGTCCAGCCCTACCACGTGGGCCAGATGAGCTGAGAGATGGCCTTCCGATTCTTCACCAGCTGCTGGAGAAACGATGCTGTCTGCGTAAACATACTGACTGAAGGCCAGGTAAGGGGGCCACTGGAATTCCTGTGCTTCTTCATTCACATCAAACAGATACCTGGAATGCAAGAGGTGCCGGCTCCCCTTGTGTCCTCATGGAAATCAAACCTGACAGGGGTATCTGTGAGACAGGGGTTGTCAAAAAAGTCAGGATGGCAATTGTGACTGCACAATGGGTGTTAAAAACGGGCTGGGCTGATCTTTGAGTCATGGCCACCATTTGACTTTTTTTGCACACACACACCCACTGATGACTGAGTGCCATTCCACATGCAAAGGCCTGGTTGCTCCTTCCTCACCTGTTGGCATGGCTACTGTTTGCTGTCTCAGCAAAAGGACTGGAAGTGCTTCCATAAGATCTGTCCAACAATGGAGCATCTCCCTGTGCAGGTTGTGGGTTCTCCATCTCTGGAAGCTTTTAAGAAGAGGGTGGAGAAACACCTCTTGACGGATGGTCTGATTCGACCAACGCCACCATTTTATGGTCCTAGGTCACGTTGGAGTCCTCACCTGCATTTCCATCAGGAACCAAGACCCCGCCCCAGACAGCATTGCTGCTTCAGAAGGAGGTCACAGGGTCATTCCTCCTCCTCCTCAGAAGCAGGCAAGGACCTATTTCCCCAGCAGGACAAGAATGTCAGTTTCTCTGTGCACCCAGGGAAGCCTCCAGCAAGATTGTTGCGTGATTTCAATTCCCAGAAAGCATTACTTTCCTCTCCAGTGGTATGAACTGGTTTAAAGTTAGCCTGCAGTGGTATAAGAATGCTAGTTTCAGGACAGAGGTGGGACTAACAGAAGAGAATATCCGTAGCTTAGAGTTGAACTGTGGAGTCTCGGTGCTCTCTGAGCTTGGTGGTTGGCTTGCAGACGTTTTGTTGCCCAACTAGGCAGCATCTTCCATGCACTTCTGAAGATGTTGCCTAGTCGGGTAACAAAACATCTGCAAGCCAACAACCAAGCTCAGAGAGCACCGAGGACTCCAGAGGTGCAACTGTTAAATATTCAGAGGCTGCATTCACACAACACAGCAGACTAGGCTGGGATGAGGTTGAATAGTTTGTGGCCCAGCATATGAGCTTGGCAAGGATGTAAACCACATTATGCCTTAATATGGTTTAGATATTTTGGCATAGCATGGCATATCCTATACCAGCCTTTCTCAACTCTTTGACTCTGGAGGAACCCTTGAAATATTTTTCAGGCCTCGGGGAACCCCTGCACAGTCAGGCTCAAATATAGGCCAGAAGTTACCAAATTGTTTCATGGGTAGGCCTGTATATATGCATGAACAGTGTTCATAAACTAAAAATAAAGAATGAAACTTACCTCTTCAATGTGAAGTTGCCTGAATTTGAAATAATTTTTTAAATAAATCGTGATCTCCCAGGGAACCCCTAGGGACCTCTCGCAGAACCCTAAGGTGCCATGGGACCCTGGTTGAGAAACCCTGTCCTGTAAGCATAGCAGTTGTGTTTTGTTCACTGAAATTTAGACAGGTGTTCTGTGTGAACCCACCCTGTGCTTAATAGTTTCTGGGAAGGGAAAAACTAGCAACTGAGGGTTTCCCTTTTGAGAACAAATAGGGATTAAGGGAAAATGTTGTCCAACAGGTTCTATGCTTTGAAACATTCCTTTCTCTGCTCTACCAAGCATAAGATTTCCAGATACAGCTAGATTGGAAGACACACATAAAAACGAAACTCCAAAAAAACTTCTATAATTTGTGAGGAAATGGAACATAAAGGGGGGGAAAAAACCAAGAAACAGATTTGGAGTGCATCATGCTCTGTGGAAGTAGAGGTTGGATTCTGTGGTCTGAGCAGCCCTACCAACTCAAGGACTCAATGTTCCTAGAGCAGTGTTTTTCAACTTTAGCAACTTTAAGATGGGTGGACTTCAACTCCCAGAATTCCCCAGCCAGCCATGCTGGCTGGGGAATTCTGGGAGTTGAAGTCCACCCATCTTAAAGTTGCCACGGTTGAGAAACACTGTCCCAGAGCCACTCATGGGCTTCTTCTTCAACTTGATGTCGAATCCTGAGCTGTGCCAACGGTCCAAAGGCCGCTCTGCAAGGCAAACCAACCCCACCAGAGGGCGCTCCAACATTGAAAAGCGCAAAAGCGTCTTCTCTGCTGCAATGAAGGGCTCCGGAGTTTGCGGACAAACTCACCAGCCTTCAAAAGAGGTTCTACCCCTTCCTCTTCTTGGCAGGTTTTTTTTTCACTAGCCCAATCCCATGAACCATGCCCGGTGATTCCACAGGAAAAGCCAAGCCTGGAAGCATCCTTCACCCATTTTCCAAGAAGGCAGCTCAACTTTTGGCATTTGACCCAGCTACTGGATCCAACTTTTAGTTCACACAAACAATCGGTGAGAGCTGGGCAGTATACGATGATGACGATGACAATGATATACCAAACAGCGCCAGATTTAGACTTGGTGAGGCCTGAGCTCCAGTATATACATTGCAGGCCCCTTGTTTAAAAAGGTACACCAGAAGGTCTCACTAAAGTGGGTATCCAAACAGGACCTTGGGTTGCTACAAAAATATTGCAAACATACAGCATATATGCCTTTGAATTTTTTAAGAACAAGATATTGAAAGTGAAAAATACAAAATTATTTATTTATTTATTTGAATACAAATCCTTTTCAAACGAATGCATTGGCTGACTACATATTTATTTATTTGTTTTATTTTTATCCACCTTTATCTTTTTTATATATATATAAATAACTCAAGGCAGCAAACATACCTAATACTCCTTCCTCCTCCTATTTTCCCCCCAACAACAACCCTGTGAGGTGAGTTTATCATTTGGCTGGCTTGATCTCTATCGTAGGTTATAATATAGGATACCCAGGAAACAATACTTAAATGTAATTTTTAAAATAATTCTAAGATACATTTATACACACACACACACACACACAAAATGCTGACAAAATAAGCAGTCAGGATCACTTTTATTAATATAAGTAATAATGAACTTGCTTGCAAAATCAGAAAACAGATATTCTGAAATTTTGTGAGGCCCTGCGGATTGTGAGGCCCTAAGCTGTAGCTTGTTTAGCTTCTGCCTAAATCTAACACTGACCACAAACAGCAAGGCTCATCTAGCAGAAAAAAAGCCTAACCAAAATTAATGCTAAGCAAGCTTCACATCTTATGCTAATGCAGCTGTTCTGCCTTTACCTGACCTGCGTAAGTAGATTGTGTGAATGTAGCCCCAGAGAAACATTTGCCTCTTCAAAGCATTAAGATCAGCTGCAGGCTTCACACAAGAGATCCTGAGCTTCTGAGGACGTTGTGCTCCAAAGCTTAATGCAGAGCAAAAGAAACGAATAAAGAATGTCACCAACATTTACACAGACTCAAACGCTGCCATTGTGATTTAAGATAGATGACACTTCACTCACAGCAGCCTTTATAAGTCTGATAAAGGGTTTTTAGGGAGGATCAGGATTTTTTTTAGTGCAGCTCAAATAAAATATTACCTTCAGACTTGGATATTGCTCTGTTTACGTAAGTACAGACAATAGTATCTGTGCTTAAACAAAGCAATATCCAAATTTGAGGATAATATTTTCATTCAACAACAGGTGGCAGCATCTTGCTATCCTCTACAGAAAAGAGGAAAGTTTAGATCTTGTTTGTATGTGAACAGGAGACCACAAGGAAATTCCAGGGCTGAAATTCCAAGGCTGAACATTTCCTTGATGGGAAATATTTGAGAAATCCTGAAGAAAGCCCTGGCCGCAACATGAGTGTGTCTCTGTGGTCACCAGGAGTCAAGCTTAACCAAGGAAGACTTGAGATCCCCATATTTAAATGAGATGGGATAAAATACTTTGTGGAAGACCTTGTGGGTTAGATGATATGGCCTCAGCAATCAGTCTCAGTTCCTGGCATTTCTTTTTTTTAAGGAAAAGGCAATAAAAGCTTCCTTACGTTTCAGAAAAGTAATAATTGACCAAATAGGATTTTTGAAAGATTTTGAGTAGGAATTATATCATTTATTTCATCTTATTGAAACATTTGGAAAATTTAGAGGAGATAATCTATGTTCTGTCGTTCTGTATACAAAACTAGGACAGACCAAACTCACAAACAGAAAGGTAGGAAATGGAGGGAAATAAAGTGAGCAAATTGAAAATACACAAAATTGACAGAAGATTCTATTCTGTTCTATTCACACTGCAGTCACGTGACGTGGTTTATACTAATTATGTAGATGCAATAAAACATCCATGGCACATTTAAAATAAGATAAAATAAAATTCTAAACGTGAAACTGTAGATAAATTAACTTGACATCCTATTTCCCAGAGGCTTTCCAGAATAATTCAGTTTTCAAGAGCTTCTGGAGGGCCAAAACAGGGTGGGCAGATCTAACTGTGGAACAGACACTATTCCACAGAGTAGGTGTCGCTACGGAAAACCTCCTCCTAGCCTCTACTTCGTGCTTTGTGGAAATGAAGATCAGCAACACCTTTTCCCAGCATGTACGAGCTGGGCAGGTTGATTCTGGCTGGAGAAGACAGTCCCACAAGGACATCGGTCCCAAGCCATGTGGGGCTACATAGGCAACAACTCACACCTGGAGCTGCGCTTGGAAACCGACAGAGCTCAGCGCAAGGCTCGGGGCCACACGTGATCCGCTCTGCGGGATTAACACCAGCTACTAAGTAGGCCGCAAAATTCTGGGCTGAGGGAAGCTTCCTAATGTTCTTCATGGGCAGCCCCCCATGGAGCATATTGCGATGATCCAGATGAGGGGTAACAAGGGCATGAGCTATTGTTTTCCCTTCTAATCTCATGAAGATAAGACTATGGCAGAGAGACTTGCCCCAAGCAGGGCTCTGACTCAGGCTGCCCCTGCAAAGGCATGTTTGATGTTCACACTCAGCTTCCTGAAGACAACAGGCCGTTCCTTCCTCAGTGCGCTGTTCTCCTTGGATGTTTTGATTATCCAAAAGACAACAATCCCCACCACTGGATTCATTGATCTCTCTGCCAAGATTGCTGGAGGCAACAATGAGGTCAGCAGAGAGACTAAAGAAACTCACATCACCTTTGGGATGGAGGAAGACCACCAGGTGAGACCAGGGGCTCAGAAAGAGAAGAGGATGTCATCAGTGAGGACTTGTTTACTCTGCCGTTGGCCTGAGCAAACACAATCGCACACCTTGGCCTCGTCAGCCCAGGAACTGAGTCATCCCAGGTTAAACCAAGCCGAATGCAGCGAAGGAACTCTGATTAATGGGGAGGGGTTGATTGATCTCAATTCCATCTCTGGAGGAGGAGCAAGAGACACCTATGCCCCTGCTACCATGTCTAGGTTGCAAAAATGGATGACCACTACCACAGTACCAAAGGGTTTGGGTTTTCCCTGTCTTTGTGTGGCTATCATGTGGTTATTTGGTCTTTGCAGTCCATATTTGGTAGCCCCACTGCTTTCCCCCAGCCACTCCTTTCACCAAAGCCACAGTGACATAGGCAGTGGCATCTGCAGAGAGGCAATGCACGTAAAAAAGGGGTAGGGCTTCATTTGCACAGCCAGGGCCACCGTCTTTACTTTTTAACACGCACACACATACACACACCTGGCCAATGGCCCTGGACACTGGGACCAAGTATGCTAAGAAAGCAGTGCTGATGATTACAAATTCAGCACTACAGATACTTGCTTGCCAAGAGAAGCCCTGCTGGGGATGCTTATCTTTCTGTCAGCTTCTACCGTGACATTGCTGTTAGAACATGTTAAAGATCTTTGAGGGGCAGAACTTTATGGAGGAAATACTGCAAGGTAGGAAAAATCTCTTCCATGTTTCTACCCATCTACAAAGTGAGAATTTGCTTTCAACCTTTCCTTTTAAAGGTGAAGACCATCTCTGAGCAATTCTCCTAGATGCATTGGGATGTTCCTTGAATCCCTGAGTTACGGGATGAACAAGATGTTTGTGTGAACTCTCTTATTCCATTGCACGCTCATCTGCAGCCTCCCAGCTTTCTACCAAGCTCCAAAGATGTTGATTCTGGAGGCAATCTGTCCTAGGGGGCTTTTTCAGCCACACTGCTATGGTCATGGATAAGACGAATTATCCTGTCCTAGAGATATTATTTGGACTTTGAAGAAATAGGATAGGAAAACCCTCTGGAACTTTGGTGTTAGAGACTCCTGGGAAAACTGTGGACAGCCAAGAAAACAAACAAATGGGCCATTGAGCAAATCAACCCAAAGTTCTCACTCAAGGCACAAACGACCAGGCTCAAATGATCCCACTTTGGACACATTATGTGAAGACCTGGCAGCTCTCTGGAGAAGGCTCTGATGCTGGGAAAGCTGGAAGGAAAGAGAAGAAGAGGACGACCAGCAGAGAAGTGGGTGGACTCAGTTGCATGGTTGGTAGGGGCACCGTTGGAAGACCTGGAAAAAACCAGGTTAGTGACAGATCGCCATGGAGAACATCTATTTATGTGCTTGCTGAGAGTAGACACTGACTTGATGGCACTGATCAATCAATTTAAAAAAAAAGAGAGTTTATTGAAGAATTTCTACTTCCTGTGGAGAAACCTGGGGGATGGGGGGAAGAGTTACTTGTTGAGATGGGCAGCTATAGAAATCTAAATAAATAAATAAATAGATAGATGATAGATAGATAGATAGATAGATAGTCCGCCCGGTTTCCCCTTCAGTCATGTTTGAATGTTGGTTTGTTCCTGTGGTGTGGCCAGACCCAGAGGGTGTTCATGGAGGAGGTGAGCCCTTCCTGGCTGCCCCATCCGCAGGCTGGACTTGTGCAATCTGGGAAGCATGTCTCCCTTCGGCCCGGAAGGGGAAAATGTTTTGCAGGGCATCTCCTTTCTTAGCAGGGAAGCCGAAGGGGATCTCGCTGTCCTGATTAGAGGTGATTCATGTGTGCTCAACATTCTCCAGCCAAGGTGTTTTTGCTTCCATCTGGTTCCTTCCCACGTGACTAATAGAGAAGCTCAGATTTCTGTTATTAATAATGTCGTTCAGCCATATGTTCGGGAGGCCCATCCGGCAGGTATTGTTGCGAAAGGCCACCTGTGACTCATTCAGGCTGCGGCGGAGGAGGCTGGATGCGATCTTGCTGCTGCGGGGGGGCTGCTCTGGGCGGGGGGGCTGCTCCGCCATAGCCCAGCTGCAGTGGGACTTGCTCACGTCCACAGGACAAACCTCTCCCTTCGTGATGGCTCCTTTGGCAAGAAGGAAAAGAGCAGGCAAAGGGAATTGATTCAGTGCTCCCTTCCTTCAGAAGATGGCATTTCTTTCAAAGACTGCGTGAAAAGAAATAAGGCCTCCTACAGACCCAGGGGATCCCAGAAGCTTCATTATATTTTGTGATGTTGGGCAAAAAAATTGTTTGACTGATTGACTGTTTGATTTTGCTGTTTTTATATACTGCCCCCAAGTCACCAAGCTTCTGGGCAGGAGGATTCCGCCCCCCATGGCTGCATCATCTGCTTTTTATTGTCTTTCCTTTAAACTCAAGATCTCAACGTAGGTGCCTGTCTTGACATGTTAAAGCAAAGCCATTTGCGTACTACCACCGGCCCTTTGGAAAGAACTGGCCTTTGGCCTTCCCATGATTGACCTGAAATGCCAACAGTATGGCATGAACCAACAGGGAAATGGGTTGTGTGTCAAGAAGTCAAGATGGCAGCCACAACTGTGCAATCAAAGCCTCCTCCTCCTTTTTATGAGCATCAAAATGCATCAGTGTGAACGCCCATAAAATACGCGGAGCTTCAGCTGGACCGTCCCGGCCACACAATCTTAACATTTTGACCCTCCTCCGTGGACCTCCCAATTCAAGAGGAACGGCTGTATTAATCTGCTGTCCCTTAAGGTTAACAAATGCAACCCTAACCCTAACCCTTTTCGGGAGAGATGGGCGGTGATAGAACTTCGAAACAGAAATAAAGTAAATAAATAAATATCACAGCACCCATTTGCATGCCACAAGCCCACCTCATCTGACCCTTGAAGCGTGCCTCGTAGTTGCAGATGCTGGATGTCTGTGCACATGGTTGAAGAAGAGGATTCTAAACAGGGCGGCCTGGGGAAGAAGGCGAATGCAGAGAGCAGAGCAGCATGACCCCTTTGTGGCAGGGAAGGAGGCCTTTCTCCTGACGCATCTGAGGTGGTTGGTTTCAGGAGCTAGGAAAGCGAGCACATTGCCCTATTAGTAGGGCCAGAGCACTTTTCAGCTCCTGTAGCTTCGAGGAAGGCAGGGCAACTAAATCCCGAGGTTGTCCTGGCAGCCTCCTTTCTGTGTGAGGCTCGATTCAGCCCTGCTGGCCGTCTGTCAGGTCTTGCAGCCTTAACGTTCCACCCAGACTGGTCAACAGAGACGGGCCTGCAGGTGCGAATGAGCTCCCTTTCGCATCTGGGCAGACTGGCCAAAGCTGACCAAGGGCTTCTCAATGGAGTCACTGTTCCTCCCTGTGGCCATCATAATATCCCTTTCACGTCCATCAAGCATCCAGGGAAACCTTGGTTGGCACTGCAAGCCAAGGATGAATACTTCAAAGAAGGGGCGGTTAAAAGACAGCGCAGGGACACAGCTGTAATTTTCAGCTTGATTCGCTGATTTGGGGGATGGCTCAGGATGGCACGACTGCCCGCAGTCTAGCCAGCAAAGTGCCAAGCTGGGAGCCTGCCCACCCAGCCCTGTAAGATGGCAGGTTTTAGCTTCTCAACCCCCTTGAAACATGGGCTATTTTTGTTGCCGTGCTACAGATGGAGAAAAAGCTGCTTTTCTTTCGGGGCTCCTGACCTAGATTTTTCCCAAACTATAAAAATAAAGGCATGGAAAAAGCCTGAAGTTTCACCCAGCTAAAATAGGGTTATTCCTGCCTCGTGGTAGCCAACGGCCCATGCCAAAATGAAGCTCCCTCGCACATAAATGACCTGAATGGCTGAGGATCACTGCAGAATATCCACACAAGATGCATGTGGCTGCTGATGGGGTGGGTGGACCAGGCCAGTTTTGTCAGAACTAACATCTGTGCAGATAGGAAATGCACAGATAGTCACAAAATGCACCCCAGTTGCAAGCAGCTCTTCTCCCCTGTCAATCAACAGGGAAACATCAGCCAATTGCATTGCGACTTTAGGAGACGAGGAGGAAAACTTGGTGGGTAGAAGATAATTCTGGACTACTTTCATGGGGATTTAATTTAAAAAGAGAGTCTTTTTGGAGGCAGAGTTCTCAAGAACTCTCCAAAACTACATTTTACTTCTTGTTGCACGTTCAGTTGGTCTCCTCCTCCCCAGGATTCTGATGAAAAAGTCCATATCATTCACATGAGATACAACTTGAAGTTGGATGCTCCTTTTAAAGAAGGACAAGTGGACTTTACAATATAATGTTGCAGCTTGTGTCCTGGTTTCCTAGCAGTTGGGCTGGTTAGATATGATGGAGGCCATAATCCAACATCTTGGAGGTCTTAGAACTGAGAGGCACCAGGGTAGTATTTATACATACACATGCACACACCCACACACGTCTTTTCCAATTCTTTCACAAGTGACACTCAGATTCCTGTGCATATGAGAGATTCTGGTCCTTGAAATGTTTTGAAATTTATGCTTGTGTATTTTTAAACTAGGGAGCCAGTTTGGTGTTGGGGTTAAGGCATCAGGCAAGAAACCAGGAGACCGTGAGTTCTAGTTCCGCCTTAGGCATGAAGCCAGCTGGGTGACTGTGGGCCAGTCGATCTCTCGCAGCCCTAGGAAGGAGACAATGGCAAACCACTTCTGAAAAACCTTGCCAAGAAAACTGCAGGGACTTGTCCAGGCAGCCTCCAGGAATCAGACACGATTGAACGAATTTTTTAAAAATGTTTTTTAAACTAGAGATGAAGAAATCTTTCATTCACATTTCAGCCTGTTTTTCTCTCATATTAATTTCAGTTTTAATTTCTATTCATCCTTTTTCCCTATTAAGTTTCCTTTAAAAGAAAGTCTGCACAAACAATATGGATACCTTTTCAAGAATGTTTTTCCTAAAATGCAAATATTTATAAGGTATTTTGCCAAATTAATGCATTTTTGCAATCAATTTCCCCCCAAATAATATATTTTCAATATTTCTTTTATATATGTATTTATGTGCCTTGTTTCCTTCAGATCCGCACTTTTATGATCGGCAAATTTGCAAAGGTGCAAGTATTGAAATGAAACTCATTTCCAGCTCAGTAATTGATTTGGAAAATGTAACTTTAGTATGTTCACATTTAATATGAACCAAATTAATTTTTCCCCATCTCTTCAACAAAGCTCCTGATTCCTTTGTCAACACTGAGAAGGAATTCTAGAAATTATAGTTGAAGCACATCTGGAGGGCAGCAGATTGAGAAGGCCATACGGCAGTTTATTCTCTGAGAACACAGGCAGATTTGTTTATAGAGGATTTTGCCACTAAGGATTATTACTGAAATAATATTGATTTTGGATCAAATTAGCTTCATAAAAAGATCACAAGAGAAAAAGAAAAAACAAATTGCGAAGATAATTGTGTGGCCTCCTGAAGGAGAGACAAGCATTTTTTGCACACTTCAAATGTTCCAAGATAAACACACCAAATAGTATAAATTTGCATAGCGATGGGCTTATCAGGGATCAGTGAAGCTCTCTGGTGTTTCTTCAGTACGAGAGACAGAAAATGTCAGAATATGCTTAGGTGGTTGCTACAATTCATAGGCAACCCTTGAACTACTCAGAACATAGTTTGCATTAAATCTGGGCTAACAAAATGCAGTTGCTCTGTTGTAAGACATGTTGAGCCTAAACCCAATTATAGCTAAACATGATGGGCAGCTTCATGCCGCATGCTAAGACTATAGCTAGATCCCAACAATTTTTCCTCTCCCAGCAAGGGCTAAGTTCACACAGCATGCTAAACCTGAAATACTGGTTAGCTAAATGCTATTTTGTAGCATTGACATGACATGCTATGGCCAGACAATGAAGCCATTTTATGACCTAACTTGATGCCTGGTTTCCCACAATGTTCTAAGACAATAGCTGGGTTCGCACATTATTTTGAACCTCACTTTAACCTAGTCTGGTGTGTTATGGGGACCAGGGGCATCCATGGAGGGGTCAAAAAAATCAGTATGGCAACCATGATTGCACAATTGAAGTCCCAGTCCTTTTTTACAGTCAGCATCTTGACCTTTTTGACCTTCCTGTGCATTCCCCATGTGAGAACCAGCTAGAAAGTACTTTCAGGGCACCAAGAAGTATGAACAGAGTCACAATACAAACTGCACCATGAGTGACATCTTTCCTACTGACTGCTTAATGTGTGAAGCCCAACTGGTCCCTTCCAACCAGATGAATGTTCACAGTTAACCCATGTATGCAATGTTTGATGGAATATCTCCATTCCAAAAAGGATTTTAGGATAAGGGAGGACTGAAAAAGTAATGCCCTATAAACATCTAATGAGTTTGGAGGTAGATCATGACTTACAAGGGATTTGGTTCTCTGTATTTCTGTAATGGTATGTGGGAAAGACGTTGGGAGACGGGGCGAAGAGACACTGCCAAGGGAGCAGTCAGATAAGAGACAGCTGAGCCTGCACTTAGATAGTGGGCAGGGCAAGAGGCCCAGAAGGGACCCTCCCTAGTTTCTTGGGCTATAAAGGAGACAGGGGGAGAATTGTACTTTCAGACTTGCAAGATTCTGTTAATGTATGTAGATTTGTATAAACCAATTGCTGCAAGGATACCATAACTACTTTTATTGGAAAGGATGCTGGATCCCTTCCATGGAAGAACAGCCAACTAAATTGTGAGAGTGTGCTTTGTTGTCTAGAATAACTGCATATCTGAAAAGCCAGTTTAACTCAGAACTCAGTTAAAACATTCAAAATTTACATTTATTTCTGTGTAGAGTCTATATTTTCATTACACAAGTTATCAAACAGAGTGGAATCAGAATCAGCGCCAAATTGAAACCTCCAGTAACAATGAATCAGATGGGCCAGTTAGTCTCTGTAGAGCAGCGTTTCTCAAGCTGGCTGGGGAATTCTGGGAGTTGAAGTCCACACATCTTAACGTTGCCAAGGTTGAGAAACGCTGATGTAGAGGATCAATCTGTATTAATGGTTTGAATTATTATAGCCTGTAATTTTACTCAGTGATTTATACTAAGTTGACATAATTAGAGTTTAATAGTGATTTTTCGTTTGTTAAAGCAATATAATACAATCGGTCATTTATATTTAACTGCATTTCATATTTAACTGAATTTATATTTAACTGAAGATGCCTTGGATCGAGTCAAATGGAGACGGATATGCCGACAATATTTAACTATGTCATACTGAAAAATAATAACCTCTGCGACATTTCTACTCTAGGTCCCTTGTTCATTCATTTACATTTTACTTTTTATCTCCTCTTCTTTTCTTCTTGTTATGTTTGTTTATACATCTTCCTATTTATACATCTTAGTATTTATTACAAGGAAGGCTACAACACACGGATTCTAGCAAGTAGCCTGCTTTCAGATAAGAAAATTATATATGCTGCTAAAGCAGTATAATTCCTGTTTCTTTGGAGTGGAAGGCTGGAAGATTGTATCTTTTGTGAAAGTTGCCAAATACTGGTCTGGCATTACATGGGCAGATGCCCAGTGCCTCACCTTTCCTACTGTCCAGGCCAAACTGACCATGGAGGGAAACTGCCAATGAATGGGGGTGGGGGGGGGCAGCAATCAGTAAAAGAAGCGCAGATCCCAGCCTCTAGCTCCATCACCTCAACAGTCACCTCCAAAATGCCCCAGGTCACGCATACAGCAAGGGTTGGGTCAGAAGGTGGAAAACACCACTTTAACACTGGATTAGATAAATGCAAAATTAGGCAGCCTTAGCTACAAGCTGAGAGACTGTGCCATGAGGTCATGTCAGGGTGACTCCCTTTTACCAAAGGAACAGCAACAGAGCTTCAGTCCTTGGGCCCTACCGCTAAAATATGAGTGTACCATTTTCCCGCTAAGATCCTTTTTTTAAGTCTCCACCTGCTAAAGGGCTTGTTTCAGATTTGGGGTTCCTGGAAGTATATCATCTAGTGGGCATGGAACCCAGATGTAATGGGCAGAAGGAATAATCCTGAGGAGCAGCGGGGAGAGCTGCTACCAAGACAAAAGTCAGATAAAAGAAATCTGAGTCCGGGCCAGGACTGCAACCTGAGAAAATATCTCAGACAAGACCTTCCTTAGTTCTCATGGAAGTAAAGGGAGGGATGGGGGAAGCGCATTCAGACGTGCAAGAATCTGTTAGTATAATCTTATAATAAAAGTAGTATTAGACTGCATGATTTTGGTTTCCTAGTCTGGTCTGTCTCGAAGAGTTGACATTACTCCTACATGCTGGGTTATCTGGGTTATCATGTAGTCCAACCCTTTGCAATGTGCAGGAAAACCAATTAAATAATCCATGACAGGTGGGCATCCCGCCTCTTCTTAGAAACCTCCTGAGATAAAGAACCCACAACCTTCATTGGGAGATTGTTCTACCGTTGTATAGAGCTTATTGTGAGGAAGATTTTCCTGATGTTAAACAAAAGCAAGACCAGGCAGTGACTGGTGGAAAACTTTGGCAACTGCCAGAGTGAGTTGACTGGAATAGTCTATGAGCTCTGCAAATGAATACATATCCCCAACCTACCTCACAGGGTTGTTGTGGTGGGGATAATGAGGAGTGTATACTTCCTTGAGCTCCCTTAGGAAATGTGGGTCATAAGAGCAATGCAAAGAAATCAATGAAATGAATGAGCACAGCACTCTTCTGGAATGCTTTCCATAATTTAAACAGAGACATTAAGACAATGCCCATTACCCTTGAGAGCAGCCTTTTGAATTCATCGCTATGCACAGGATCATGGTGGAAATCAAAATGGTGGCTCCTGGCTGGCAGGAGTCCCTCTGAAAAATGGTTAAAGGTGGGGGATCAGCAAGATTGTGCAGGGGTCATGGCGATAAGTGCCCTTCCGTTGATCTCCTTAGTTGCCACGACTCTAACCATTGAGTCTAGAAGGGCCATTGCCCAGTTCTTAGCAGGTCATCCTGATGCTGCTGGCACAAGGTTTGAAGGGATCTCAGCACTGTATCCCCCAGAAGATTTTGCTACCTGCACGTTGACTTGTCAATAGTGGCCATGTGCGTCAAACTGGAATTTGGACTCTGGAGCTGCCCTGTTAAGATTCCACAACTTCAGGGTGATGGAATTGGTCAGGGAAGGGCAGCATTCACGTGGAATGAACTGAAATTCTTTCCTCCTTTTGCTACTAATCTGGAGGGAAGCTATTCCTGAAAAACAATCTGGGAAGGATTCTCGTCCATCCCGCAAGCCTTTGGCCATCTTGGAACCTCTGATGTAAGAACCCTCAGAGATAGCATCTGTAATTATTCATTTTTGGAACGAGTTCCCTCTGGCTTCTTTCAGGAAGTTACTAAGAGGCCCACAGCCAGGAGTTGGGGAGAGATTTCACAACATGCCTGAAGTGAAAGCTCTTGCTGATAAAACACAGGTCATTCTAAGCAAATAAGGGCCTCTTTCTCATGACAGACTGAAGGTAAAAACTCAGATTAAAATGAGCAGGGTTCTCCACCTTAGATGAGCCTCGCCTAGCTAACATTACTCATACCTCTAGAGACAGAAGACTGTACAGAATGCTAGACTTGGCAGGGAGTTCAAAGGTCATGTAGTCCAGCCCCTGCTCAGCGCAGGATCCATTAGAGCAGGGTTTCTCAACCCTGGCAACTTCAAGCTGTGCGGACATGCTGGCTGGGGAATTCTGGGAGTTGAAATCCACACAGCTTAAAGTTGCCAAGGTTGAGAAACCCTGCATTAGAGCATCTCTGGCAGAAGACCATCCAGGCTCTGTATGGCCAACATGATCACAGTTGGCTTGTCTGTCAGCATTTGCACAATCCCCCAGTCCGTATCCATCTTCTGTTCAAAGTTCTAGTTGGACTTGGAACTTTGAACCCCTACAAGGCCTGGGACACACACACACACACAAACAAACACACACACACACACACACACAGAGAGAGAGAGAGAGAGATCTTGTATTTACCTCATGACCCCTTCAGTTTTTCCCTAAATCTCTTCCCTAGGTCCTCCTGCCAAGGGGGGCAATATGGGCAGTCAGAAGAGGAAGGAGTTTTTCGGTAGCTGTGCCTTGTCTATGCCAGACTCACCTGGGGCCACACTTTGCACCAGACCTTTTAGGCTTCTTAAAATGACAGAGTAGGATTTTGCTGCTGGTTTAATTTTAATTCTGTTTTAAGTATTGTTATTCATTTCTATAGTTATACCTATTTATTATTTATCTCTGTTTCTTTTATACTGATAATTGCTAA
The DNA here is from genome assembly GCF_035149785.1 of Candoia aspera. NCBI lineage: Eukaryota > Metazoa > Chordata > Lepidosauria > Squamata > Candoiidae > Candoia > Candoia aspera. The sequence continues at coordinate 20,734,600 of NC_086165.1, forward strand.
CTGATGTGTACAACACCTAGGAAGCTGTGGCTATACATTTATTTATGAAGTTTAATGTGTCATAGTGACTGGGGTTCCCCTGGGTGTCATTGTTTCATGGAAGGGACCCATAACACAGCTACTCTGCCATATCTCATGGGACAAGCAGGGACTGTTGGGGACAGGTCTGCAAGTAAGCCAACCTTGTGCCATGAAGGATTTTGTAGCTGGTGAATTGCACCCAAAAGCTTATAGGGAGCCAGTGCAGCTGACGAAGTGGTGGTGTTACATGGGCACATGGAGGTGTATCCATAGCTACTTGCGCTGCTGAATTCTGGACTGGGTGTTTTCAAGGGCAGTCCCATGAAGAGCACTTTGCAGTAGTCTAGATGAGAGATGATCAGGGCAGGAGTGATTGTCAGTAGGTCTCCTGATCCAGGAATGGGCACAATTTGCACCCAAATGGATTTGGGAGTCTGGCCTGAAATTCCCCTCCTGTGTGAGGCCCCTGTTCAAAGAGGAAAGCTGTGCAAAGGGGAGAGAAAGACACACCACACACAAAGGGCCTGCACATGTGCACATTTCGCTTGTGGTATATCCAGCTCCAACGAGGCTAAAAGCCTTGTCTAAAAGCCTAAAAGCCAACCAGCCGGCAGTTTCAAGACTTGACTTGATCTGGGCTGGGCCCTGTTTCCCGCTGTTCTGGGCTTGGCAGAAAGCAGTGTGCCCATGTGACTTACAGGAGGGTGTGCACAACACGCTTGGCTAAATTGGGCTTAGCTAATTTCTGGCTTGAGTGCATCAGCCAGGAAGATGGCAGGCAGACCAGGCAATTGAGTATATTCTGTGTGACCAGGTTAAAACTAACCTAGATTAGCATACGGACCTTCCAACAAACAATCCCAAAACAGGCTGAGATGCTCACTACTTTTTAAGCATTGCTCCGAAGCAGAAGCTTGCCCCAGTAAATCCTCAGTTTTGCCTGTGGTAGGTGGCTGAACGCAAGGCATCCCTGGGCCGAAGTTCTGGGGCTTGAATTCAGTCCTCTTTACAGTGGCAGGACCTTGCAGAAACTCACAAAGACAACACTGTAATTCTAAACCAGATGAGTAAACTTTGTTATGGCAGCAGTTTGTGTCCCTGGCTAATTCAGCTGCAGAAAAAACGCTCCCATTTCTCCTGCTTGCCAGAAATAGGTCTAACAACATCCCAAATCAGGTTGCCAAGTAGGGAAAGTGGGGATCCAGGAAGCTTCAAAGCTACCACCCACACGGGATGACTACTTATTACACATAATTTTGTTGACAATCAAGGTCTCTCAACAATTTTCCATAAGATATACAATCAAAATTAAAACTGGGGATATTAAAAACAATCAAAAACAACAATTAAGAACAATTAAAACCAACAATTAAAAGCCCTTTAAAAAAAAAAAAAGTGTGTGTTAGACCCTCTTTAAAAGCCAGAGAGAGGTCACATTTCTTCATCACAGTGGGGAGTCTACCATAAAGAACTATAGAGAAGACATGACACTGAGTCCCCTTGAGAAATGCCTGTGGCAAGTCTAGCTGAGCCTTCTCAGATGTGTGTGAGGGGGCGTGGGATCGTATAGAAAGAGACATGCTTTTAAACAGGCTGGACCCAAGCCACGTAATAATCTGTACTTTGTATTTTGCCTGGAAACAACTTGGCAGCCGGTGCAATGCTTTAGCACAGGTGCAATGTGGAGTCTTCGAGTTCTTCCAGAAACCACCATGGCTGCTGAATTCCATGAAAGGTGAAAGGTGAAAGGTCCCCTGTGCAAGCACCGAGTCATGTCTGACCCTTTGGAGGGATGCCGCTTTTGCGACGTTTTCTTGGCAGACTATATCGGGGTGGTTTGCCATTGCCTGCCCCAGTCGTCACCTTCCCCAGTAAGCTGGATGCTCATTTTACCAACCTCGGAAGGAGGGAAGGCTGAGTCGACCTGAGCCGGCTACCTGAGAGAGAATTCCATACCACTTGAAATTTCTGGACTAAATACAGAGGAAGCCTCACAAAGCAGATTGAAATAGGCAAGTTTGGAAATTACCAGCCCATGTACTGTAGTTTTGAAATAATTTATTTTCCAGGAAGGGGTACAGTTGGCATATGAACTGAAGCTGAGAAAATGTGTTGGAGAGGCATTGCAATCCAAAGCACCTCCAGACTGTGTTCCTGCTTCTCCTAGAAGAATCTCACCACAGTGAGAACCCAAAGATCTACCATCTTTCTAGAAGTGTGTGATCTCCCAATAAGCATCTCCCTCTTGTCTGGATTCAGGTTCCATTTGTTATAATTCATACCAATCCACTCCCACCTGCAGGTGGGCATCCAGCAGAGGCTCACCATTGTCATGAGACATTGCAGAGAAATAGATCTAGGTGTCCTCCCTCATGGTTTAATGGAGACAGAACAGAGCCCTGAGTTACCACACAAAAGCTCCCAGCTCAAGCAGCAACTGTCTCCAAGCAACATTATCTGAATCTACTGGAGAGGTAAGACAAGAATAGCTGAAAGACAGCATTTTTTACTTCCAGAGCTCTCAGGGGATTCGGAAGTTGCCAAGAGACCACATTGCCCCCGTTGATCTCCGGGATCATCCAGCAGGCATTCTTGACCCTGTAGCTACTCTGAAGATGCTTTGAAGTGAGTCAGAATAATCTGCTTCTTCCTGGCCTTCCTAAAGCTAGGAACCACCACATTTCTAATTATCTCTCTACCATAAAATATTAAAGAGGGTCCTGGAATTGCCCATCTTTGTAGGATCCAACTCAATTCCTTAGAAATGATAGAAGTACTGCTACCTTGGAGCAGGGAAGCATCTACCCACTCTCAGAGAGGCTTTCATGTTGTTAACTAAGGGGTCACGAATAACATCTTGGCAAGAAAAACAGCTCATGTTGGACAAGGGTCTAGAGGAACATGCCACTCCAACCAGCCTGCCTTTGTCCGCATGTGCCTTTTTGCTTCTGCTGGATCGGCCCAAGAGGGAGGAGGGACAGAAAATGGGAGTAATCCAATTCACCAAAGGTAAGCATGTCGTGTGAATACAGGCACTTGGTGTAAGGAAAAACTGAGCTAATCTTTTCCCACTCTTACTCGAAGCAGATACAAATTGTAAATTTGAAGAATTTAGCAAGACTTTGGACTTTGCATAACTAAAAGAAATGCTGGCATAGTTCAGAACTGGATAAAGAACGATACAAGAAAAGGGAATGAGGGTTTCAAAATCAGCTCACAAGGAGTTGTGTGTGTTTGTATGTGTGTTTTCAGAGCTGGGACAAAGTCTTTGGCAAGATTCAACACAGTAATAATCCAAGATAAATCACAATCCATGAAATCTTTGCAGTATGTAGTCTATTCACTCTTGTTGATTGTTCTATGAACCAGACAGAGATATCTTAACTCAGTGTATGAACCTGGGACATCACACACACTTAAACAAATCAGAATTCATAAGGCAATAACAATCTCTGGTTTAAAGCTATCTTGAGATCTTGGGTTGTCTTGGCCATAGCAATGTATAATCCTAAATTTAGATGTAACTCTGAAGCTCTCTACACCTCATTTGTTTATCTGCTCACAAAAATGGGAAAACCAACGTAAGAATGAATAGGCTACCTGCAACGCAGGCACAAATTGTAGTGTTATGTCTGCCCATCCAGTAAGATCTAACAGGACTGGCACATTCTGGAGTCCCATCACGTAGGCAGTGTCATCTGGTTGGACCCAGGAGATATTGGCACAGCATCCCTCCAAGATTTAGTTGGCACTGACTCTGCCTGCCCTTCAGAGAACATGAAGGACCTGACTGTGTCCTCAAGCATTGGGTCTGGAAATGGTATGACCTGTTGGATGCCTACATCATGTGCTGAGTGGACAGTTATATAGATCGCTTATATAACAAACAAATATGGTAGTGTTTAATGAGTTGGCCAAGACTGGAAAGACCCAGGTTCCAGGGTGCCCTCAGCTAGGGATGACTCGGAAGAGGAGGATGGGTCTACCTGATATGAAATTGTTCTTTGCTGCTTGCTGTTTAGTCTGGGTGAAAGAGTGGGTGTTGCTGAGAAACAGAAGGTTATTGTAGTTAGAAGGTCATGATCGGAGATGTGGTGGCATGGATATTTATGGTACGACAAAGCTAAGGTTAATGTGGATTTTAAAAATCATTATGTCAGTTGTGCCATTCTGAGAAGATGGAATAAATACAAATCTAGGTTGTGGCTCTGTGGCTCTCAGCACAAGAAGTTTTTCATAGATGGGAAATGATGAGTAAACATAAATGGTGAACTTATCGTGATATACTAGATTTTTTTCGAGTGGAATGTAAAATAAAATCAAGAGATCTGAAAATAGATACTTCCCAATGGTTTTCTTACACACAATTATCAGAAAGGTTTAAAGTAGATCAAAGACTTTATGGTTTTCAGCAATGTAAGAATGAGTTTGAAACAGCATTGTGTACAAATGATGAACATGTTATTGCCAAAATGTATAAACTTTTGCTGAAATTTGAGACAGAAGAAGAACAAGTGAAAGAATATATGGTAAAATGGGCTAAAAATTTTGGTTACAATATACAGTGGGAAAATAAGTGGTTGAAAGGATTGAAATTTACATTATGTTCTAGTCTTAAAGAAATTTTTTATAAAACGATGGACCATTGGCATATGTCACCGGAGAAATTGTCCACAACGTATAAAGGAACTTATGTGAACAACATGAAGGGGCATTTTATCATGTTTGGTGGATGTGTAAAGAAGCCAGAAAATTTGGGCTACAAATATTTAAAGACAACTGAAACCAGGGGTCTTTTTGGGGGACTAATGGACAAACAGTTGGAAAAAAGTCATGCAACTTTGTTTTTATGTACGACAACCGCACTGAGATTATTATATCGTCCAAAGTGGAAAGGTTCAGCGTTACTAACAATGGAGCAATAGTTGGTGAAGACGGTGGAACCTGCTGAGATGGCCAAGCTGACTTCCTCCATTAGAGAAAAGACAACTATCTACATTTATTGTTGACTGGAAATGCCTTATAGACTTTTTGCATATCTGTGGTTTTGATGATTCGGGAAAAAAAATCTAGATAATAGAACAAAGAGCACTTTTCTTTTTGTAACCGTAGAGTAAGAGATAATTTTGTAATCATACTTACTGTATTTGCTGCAAAGGAAATTAGAAGCTCCTTCTATTTCTTCTTATCTTTTCTTTTTGTACTTTTGTCTTTTCTTCTTTCTTTTTCTCCTCCTTTCTCCTCTTTCTTTAATTTATATTAGTTTTTGTTAGTTTTTATCTACTTTTTAAAACACGCACACATATATATACATATACATATACATATACATATACATATACATATACATATACATATACACAGTATATATGTACACACACACAGTATATAAAATCCCTGAGTGTCTTTAAGCCAGTCATTCTGTCTTAGCTCAACCTAATTCACAGGGGCGTTACTGAGGAAGGAGGAAGGAGTATATAGCCTTGGGCTCTTAAATGCAAACGGGATATACAGTTAATAAAGTTAAATATGTCAGGATTCTTGATTTATGTGCATTTGCATGGCAATCTATTTTACCCTTGTTTGTTTGTTTGTTTACAGTTTTTGTACACTGTCCCAGACACTTGGAGTCTGCGTGGTCCAGAGCATCCCCCTTGAGATTCCGAGGGCTTGACTTTGCTGGCTGTTGGTAAGGTACTGAAGACCTGGGCCAGGTTGGGTGACCTTGCTTTCTTGTGGCATTGTTGCCTGATGGGTTGCTTCACGAGAGTATCCTTTTTGCTTTTATTTTTAACCATGATTGTATTGCCTGTTAGCTGTCCAGAGTTGTATGTCAATCAGGCGGCTGTATACATTTAATAAATTATTGATACATCAGGCAATGCTAAGCAAGCATCCCTTTGGCCATAGCATCCAGCTGCTGCTCCAGCAATAGCCATGAGGCCAGAAAGACCCCTCAAGTCACGGATGAGCTCTTCAGGGCACTGCTTGGGCCATATCTCTGCATGCTTACTACCCAACAGGTAGGATTTAATATGAGTTTGTTTCTCCTCATCCAGATCTTTACAGCTTCCAGACATTGATCCAAACCTTCTGCAGCATCTCCAACTCAGCCTGTATGAGCCTGTTACCTCACTCAAAAACCAACAGATACCTTATCCCAGAAGATTCATATATTTGTTAGATAACATAGCACCAAGCCATGTGGCCTCATGGAGTGGCAGTGGACTTGACCATCACCCATATGAAAACCAACTGGAACCATCCCTTCAGATAGGAGTGGAGCCACCATAAAAAGGTGACCCCCTACTCCCAACTCTTGCAGGTGATCCACAGGATACCATGGCTGATAATATTAAATGCTTCCAAAGGTCCAGTAGGACGAGGAGGATGCACTACTACCCTGCCATCATTTACATCCTGACAGAGGTCATCTACTTGAGTGACGAATGCTATTTCTGTCCCATGACTGGATCTGAACTGGGCCTGAACTCTGACTGAAAGGGATTCAGATAATCTGCTTCGCCTAAAATCCTCTGTAGATGATTCACCACTATCTCCTTAAAGCCTTCCCCAAAAAGGGAAAGGTTGGAGACGGTAAAAATTGTCAAATATGGCTGGGTGAGAAACAGCTTCTTCAAGGGAGGGCAAATCTCCAACATAACCTTCTCCATCATCAGTCTAGGCCTCTTTTCAGTCACTTCATCTCCTATAGCTCCTCAGAAAATGAGGGAGCTGCTTAGGATTGGCAACTGGAGGGATGCAGCACAGGGACAAATACAAGAAGATGCCACAGCCACTACAAGTATCCCCCTGCAAGTCAGGACAGGTAGAAGTTATTGAACAAGCTCTCCTCCCATGTGGTTTTCTTAGTTAAAAAAAAGGTTGGACTTTGAAGAGGCAGGATAGAAAGAGTACTGAAGTTTTTGAACTTTGCTGTTGGAGAAAATACCTGAGAATACCATGGATAGCCAGGAAAACTAACAAATGGATCAATCCAGAGTTCTCACTGGAGGCACAAATGACCAGGTTCAGATTATCATATTTTGACATATTGGACCCAGCTCCCTTGAGGAGTCCATAATGTTGGGGAAGGTGGAAGGAAAGAAGAGGATGACCAGCAGCAAAGTGAATAGACTGTATTGCAGCAGCGATAGGCACACCTTTGGGAGACCTGAAAGATCGGATTTGGGACAGATCAGCCTGGAAAAGGTCTATCTATGTGATTGCTAAGAATTGACTCTGACCTGATAACACACAGTCAGTCAGTCAGTCAGCTTCCTACCCAACCATATTCACCGTTCCTGCTACTTGACATCAGCCATGACCAACATGCAACATTGCCAGGTTCTGTGCATATGTAAGATAAGACATATGCAAAGTAAGACACTCAGTTACTAAACTATGGTCTGCTAGATATCACCATGATGCTTACCCCAGCGCTAAGTTTAGGACTGACTCACTTTTTATATTATCCCCAAATGCTCATTTTAGGTGAAGCTTTTTTTACCTTCAAACTTTCTTTGTTAAAATTTCTGTTTCATACATAACACCTCCACCACCCATCATTTATTTCAATCCTTTTAGTTTTAAACTTTTTATCTTTAAATTTTCTTTTAGTTAAAATTTCTGTTTTATACGTATCATCTCTCACATTTTAATCTTTTTAGTCTCGCTTTTAGGCCCACTGTTCAATTTGCTTTGTGCTGGTTAATGACTGCATTTGAAATGGATTTGACTTGACCAAGTGTGAGGCACAGCTGCCTGCCAAAATATTGAGAAAGCCCCCATGTGCCTCTAGAAACCCTCCAGATCCATCCAGCATCTGGGGTAGACCATTCTAATAGGTCCTTCACCCCTGGGGAGGTCCAAGGGGGCAATGATCCCCATTTTGACCAGAAGGTGATTTGATCACTGCAAAGGATAGATATTGATCTCCCATATCCACATTACAGGTCATTTATTTATTTGTTTCATACATTTACAAGGTAGACCAACTCAAGCAACATCATTCTGGGTGGCATATAACAAAAATAAGCATTGACCAAAAAATAACCCTACATCATTAAGAAACATCCCAATACATTGAATGGCAAATCAGACAGGATAATTAAACAAATAAAAGGGGATTCCACTCAACTGGCCCAAAGACTTGGGGGGAAAGCCAGTTTTTCCTCAACTGAGCAGTTCAAGTGTACAGGCTGGTGCTGCAATGGCCCATGAGAAACCCACGTTCACCATAAGCTCACAAGCATCTGGCATTACTTTTGAGGCATAGGGTTGAAGTCATCCAAAGCCCTAGGCCTTGGGGACTCCAACACCAGACTTGAGTTCAGGTCCTGGAGCTCACGAAAGGCCACAGTTATGGTGCTAAGCCTACACTAGCAGTAGCTTTAACTTTCCTCTGTAGCCCAACTTAACAAATGCAGCCCCCAGATCAGTGCCTAGAATTCTGAGGTTTGCCCTGGGTTTTAGCCACATCAGAGAGCGCATGAGAACTAGCTCTTCAGGCAGATTATGCAACTCTTCTGTGGTCAAGGATAATGTTTTGTTGGCTTTTTTTTCTCCTGCACCCTCCAGTGGCACCATTTGGTGCCAATGCACTGGTATCATAGGGAATGTCAAAGCCTTTGGCCTTTTTTTCACTGTTTGGAAAGTGGAAGAAGGAATTAAGTGGAAAATATTACATATGCAGTTTTCGAACAAATGTATACACAAATTAAACAATCATGTTGTCAAACCTTATTCAGGCAGAGAATGTTCCATTTTTGCTAAGTGCAGAATGATGGAAGATGCAGCTGTTCACCCACTGCAATTTTTAACAGAAAGATGAGAGCTGAGAGACACCCCACGTATGGCCCATTTCAAATGGAGGTTCAAATGTCACATTGACAAAGTTGCCAAGAATCATTATGGTAGTCATATCCAACTACAGCAAAGGTTTAACTGTAGTTCAATCCCAGCTGCGTCGCTCCATTTCTGCTTGCATGAACTGGTCACAAGCACAACGGTGCCTTTCTGCCGTCACTGCTGCCCCCAAGCCCTGTGCTGGGCAAATGGGCCACAGAAGGTTGAAATCCAAAATGCTGCCATAGCAGCAGAGCCCTCTTGAGGGTGGAATATTCTGCTTTGATAAACAGCTGGATGGCTTTTCCTCCATCCCGGGCCTTGGAAGAGCTGGCCTTTTCTGCAAAAGCCAGGAGGACCTTGCGTCTTTTGGAATGTCCACATTTACACAACAGCAACCAAAGACAGCCTCCTTGTTCACTGGAGGCAAGCCAGCGGGCATCAGTCTCAAAGCTTTTGGGATACCTTTTGCTCTAGCAAGAGCAGGGGAGGATTTGCCCCAGAGAGGGCCCTATCTGAAGTAACATGCAGGTTTGAAATGATTGGATGGATCTGTATTGTTCAACTAAGACACCAGCACAACTTAGTTCTTTCAGATTTTCCTCCAGGCTCCCGATGTCTGGGCTGTTGACCTCAATGGACACAAGAGAACAAAATCCCACCAAGGCACAGCTAAGAATATTGACTGTCCAGAAACTCAACCTGGCATTCAGTAACAGCAGAAACGTCACACACATAACACTTCTAGGTAAGTTCCTTTAACAGACAAGAAGTTATATATAGGCAGAAGATCTGCCTTCTGTGGGACACAGCGATCAAGCCCTGTATATAAATGTCAGCCCCTGGGTTTAAATCTTATGCCTTTTCCTCCAGTCCTTTTGACTCAACAGACTTTGGGCCATTCTTTTCTCAGCCTTGAACATTGGAGACATCTGTGCTATGTTTACATAATGGTTCTGCCTGGCCAGCTTCAGACCTTATAGGGTTTCACATACATTTGATCAGCACCAGGTAGCTACGGGCTATGCTTGTAATTCTGTACAATTAAAAATTAAATTTAGTTAATTTTGCACAATGCAAAATTAAACGCAGTATTCTCTTGAGGTCCTCTTCAAAACTGAAACAGTGCCCTTCAGCTCAGCTAAGCACAGTTGAATCCATTTTGGTTTCTCATTTACGCAAAACTGTTTCTCTTCTTCTCTTGTTTTTTAATTTTTCTGAATCAAGTTTGGTTTGCTGAATTTGAGAATTTTTCAAAAACGTTTGCACTAAAAGGTACAGTATATGCATTTTGTTCTAGTTTCTCCGAATGTATCCAATATACCCTGCTTTTGCAAACAATTGTCCCCATAGTTCATTTTGTACATTATTTTTATGAACACAAGCATTTTAGAACAGAGGCTTTGCCCATATACCTTTTTAATTGTTAGAAAACCACATTGCAAAATTTGGAGAATTGAGAATTCTGAATTAAAACTAGGTTTCAGTTCGTTCATTCATTGAAAAATGTGAAACTAAGTTCATGTTAAATGAGAACAGAACAAATCCCTCCACTCACTTCTGAGAGAGGTGCTGCTCAAACCTGGAGCTGGCCTTGTAACCAAACAAACAATGGGCTGGCTTAAGTCTAAGGCCAAAACAAAAACATCCCTTCCATCCAAATCTCTTCCAGGGACAGGATAATTCAGATGGCTATGCCTGCATCCAAGGAGAGATCAAAAGAAAAACATGGCTGTGTTCAGGCTAACTACGTTACTGAACAAACAATTTTCTGGATTTCTCCCAAAACATTCTAACCCTAATAACTGGGAGGGGTCCACACCAAAAAAAAAGGAAATTAACCAAGCTTTTTTCTTAAATGCAGCTGCAAATTCTTTAACTGATCTGGTTAAGGGTATTGAAGTGGTGGCAAGAAGACGCCTCTCTAACCATTTTTAAAGGGCCATCTCATCACTAGTCCACCCTGGAGGCAGCTTAAATGAGTCTTTAGTCCTTCCGGTGTTTGTTTATTTGGTTTTGAGATTTGGGAACTCTAGTCTTGCCATTCAGGATGAAAACATATTCTGCCCCAGCTCTGGGCATGAGCAGCACTAGGATATCCATCCATCCGTCCCCTGGATTACCCTGTATTTAATAACGAGAGGTTGCATGTGTGAAAACCTTGGGTAAGATATGGATGGATTCATGTGTTCTTTAACTATGGTTTACTGAATAAACTACACATGGCAGGGTTTGTTCAAGATGGCATAAATGATGGTTCAGCCCTGCAATGTACATTAGCACAAAGCTTCTGTGACTCCCCCATTGGCAATCCACAGAACATCTACATTAGATTAATTATTTAAAAAAACCCCATAAAAATGGCCAAAGAATTGCAAAATTGCCACATTTCTGAGATCTGGGGTGAGAATGTTAACATCTTGCAAAATCTGTTAAGATTTCAGCTTTGTTTATGTTTAAATCTTGGCATTATTGTGCATTATTGTGCAAAAGTATCCAGTGCCTGAAAATGTTTCCAATCCCTGCGATAAATCATACTTTAAAATCACGGTGACTGAGCTCACACATTAAACTAAATCCAAATAAACCAGATTATATCTTGGGTAATGTGAAGAGTCCATCTTCGGCCTGGTAGGTCATTCTCATGGGCAAAGTGCAGTTTTCCAGTGATGGGCATGTAAAAATCAGGCCTCAGAGAGGAACAATGATAGTTTAAAACATTACTTCTCTAAGTTATTACTAATCTCAGATATGCAGATGATACCACTTTAATGCTGAAAGCGAAGAGGAACTGAGGAGCCTTATGATGAAGGTGAAAGAAGAAAGTGCAAAAGCTGGCTTGCAGCTCAACCTCAAAAAAACCAAGATTATGGCAACCAGCTTGATTGATAACTGGCAAATAGAGGGAGAAAACGTAGAAGCAGTGAAAGACTTTGTATTTCTTGGTGCGAAGATTACTGCAGATGCTGACTGCAGTCAGGAAATCAGAAGACGCTTAATCCTTGGGAGAAGAGCAATGACAAATCTCGATAAAATAGTTAAGAGCAGAGTCATCACACTGACAACAAAGGCCCGCATAGTTAAAGCAATGGTGTTCCCCGTAGTAACATATGGCTGCGAGAGCTGGACCATAAGGAAGGCTGAGAGAAGGAAGATCGATGCTTTTGAACTGTGGTGTTGGAGGAAAATTCTGAGAGTGCCTTGGACTGCAAGAAGATTGAACCAGTCCATCCTCCAGGAAATAAAGCCAGACTGCTCACTTGAGGGAATGATATTCAAGGCAAAACTGAAATACTTCGGCTGCATAATGAGAAGACAGGACACCCTGCAGATGATGCTGATGCTAGGGAGAGTGGAGGGCAAAAGGAAGAGGGGCCGACCAAGGGCAAGGTGGATGGATGACATTCTAGAGGTGACGGACCCATCCCTGGGGGAGCTGGGGGTGTTGACGACCAACGGGAAGCTCTGGCGTGGGCTGGTCCATGAAGTCACAAGGAGTCGGAAGCGACTGAACGAATAAACAACAACAAACTACTTGGGAGATAAACTGAGTGCATGCATGGTTCAAGGAACAGTTGGCTACAGCTTTGTTCTTTTCACGGAACTTTGCCGTTCATCTTGAATTATCTGACGTGCCCAACAGAAGCCCACTCGCTCCTCCTTCGCTAACAGCGTTTGAAAATATTTCTCTGACAAACCCGTATGATCCTCGCCAACCCCATTATCATTTGCTGGGTAATGGATTTGAGGGTGCTTTTCAGTACATCAACCACAGAGAATGGTGCTCTGTCCTTTCATTTCAAAAGACCACAGAAACCAACATAGTAATATTTAACAGAAAGTGGTAAGGTTGGGTTAGAAACCGGCGCCTAACAGCGCACTGGGTTCACACACGAGGATTCTGCCCTTCACCAAGCAGGTGGACCTCAGTGGCCGCGTTCCTTCATCTCATGAGCGCCAAGGATGCCACAGCCTGGCCACATGTGTGAACCCGGGTCCTTAGGAGAAGAGAGCCCCCCTCTCTAGGCAGACTGATCGAGGTAATTTAAAACTCGGGAAGAACCAAGCAGCGATGGCGAATGAGGTGCAAATGTGGCTCAGCTTATCCGACAGACTGGACCACAAACGAGTCAGATGCACCAGCGGGCAAACTTTGCGGGAGTATTTAGCCAGCTCCCCATCCTGATGGCAAAAAACCAGGCGCCCGGGGGACCAGGACCGGCCCTGGCGAACCCTAACCTTTGGCTGCCCTCTCGCGGTCATCAAGAATTTTGCAGCGCCGGCCTGGCAGCGCCGCCTCAGATCACGGCTCAGGGCAGCGGGTGAATTCGGCAAAGGGGCTTCATTGGGTTCCCCGGGCTGACTGGCTCCGGGAGACCCAGCCGAGGGGCCCATTCCCCCAGACCGGGCCTTGGCCTCGGCCACCCCCCCCCCCCGCTTCGCCGCCAGGAGCCGTCCCAGCTCGCCTGGTGGAGGAAACCGGCCCTTCGCCCGCGCTTCCCCGCCGCCCGCCGGCCCCGCTGCCCTGGGGCGCCTTTGTCTCCGGGCGGCGCGGGGACGGCGGGGGTCCTCCAGGGCGCTCTGCACGGCCTCCGGCGGGACCCCCCGCTCTCCGCCTTCGCAGGGGCCCGGCGGGCGGGGGAGGGCCGGGGCCGGGCGCCCCCTCCCTGGCAGGGCTGCAGCGCCGTCGGGGGCGGGCGGCCGAGCGGGCAGGTGGCCTCCCCGCGCCCCCGCCCGCCGCCGGAGGGGGCGGCCCCCCGATTTGCATGCGACTCAGACGGGCGATGGAGCGCGCCCCTGCGCACGGAAGAAAGCGCGCCCCGCGGGAGGAGGAGGCGGCGGAGGAGGCGGAGCCGCGCCGCAGCCGGAGCCGGAGCCGGAGCCGGAGCCGAGCCGGGCGAGGGCGCAGCGGCCGCTAGAGGCGCGTTCGGAGAAGTCGGGGAAAGTTGGCGGCGGCGGCGGCGGCGTCCTCCGCTTTGTCCCGGGCCGAGCGCGGCAGCCCCGCAGCCTCCGCCCGCGCCCGGCGCCCGCCCACCGCCGCGCGAGCCGGAGAGAGCCCGGGGCGCCGCGGCGAGCGGGCCCGGGCGAGGGTCGGCGCCGCCGGAGGCCGGGCGGGCTGCGCGCCTCTCCCCGCGGCCGGCCATGTCGTCCATCCTGCCCTTCACGCCGCCCATCGTCAAGCGGCTGCTGGGCTGGAAGAAGGGCGAGCAGAACGGGCAGGAGGAGAAGTGGTGCGAGAAGGCCGTCAAGAGCCTGGTGAAGAAGCTCAAGAAGACCGGGCAGCTGGACGAGCTGGAGAAGGCCATCACCACGCAGAGCGCCGGCACCAAGTGCATCACCATCCCCAGGTACGGCCCGGCGGCGGGCGCCGAGCGGGGCCCTTTGTGCTCGGCGCGGAGTGAGGCGGCGGCGGCGCGGGGCGCCTCTGCTGCCCGCCGGCCGGAAGGCTGGCCGGCTGCGGGGATTCGCCGCGGGGGCCCCCGGCATCTCCGCCCGCCCCGGGGTCGTTCGCGCTGATGCCGAAAGTGCTGGAAGGGGGCGGCCCGGTGTTCTTTTTGGTGGGGGTCAGAGGGGACTGTTAAAAGTTACGCGGAGGCCGTGGAAGTGCATCGCTGGTTGTTTATGTGCCTGATTTTCAGGATCACGTTAGAGCCGGTAGCAAAAATAGGGATGAAAAAAAACTAGAACGTAAAAAAAAAATTAAATGAGCTACGGAAACGTTTTATCGTCATCTAATTCACTGATTCCTGTTTTGTTTTTGCTTTATTCATTTGACATTTATTCAAAGACTTTTCACGGATGACAATTCAGCAGCGGTGGGTCTCTAAGCGGCTGACAGCAAAAAGGAGCAATGCATTGCAATAATTGACCAGTGATCACATATTTCAAATAAAGCTAAAGGAGGCCAGCCAATGCTAAGATCACCTTGTAACAGGCAAGAGTGGCAGGATTCTGTAAAGTTCTCGCTCTGATTTTGGCTAAACCCGGAGAGGCCTTGCCACCGCCCTTCCTGGATCAGGAACCAGACCCCTCCCAGAAAGTTTTAACCCTGATTCGATGCTTGAGCAGCTTGTTTGGAAGTGCCCATTACCTGCCTGGCTCCTGCAGACGAGACCAGAGGGGCCTGCGATTTGATAGAAGCAGGGCAAACACCTTGCCAGGAGCTTGGGCAGGAGTTCTGGCGCTTTCACCTGGTCCAGTTCCTTGTGATCGGCTGGGGGTCCTCCAGAGTCGAGGGAGTAAGCAGTCTTTGTTGGCTTCCGGCCCTGCCTGCAAAGCGCCCAGAGGCGTCTGGGTGAGCTCCCTCAGAAACAGACGCTGAAGTGGGGCAGAGGTTCAGATGGACTTGCTGTCTGGCCACTGGAAGTGCCCACAGCCAGTCTCCGTGGCCTCTGTCGCTAGAAAGTCTTCTCTGCACAGGGAGTTCCCCAAATAGTCCTTTCTCGTTGCACGGAAATGATCGCGGGGTCTTTACTCCGGTGGGCTGCAGAGGCCTGGCTTTCCCCCTTGGGAATAGGTCTTGAGGAAACAGGGAAGATGCCGATATGTTTCAGGACTCCTGGAGTTTGAACTAAGGGTGCAGTTGGCCTAAACTGAGCAGGGTGGGGATTATTCAGCCAGCCAAGGCATTTCCTCATCATTTATTTTGGCCATTCATTCTTCGCATTCTGTGTTCTTGTAGCTGAGTGTGATTGCTCCAGTTCACGTGCGTGAGTGAGTGAAAGCCACCAACATGGATCCATTGTTCCAGAAACATTTAGAGTGTGGGGTTGAAGGGTGCTGTTCCACTGCAGAGGTTTGCCCCCGGAGAAAGCCTGGGCTGTCTGCGTCTCCCCTTCCTCTTCCGAGGTGCCTTAAAGCGGCCCTGGGGCCTCCCTCTAGTTAGGAGAAGTCTGAAGTTCTCGCCATTCACCCCAGAAGGCTGGGGCGTGTTTGTTTTCACCCGTGCCTTTTGCTTTCCCAACGCTCTGCAAATGTGAATCTTGGCTGTCAGAATGATTTAGGAGGGGTCGGCTGGCTCACACAAAGAGGCATCTGTTGTTCTGGCCGGCTGGGGAGATGCGAGGCAAAGAGGGTCGGGCAGGGCTGAAAATGTTTCCTTTTAAAAGACGGCTTCCCGATGTCGCTGTGGGGTTGCCTGGTTGAGTGTGAGAGTCTGGCTTCTCGGTGCTAAGCGTGGCTGGGTAGAAACTGCCCGCCAGAGCGGGGCCTTGCTCAGGATCAGGGGTGCTTATGGCTGAGAAACAATTCTCCCCTTCCCCAACTAACTCTGCTCTGGTAGTGCAAGCTTGTTCTTTTTGTGGGTGCTGTTCTGCAGAAGGCACATCCTTTGCTCTGAGTTTGAATTCTGAAGATGGGGCGGAGGAGAGCTGGCCTGTCCCTGAGCCACAGCTTGGATTAGGAAACCTAATTTCTTCACATTCGTATGAGATCTCTCTCCTCCCTTTCCTTCTGGAGCGCAAGGCAGCATTCCCAGCTCTTCCTCCTGATTTTATCCCCTCTCAGCAAGGCAGGGAGGGCATTTGAACCGCTGGCCTCCCAGGCCTTCCCCACAGCCCTCACATCAAGCGGTTCTCTGCGTCTTGTGCAAACCTTTCTCAAGAACACTAATTTATTTTTCACAAGGTCATTCTTTTGAGCAACCTCACTGCGGCCTGCTCTGAGGTCCCTGGCTGATTCTCTGGCCAGCCTTGAAGACCGTCCAGAGGTCACGAATTCTGTGTGGCGCTGCTGCTTTCTTTTCTTCTCAGTTGTGAGAATGCCGCCCACAGGTGGCAAGTCCACATGGATGGGGGTGGCATTGCTTGTGCCAATGCGTCTGCGTTCGGGATGGCTGCTGTGTGAATAGACCAGGGAAGACGCTGGGTTGTATTGCAACCTTTCCAAGGAGAGGGAAACTTCGGGTGCAGACACGGACTTTTCCGTGTGCTTCCAAAGTCTCTTTCCCTCACAGAGGATGTGGTTCTGCAGAAGGCCCATCTGGGGGGAAGTGTGCCCACCGCCACTTTCATCCCCACCATCCTTGTGCTCCGTGCCTTTGCCACCCTTTCAGCTCTGCCCAGACCAAAAACCCATTTATGGCTAACCATGATGGCCGGGTTCAGAGAACAAGCTGAGATTGTGGCTGAATTTCTTGCAAGAGGTTGAGCCGTAAGCTACGCGTTACCTGGCATTTCGCTCCTGGCATCTTCAAGATCCTGCAGTTTCATGGTTGTACTCTTGGCAGTGCCGGAAAATTGTGTTGCTTCTGAATTTATATAAAAGAGTGATTGATTAGATATGAATACAGATACTTAAAAAATAAATTCTGGAAGGCCATCGAGGGCCCTCTTGCTACCCTCATGCAACTCATTCTACAAAGTCCTTCAGTTGACTTCTGCAGTTAGGTAATCATAGTGGAATAATGCCTCTGATGAAATGTCTGTGTTAAAAGTAGAACTTGTGATAGATTTTTAAGAATTACAGCAAGTATAAATAGATTGAACACCAAACGAGGGATGTTCTGCATGAAGAATCATGCAGACTTCAGTCTTCAGCATCTAGTCCAGTGTTTCTCAACCTTGGGAACTTTAAGATGCGTGGACTTCAACTCCCAGAATTCTCCTTCCACCAATCTAGTCAAACTGTTTTTAACCTTCTTCTCACCTCCCTTCCCCCATATCCCACAACTTAGCTTTTTAACAACTGGTCTGATGAGAAGATCAGGAAATTTCAAAAACTTGCGTGCCTTTTCTGAATGCTGAGTTGGCCTTATGAAGGCATTGCCTGAACAAAGATCTTGGAGCAGATTTGCTCAGTTTTCTCAGTAAGAGAGCAGCTTGGCAAAATAATCTCTCCCCCTGTTGAAATGTTAGAATTCTGAAATATTTCCATCAAGGCTGCGTGCAGTGTACGTGTTGGGGGTGGTTCTACAAAAAGGGACAGGAGAACATGGCAGAGCTTTGGATCTCAACGTAGTTTCATGTTGATTTGTCCTTCAGGGGGTTCCTCCCCTGGACAAAGAAGCAAAGTCAGCTCTTAAGGAAGGCAGGGCCAAAAAAAGTACATTTCACAAACAATAAGATAAAGACAACCTCTGCAGATCAGACTGAAGACCCAACTTAGGTCATCAGCCATCTGTTTCCACAGCAACCAGCTTGATGCCTCCAAGAAGCCTCCAAGCAAGATATTGATGCAAGACACTTCCTGCATTTGGGTTTCCTAGCAATTATGGAGGAGAATATTGTCCCGACCTGTGAGGTGATATAAAGCTAGGGTGCTCAGTAGCTACAGGTAGTCCTCGACTTACGACCATTCATTTAACGACCATTCGACGTTACGATGGTACTGAAAAAAGTGACTTACAACTGGTCCTAGCATTTAAAACTGTCACAGCATCCCTGCGGTCACATGATCAAAATTCAGGTGTTTGGTTCCCGGCGTGTATTTACGATGGTTTCAGTGTCCCGGGGTCACGTGATCACCATTTGCAGCCTTCCCAGCTGGCTTCCGACAAGCAAAGTTAATGGGGGAAGCCAGATTCACTTAACAACAATGTGATTCATTTAACAACCACAGTGATTCATTTAATGACTCCATCGCTTAGTGACAGAAGTTCCGGTCCCAATTGTGGTTGTAAGTCGAGGACTACCTGTATACAGTTCAGTGCATCCATCCGTGTTTTTGAGTACCCTCTGGATGTGTGGATTTCCAGAACCCTCCCTCAACATAGCTGTTGCTAAGAATGTTGGGAGTTAAAAGTCCACAGATCTGGTGGGTGTCAAGTGTGTAAGGACCACTGTGGCCAGATAACTGGGGGAAGTTTTAGGTGCAGACCTTGGATCAGAAATGCAGGGAGGGTTGACTCTGCTGGTTCTAATGCAGTGCGTGCCATCACACCAGCAGCTTCTGCACAAAGGTCTGCCATAGCAATGGCCCCTTATTTTTGCAGGAATTTTGAATTGTCCAAATAAACATTTTATCCTCACTTTGAAGCTTTGGATTAGAAGGGGGAAGAATTGTGGTCTGTAGCAGCTCGTGTTGATCGGCAACAAAAGCAGCAGACGCCAAGGAACCACAGAAGCTGGTGTCCAGATGTCCCCCTTGGACCAACCGTGTCCTTGCAGGTTTTAACAACTGTCAGCTTTACTCTGGAGTCCGTTTGTGGCAGTCTCGATGGCAGATCCTAAAACACTGAACATTTGCATCTAGAAGTAGGTTGTGGCTCGATTATTTTAAAGCACTGGAAAAATGGTGGTTTAGAGTAATTAGACTAGAGCAACTTTTCTCAACCTTGGCAACTTGAAGATGTGTGGACTTCAACTCCCAGAATTCCCCGGCCAGCATGCTGGGGAATTCTGGGAGTTGAAGTCCACACATCTTCAAGTTGCCAAGGTTGAGAATCACTGGACTGGAGGATACCAGGGGCCTACAGACTCGATTGGAAGTATGTGGGTACCAACATTAAATGACTACTAGAGGGGGTTGACCAGTTGTAAAGATTAAGTAATTTACCCGAGTTATTGAATGCAGGGTAGAGGTGATGTGGCCTGCCATGCGGCCTTGTGCTGCCTTCCAGCATTTTTTGGAAAATAATCAATAATTAACGTTGCCACTGCCAGAAAGGATCCACCACTGCAGTTTTCACAGCTGCTTCCACCCCAAAAGGGGTGCCAGGCACTCCAAAGCCTCATAGACAGTGCCAGCTCCCTTGCTGCCAGTGCATCACTAGCCTCTGAATAACTGTGGTGTGCCAGCTATCCCTCTGGGGCCTGCAGTTCTCTTTCAGGTGTCAGTCTGTCCCTTTCTCTCAGCAGGAGTTGTGCAGGCCTGCACTGAACTCTCCCCAAGCCCCCACTTTTCTCAGAAGTCAAACTGGGTTACCACCCAGACAAACTTAAGGGTATGCCCCTTCTTTATCACCCATCCCAATATTTTTTTCTCAACCCTCCTCCCAGAAAGCAGCATGGAAGCCGAGAAACAGTGCCCTTCACTTACT
The DNA here is from genome assembly GCF_035149785.1 of Candoia aspera. NCBI lineage: Eukaryota > Metazoa > Chordata > Lepidosauria > Squamata > Candoiidae > Candoia > Candoia aspera. The sequence continues at coordinate 20,754,446 of NC_086165.1, forward strand.
ATTTGTTGCATTCCATGGCCAGAGGTGGTGCGTCATGGAGGGGTGCATCCGTCTGCAGCCCCCTTTGTATCCAGGCCCAGAGGCGTGAGGGCATTGGTGTGGCTGGCAGCCAAAAGCTTCATTCAGCAGCTCAGCCTACATTAAGGGCCATGATGTGGGCGCAGGGCCTTGTGGACGTTGAAGGCCACGTGAGTCTGCAGAGCCACCTTTCCTTGAAACAGCGCTGCTCCATCCACTCTGCCGCTGCCTCCTTCAGGTGAGGGTGCTGAGCTGCAGAAGTTGCTATGCTCCTTTTGGGGGGTGCTCCTGGAACCTTTTGACCCCTAAAGGTTCCAGGAGCCCCCCCGCTAAAAGGAGTGTAGCTGCTGAAAATTAATACAGCTAGTCCTCACATAACGACCACAATTGGGACCAAAATTTCAGTTGCTAAGAGAAGCAGTGGTTAAGCAAATCTGACCCAATTTTATGACCTTTTTGTGGCGGTTGTTAAGTGAATCACCCTGGGTGTTGAGCGAACCATGTAGTCGTTAAGCGAATCATGCGGTTCCCCATTGATTTTGCTTGCCAGAAGCTGGCTGGGAAGGTCGGAAATGGCGATCCCATTGCTGTGGGACGCTGCAACAGTCATAAATGTGAACTGGTTGCCAAGTGCCCAAATTGTGATCTGGTGACCATGGGGATGCTGTGACAGTCATAAGTGTGAAGACTGATCGTAAGTTGTTTTTTTCAGCACAGTTGTAAGTCTGAACCGTCACTAAACAAATGATCATTAAGCAAGGACTACCTGTGGAATGGTTTTCTGTTGTTTTGAGCATGACACACATGGAAACGGCCTAGCTTTAAAAAGCCCAGGGAAAGAAGCTCAGTCTTGCATCATCCGTCTGCCCGCCACAGCCCTTAGGCTACCCTACCTTACCTTGAGGGGCTTCAGAAGGATTTTGACTGAGAAGCCGGGGACAGAAGCCAGTGGCTGTGCTGTGATGCCTTAGAACGGCGTTCCTCAACCTTGGCAACTTTAAGATGTGTGGACTTCAACTGGTATTTAAAGGATGTGCGGTAGGCAAACTAAGCCTAAGGAGAAACACAGTGAATAATGCACAGATAAAACCAACACTGCTGTAGAATTGCCCTCTGGAATATATGCTCAGTGCATAAAACAGGTATTTATTTTTATTGATTGATTTGATTTGATTCTGCTGCCACCCAACTCCAAACTGACTCTGGGCAGCTAAATATCAATACATCAAAGAAGTGAGTATAAAAAGACAGAGAGGAAAAAATACATATAAAAGCAATTAACTGCTACCAAAGAAAGGAAGATCTGAGGAGAAAAACAGTTGTTGCTAACATCTTCTAGAAACCAACATCTTCCTGATCTTGCATGCCACCACACAGAATATTGCCACATTATATGTTGTGGTAGACCTCTTATCAGGCAATAGGAGAGATGTGTAAAAATACTTTGGGTGATCTGGGAAGTTTACTAGCAGTGGTGTGATGTAGGTACAGGTAGTCCTCATTTAGCAACCACAATTGGGACTGGTCACTCGGTCGTTAAGCAAAGCGGTTGCTAAGGAAACCACAACTGTGCTTACGTTCTTCAGCTTTCCTTTGCTTTACAGGCTTGCGAAGGTCATACATGGCGAGGATTGGTCGTAAAGTTGCTGTTTCATCACTGTTGTAAGTGTGAATGGTTGCTAAATGAAACAGTCACTAAACGAGGACTACCTGTTCTTGGTTCATGGCTATAATATTAACAAGCAAGTAACTTACACTCAGTTGTTTCTACCTCCTCATCCGTACAGGTTGTAGAAATTGTTCTGGACAGGGGACTATCTCCCCTTGAGCACTGTACCTTGCCAGGGTAAAAATTCTTCTGTGCCCCAAATAGGCCGATTGTGTGAGGTATCAGACAGGTTTTAGGAGGCCCACCGGGGCTTAGAAGCTCTGCTTAGATCAGTTGGCATTCCATGTCCATGATGAGCTCTTTAATAAGCAGCATTGCCTGACTGTAGCCTCTTTTTAGTACCTCTTGTGTGGAAAATCTATATTTTTGTACTGTAGCTGGCTTTCAAGTAAGCTCATCCAGGAAGTCTCGAGGGGGCAAGGCCCTCAGGTGAGAAGGCAGTTTCAGCCTATCGGTAAAAATCAGGAGTGAAACTCTGGCGTCTGCCTTCACCATATCCAATTCAAGGACAGGGACACATTTGAAACGCAGCAAGGCACCTGAGATGCCACCCTGGGGAGTTTGTAGGCCAGACCCCTTGGGGGGGCGGGGGGGCAAGCTAGAAAATGGTCCAAGCTGTGCTCTATAAGCGAGCTAGGCCAAAGATGTACCTGGAAGGCAACTTGTCCCCCACCCCCATCCAGTAGAATCACAAAATGGCCCTGAGCTCTTTTGCACACCTAAGGCAGCATGGAAGCTTCATGCCCTTCAGGTGCCTTAGGCATGAAATACCACCCCACCCCTGAAATACCACCCCTGGTACCCACTGTGCAAGGGTGAGACTTGCGCAGTGCGAACCTCATTAATGTGACAGGAGTCGGTTTTAGGCCTTCTGGCAAACCCATTGATCTTGGCTGTAGAATAATTTATCACGAGTTGATGCTCTTTGCAGTATTGAACATGGGCTCACAAAGGTCTCCTGAGGTCAGTGGGGGTTGTGCAGTCCCTGAGGTTGGAAGGATCTCCTTCTTGCCATGCCTTATTCCCATTATCTCATCTGTCCTCTTCCCGTTCTAAAGTTGCAGTGGTCTTCTCCGTCTTCTGTCACTCAGTAGCAGAGGCTTTGTTCGAGCATTGATGGTGGATCTTCTCTAGGCTGGTTGGGCTGGGAAAGTGATGCTAGAGGAGACACTTGTGCTTCCTCCAAAACAAATGGCGTATGGTGACATCCTGCCCAACGTCCCTAAGTACCTCTCAGACCTAAATTATCCTTCACTGAGGCTTCAGCAAGGTGTGCTGCTTGGCCTTTAAGCAAGTAGAGAGATAGAAGGAGGTCCTTGTGAATTATTGTTTCCTTGTGCTGAAATACTGTGGAAGTGCTTTGCACATGGTGGATCTTCTGTTCAAATTCTAGAATATGGGAGTTAAGTCAACATCTGGTGCAACTGCTAAAATCAGCAGGACTTATATTAATCGCAACTTCTGTTGATTTCACTGTTTAGTCTTAAAGATGGTAAAATCTGAACCCAGTGCTTTGCATTTTATGTCATTGTTTTGTTTTTCTTCATATAAATCCAGCTGAATTAAAGATAAGCAGAACAAGCTCTACAAGGGCTGTTGATGGGCTTAACAGGCCATCCAATGGATAAGTTGACTCTTAGAAACTGCAAATTTGTGTCAGAAACAACACTGATTTCTCTGCCTGGGTTCCCATCTATGAAGTGCAAGTTCTTTTCAAGGGTGCAACTGGAGAGGGGTCCAATTGAAAAGGCACAACCCCTTCCTGTCCCCTGAATTTTGGCTTACCCTGATCAACCTGATGTTTATTGTCCTGCGGGAGAGCTCCCATTGGCTTCTCCTGCCAAAGGTCCCACTAATTCTTTCAGCAGGCTTCCAAGCATGGTTTCTCTAGCATTACTTCCAGGCCATGATGTTGGATTATTGAATTCTGGCTTGTTGTGATGTTCAGCCTGGCCCTAACTAGGTGTGTTTGAATGATTATTAAAATAAGTTACTCCCAAACCATTTGCCAGTATGCAGAGCCTCTTTGTTATTATCTTCATGGTAAGATAGTTTGCTTTAAGTTTTGAGTATTTTTGATTAGGTGGTCTTATAAATCAAATGATTTAAATCCTAGCTTGTTGATTATCTAATTTACCATGCTGTGAGTCTAAGTGAGAAATCATGGTTGATTAGAGACTTGATTACTTAATTTTTTGTACCTTGGATTTATAAACTGAGATATAATAATCTACACAGGCCATTTTAAACAATAGGCGGACTCCAGTGTGTTACGTTTTGAAAGAATTTAGGATAGAAACTGGATTGCTCATATTAAGTGTGACTCAGAGGTCGAATTGCCTTTATTTTGGGTGATACTGTTTCCAGAAGCAACTTTTAACCATCTTTATGCGGTGGTAAGTCAGCTGACTTTGAATTCTAGTTAAAAACATCCTTTTTTCAGCAAGGTATGTGCCCCTTTGGCAGGCCTTGACATTCCACAGATGCTTTGTGGGAAACCTTAACTGGTCTCCCTCCTGGTTCTGTGTTCATCCTTGTGCTCCTTGGTCACTACATCTAGGCACTTGGTGTATTTTAGTAGATAGCTTTTCATCAGTTGCAACCAAGGAGGAGTTGGAACCTCTTCATCTTGAACAAAGTCTCTCCGATGTTTTCCTCTTGATTTATCTATTGTGTCTGCCCAATGCTATTTCCGTAATCAGGTGGCCAGCGTGGGATGGTCCTGAAGGCACGCAAGAAGGAGGGAGCCAATGTCCAAACCACTCTGCAGCGGCCAGTCTCGGCTTCCCTCTCTTGCATAAAGTTCAGGCAAGGCCTTTGGCAGGAATGGTGGGACTGGGACTGCAGGCAAGGGGACACTGGGCCACCTTGCTGCGTGTGGCCAAGGTACCCTGCTGGTGTCGAAAGCCTCCCTGTGCCAGACAATCCTCTGGCTTCCACTTAGGTTTTGATTGCTCTCTCTGCGTGGCAAGGAGCCCTGCCCACATCAGCACATCAGCAGTTGCAATCTTAGGAGGCAAGATGCCTGCTTATCATACCCACCAGAGATTGGTGCTGAGCTTGCTATGGAAAGTAGCAGTGTTGCTGTCCCCTGTGTATAAGTAGCAGCCTTCACCTGCCCGGCTGGACCAACTCCCAGAATTCCCCAGCCAGCATGACCATCGCTGAGAACTCTGGGACTTGAATGCTACACGCCAAAGCTGAGGAATACTTGACTGTATTCCAGTCACAGAACTTTACACATAGGCATTCATAGAGGGGAATGACATCATTTGAGTCATGCTATCATTGTTTACATCATTTGCTTGATGATGTCATGATGCATGTGATGCCACTGTGGCTTCTCATGGATGCCTGTATTGGTAGATGTCTCCTTGTGGGAAGAATTCCCTTTGGGTGGAAGGAAGGGCATTCAGTTTGAGTCTGCTGATTTGTAATTTACAGCCAAATGCTTCGCTCTTGGTGTCTTGTATTATGGTATTCTTAGTACACTGTGCGCCATTGGGGAAAAATGGGGTTACAGTGATAATAATAATAATAACAACAACAACAACAACAACAACTCTGCTTCACTCTTAAGCAAAGGCTCATGCAGTACATTCTTCTCCAGAGGAGTGCAGCTGTTGCACATATGGAACATGATGTGAAGCCAAGAGAGATGAAAATCAATTCCTTCCCCCTCACTCTTAATGCATTTTCTGGGCAAACGATATCCCGTTTCCAGTCAGTTCCTGTCCACTTGAATTCCTAACTTTTTGAAAAAGTGTGCGCTCTCATGCTGCTCTCTGTGTGTGCTTTGCTGTTCTGAGTTGTGCGTTTTCCAGTTTGCCTGTCGAGCCAAGGTCTTGGAAGATGGCCCTTAAAATCTGAATCAGTAATTTTTAGCTGCTTCTCTCTGGGGTGTGGAGCAACCTGCTCTTGACAGTTTGCTGGAAAGTCTGAATCAAAATAGATTCAGGAAAATCTCTTTCAGGCAAGAGTGTGCTAAAGTTAGGAACACTGAATAGTATAAACACACTGCATATGCATAGTTTTAACTTTTGCTTTTAGTTCATTCCTGCATCCTGGAACCCGCATAGGGGCTGATCTGGAGATGGCAGCCCAGTTGTTCTGGTTTGCAAAAGTTTCCCCCAACTTGGCCACCGTCAGATGCGATTTCAGATTCAGACTGCAGTGCCCAGACTTCCAGGCAGTTGCAGTTTGAAGGGCGCCAGGTTGCGGAAGGTAACCCACAAAGAGAGTGGCTTATTGGACAAGATAGCAACCAAGTGATAGGCCTGCACACAACACTCATGAAAACGGGATTTCCAGGGTTTTATTGTGTCTTCACAATTCATGTATTAGTGCTATGTATTATACCTTAACTGCATGAATGCAGATTCCGTTGTGTGGTACAGGTAGTCCTCGCTTAGCGACCATTTGTTTGACAACTGTTGGAAGTTATGACAGCACTGGAAAAAATGACTTACAACCGGTCCTCGCTCTTACAACCATCGCAGTGTCCCCACAGTCACATGGTCACAATTCGGGCCCTTGGTAACCAGTTCTCACTTACAACAATGGCAGCATCCCTGGGTCACCTGATCGCCATTTGTGACCTTCCCACAAGCCGGCTTCCGGCAAGCAAAATCAGTGGGGCAAGCCAGATTCTCTTAAAGACCGCATGATTTGCTTAACGACCATGGTGATTTGCTTAATGAGCACAGCAAAAAAGGTCACAAAATCGTGTGCAATTCACTTAGTGACCGCATCACTTAGCAGTGGAAGTTCCAGTCCCAATTGTGGTCATTAAGCAAGGACTACCTGTCTAGTTAGCAAACTGAATATACATGGGTCCTGTCATGAGTAAGGATGGCGAGCAGGGGGCTCCCATCCAGACTGTCAAGCGCATGCGTAGCACTGATGAATTGTTCAGCCATTCAAAGAGACACAGATCGGGACCGCCTTAACCCTTGGGGGTTATATGTCTGGGTTTTCTCACGCTTCTTCAGTTTGTTAGGATTCCTGTTAAGTACTAGCAATAAATATTAGAGACCAGTTCCTTGTCTCAGTGTGTTTCCTGGTTGTTAGGACAGGTCCTGTATTTAAATTACAATTTTTAAAATATAGTGACGGTGGTGGGTTTTGTCTTTGTTTTTTTTTCAAACCATGAGCTCCTGCTACTTAGCATTGCACAGGACTAGCTTTCCTTAAGTTCCACCTTGGAAAGAAAATCTGAAGAAAAGTTTTTCAATGTAGATGCAGCCCTGTCTCTCCCCCACTTCAGGTTACAGATGCTCCTCCACATCGCAGAGCCCTTTGAAACCCGAGAACGTATAACTACTGTTCCTGAAGGAGATGTTTGGTCCAAGTGTGGATAATTATAGTTCTACAGGCGGTTGGCGTGGGTAGCGCTCCACAGCGTTTGCATACAATTTTTCTGAAGGAACTTCTAATTGAAAATGGGGGAGAGGCCGATTAACTGCGTGTGGAGCAAAAGATGAGGTGGGTGCAGGAATGCCAGTGGTTTGGTTGTATCTGCAATTACGCTTGGTGTGAAGACTGAGGTTGGGGTTCCCTTGGATTTGAGGGAGCAGTGGGATACATGGACCCAGGTCCTCTCTCCCCTCCCACTGCTCTGGCACTTGTGCGCCAGCACTTCTCAGCTTTTGTGCCCTTGGTGCTGGTTGTCAACAGGATTGCTTGCCAGAAGAAGAGAGCACCTGGTGAGTCACCTTCCCACTCCCACCGCCTGAATTGCAGGCAGCACTGAGGCGCGGTGGTTCCAGGCGGTTCCAGGTGGGGGAGAAGCACCTCGCCTCCAGGGCTTGCCGTTGTTAAGCCTGCCATGAATCTTGCCCTTGCAATTTAAAGAACCCCTCCAGGACTTGTTTGTTAAGTGAATCACTTTCTAATATCTTGGGACTTCTCATCAGCAATGTGGGAAACTCTTAATAGGGGCTGAGTCAGCCGCTGCTCTTTGCTGAATAGTTCTGGCTTTTGAGTCACCCCCCAGCCCTGATCTGAACCCTCTGGGTCTGAAGCAGGCCCTTCCGGCGGAATGAAGCTGATGTTGATTGAGGCCCTTTGGAATGGGGCGTGCTGCACAACGGCACGAAACGCCTCCCTGGCCTCTGGCTGGAATTCAATCTTGTGGAAAGGTTCTGCTGCTGCGATATTTCTGAGGTCAGTCTCATCATTTTATTTCTGAATTCCTGACGGGCTGTTCTGAACTATCCTGCCCCTTTAGGAAGAGTTGGATAAGAAATGTGAACGAACCAACTTTGCCAGCCAGGGTAAGAGTAAGAGAGAAGTTCGCCAGGCTTGCCCTGGCTGTTGCCTTCAAAATGCTGGACTTTGTTCTGAGCAACCAGGATCCAGATCCTGCCAGAGCTGTGCGTCAGACACTTTCTTGTCACGGCCAGTTTTGGATGAAATGAAGCAGGAAAGAACGGATCTCTTGCATTCTGTCCTGAATTCTTTTGAAGAATGGGAGGATACCACTCTCGTTGCTTTAAACTACTGGATCAAGCAATGGGTCGCATGAGGACCCAACGCAGAGCACGTTTGTATCCTGCCTTCCGTTTATAACTGGCACTCCAGGCCAGCCAAGAAGGCCTGGCCCACCTCTTGAAAGAATGGAGCTTTCCTTTCCTCACCCACATTTCATTCCCTATCAGTTCTTGTTCAGAGGATTGGAGGCCAACGAGTCTTGTCTTCTGCCTTGTCTTCTGATGGTGGCCTTGGTTTGGGGTGAGAGCTGGCTGTGACTTCTGACTAAAAACAGCAAGAACAGTGAAAAGCAAAACTTGTTCCCCTCTGGATAGCAGCGTTGGAGAGAAGAGTAACGCTTTCCTAGCTATATTTGGGGCTGGGGTATTTTGTCTTCAGGGCAGAGATCCACTTGCCTGAACAAGCTCGGCGTACTCCGTAATCATATTTAGTAGCTCACAGGTATCTTCACTTGAGCTGATGCAATGCGCACCCTCATATGTTATAATTACTTGAAATCCACTCTGTACAGGTGATTAACAGAGTAAACTCATTTAAACATGTAGGTAAGAAATCTGACTGCATCGGTTGCCCAGGAGCAGCACAGCAAAGGAAATCCAATTTGGACTAGAAGCTGCTAGGTTATGTCTGTGTGTGTATGAATGCCCATGAGTGTGTCCTTACAGCAGACTTGTCCAGATCAGAAATTAAAGAATTGGAGGGTTATTGCTCCAATGATACCTGTATTAGGGCTAAGAGATTTCCAGGCCTCTTAATCAGTCAACTTTTTGCTGGAAAACAAATCTGAAGTGGAGAGAAAAGAGAGGGGCAAAAGTGTGGGTGGAAAAGGCAGACAATGTTAGAATTGTGAAATTTGCATCATCACAGATTTTGTTGTTTTTAAGCCGTGTTGGCAACTTTAAGATGTGTGGACTTCAACTCCCAGAATTATCCAGCCAGCAAGTGGCCAAGGTTGAAAAACACTTTTAAAATGTTCAGAAGATGATTGGAGATAGATAGACAGACAGACAGACAGTAGATGTAGATATATGCTGTAGATACAGATCCATATTCAGTATTTCCTGATGGGGGGGTTTTGGATTTGTGCCACTGCTGAGACTGGATTTTGGAGAGAGGCTTCTTCTTTCCACCCATGTGAGATAGAGCTAAGTGGCTTTATGGCCAAGCAGAATTGGAACAGGAGGCCAAGAAGGTGCAAAAGCTCCCTCAACCCTTTATGTTTGCGGGTGGGCGGGGGGTGGCAGCATCCTCTATGAGCAATATCCTGCATCCTTACTAACCCCAATGTCACGTCCCTCTCAGTATTCCATGCGTGATCAGGGTTGGTGCCTGAACTTGCCTGCAACCCTTTTCTTTTGGATCATCTTTATCAGACAGTGCACTTGGCTGGTCAGGGGCCATCTTGTTTAAAATATGTAGATATGATTCAGCAACTTTGAGGCACTTCATGGCATGATTTGCATAACATGCTCAACTCTCAACCAAATTAATGAAGCACAGCTGCTGTGTTCACAGAAATAGCTATGCGCAAACAAATAAGCTATGTTTAGTCTAACACATGTCACACAGCTTCCTAAGACAATAGCTGGGTCCTACAACACTTCAAACCTCAGACTATCCAACTCCGTTGTAGCCTAACCTAAAGCAAACCCAGCCTACAAGTGATTAATCGTATATATATATATATATATGGAGTGCCTGTTTTAATTATGTGTTGCCAAATTGGCTTAACCGGCCAAAGGGCTGACATGCTTTGCATGGCTTACATAACGTGGCTTTCATAGTTCTTGCAGGACAAGAAGAGTATCTGGTTGCTCTTGATTAGCAGGGCACCAGAAAGTGTCCTGCTCAGTTTGAGTGACTGACACATTGAATAAGCACCGCAGGATGCAATTTGGGCACCTGAAACACACCTTTCTGTACTTTTCTTACAGAAAGAAATCAGCTACTTGTATTGATCCTGGGAGGAAAATCACAAGTGACTCTCCTGCCTCTGAAAATGCACAAGAAAGGGCAGTGCATCATTAAGTTTGGGAAGGGACAAAGTGCCACCTCACTTCTTTGCAGACTGGGCATTTGTTGAATTGCCGAGGCCCCCAGTTTATAGCAGAAGAAGGCACTGGCAATCCACTTACATATTGGGCTACCTGAATGTGTCCCTGGAGCCACCAAGAATCAAACATGATTCAAGGGAGACTTTACCTGTCCTTCTTCTCCCCACCAGAGGCAGCCATGTTGTGGGAACCCCAAGAGTCTGCTCTCAAAATTCCAAAGTTGGCTTCTGGCTCCAGTCTTAGGTTTGTTCCTGCTCTGTTTATTCATTTGTCTTCTTCTGAGGCTTGTAAAGCTAACACCCTCTCTGTTTTGTAATCACAGCGTGGTGGGCGTTGTGGTTTGTGCAAGTCATGTAGAGAGCCCACAGAGTTTTCTGGGGTTATTGTCTGTTTAAACCCAAGAAAGACAGTTAGACAGCAGGAACCTAGGAGGGAGAACATCTCTGTTGCCTCCTCTGTCTTGTTGAGTGGGACAAGAGAACGTTCTTCATTAGGATGGAGTTATCTGCAGGGTACGGCTACAATCCCTGCTCTCCTCCATCGAGCACACCATTTTTTCACTGTCCTGGTAGTCCTTGAGAAATGCTGGAGAGAAAAATGTACCGCTTTTGCAGCTGTTGGAATATTGAATGATCCTGCTAAGGAAGGATCAGACCTCAGCTTTATCCATTGTCCAGCAGGGAGGTGCAAATTGTAGACTAGAACTGAAATGGCGAAGTGCACAGTTTTCAGGTGATAGGTTGCATGAGTGCCCTAATTCTGGCCTGAGACCACAATAAAGATTGTAAGTAAGTAAGTTGAATGGGTGCTCCAACACGGTCGCAAGCCCAGTTTGACAACGCAGCAGGTTCCAGCCCAGCAGCGCCTTCCCTCCTCTGCCGAAATGTCTCTGTCCTGCTTGAGAGCATGTTGCTGTTGCATCTTAACTTCTCCGTTTCCAGCTTCAAGAAACAGGTTGTTCTTCCATCTCCTTTGGCCTGTTTGTGGCTCTGCAGCTGCCTGCCTCTTCCTGACTCCGGGGGAGAGGAAGCTTTTTCCTTTGGGACCTGGGGAAGCCTTCTGCAAATCTTGAGTCCGCCTGGAGGGTTTCTCTGGCCTGGATTTGCACCATGTTGGAACACTTGCTGCTCAGATGAAACAGACCAATAGGAGTTCCTGCCCCACTGCCTCCCCCCAGCATTTCTGCTGAGTAGAGGCATAAGGGTCCAGATCAGGAGAGAGGGGACCATCCTCTCTCAGTCCTAACTTTCCTTTCTCCAGGATTTCAAAGTCAGCATCTCTCTTCGTGGACCACGTTGCATGCACTCCTTTTGTTTTTGAACGATTTGGCCTCATCCACCACTTTTGCCATTTGTCTGTCCGCCTTGTCTAAAATTTGCCTGAGTAGAAATCTTTGCTTCTTTCTTCCCCCCACTGTGGGTTAAGCCAAAATAGAGCTTTATTCCTGGGGGGCCTGCGTGGGCAGGTGCAAAGCCAGGTGTGGTGGGGCATCCTGCTCCTCTGTATTTTTCTCCACTTCTGGCCACCTGCAAGCAGCTGGGGCGAGAGATCTGGACCGGTCTCTTGCCGAGCACTTTTACTGTTAGCTCAAGGGCTGCACAGAATTAATGAGGGTCACATGCCATGCTGGGACCACAGATTGACCCGCTTTTGGATGGAAGCAAAGCTTCAATATCTGTCTGAGACCTTAACCCCGCTCTCCCAACTGGGAGGCCTCCCGGTTGGCAGACTTCAGTGCTCCATAGCCCATCCCCGCCACCAGGATCGTTACTCGTTTTGCTTTCTCCTTCCCCTCTTTCGGAAGCTGCTGCTCGAATTGCAGTCAGCGTTTCAGCAAGGCTCTGAGGGTGCGTTGATTTAATTTGCATTGCTGCCTTAGTGCAGGCCAGATGATGGCTGTGTTCTCGGGGTTTGAGATGTTTTGGTTTTGCTGGGCCAGAATAACAGCTGCTTCGGATGCAGGTGATCCAGGGCAAGGAAGCAAAGCCCTCGGTTTCTGTTCTGGACACCAGATGGTTCCACCAGGTGGAAAATGGCTTCAGTGGGCAGCCTAGAACAGAGTTCTCCAACTTGGGAGCCTCCAGATGTGTTAAGAGTGCATGCTAGCCGGGCAGTTTTGGAGTTGTAGTTCCAGCACATCTGTAGGACATTACGTTGAGGGAGGCTGACATGGAGTGTAGAGGTGATGGATTTTATTTCTCTTTTTGCCTCTGGAATGCCTTTCTCTCAGAAAAGTGTTTAACCCAGTGTTTCTCAACCTTGGGCGCTTGAAGATATGTGGACTTCAACTCCCAAGCTGGCTGGGGAATTCTGGGAGTTGAAGTCCGCACATCTTCAAGCGGTGGCCAAGGTTGAGAAACACTGGGTAAATCCATAGAAAGATGCAAGAGGCTTGCTTGTTTCATTCTGCATTTGCATTTTATTTTATCATGCATTAATGAAAGTTTTATCTCCTACAGCTAATTTTAAATATTATATCTATGCTACTTTAACTGCATATGTATTTTAAGATTTCATTATGGATTTGCACAGCTGAGTAAATATTAAGTAAACTTTGTGGATTGCCTTTAAGACTGCATCATAAGCTGAAGGGGATGCTGTAGACCAGAGGGTTCAGGAGAAATAAGACAGTGTTAGAAGTTGTCCACAAACGAACAAACTAAATTTCAATGTTCTTTTTTTCTGGGGCAGAAATTGTTTATCTGTGTTTCCTCTAAGGCACTTAGATTCTGTACCTCAAGGGTTGATAGACGTTTCAGGCAGTAGGTTGCAAAAAAGTTTTAAAACCTGAACTTCCCAAATCTTACAGGATTTTTAGCAGATTTGTCTTTGATTTTTGCATTCTCATCTTAAGCGTGTGAAATGTTGGCATCCTTTCCTGCAGTTTTATCTCACAGAAGAACACTGAAGTCTTGCTAGAATTGACAATCAATTGGCAGGATTTGGTCATATTAACTGTTTTTAATATATTTTTATTAGATGCTTAGAGAAAATACAAAAAGTTTTAAAACTTGAACTTCCCATAAGAAGTCCTGAAGGAAAAAACAAGAAAAAGGGGATAAAAGGGTAGGATACCAATGAATAAACAAGGGATTTAGAAATACCATAAAAATGATAATATATCATTACTTGATTATGAATAATTGAATATATTATTCAGTTGTTAGCCTGAAAATCACTATTAAGCTCTAAGCATGGCATGAATATTAGGAACCATGGTCAGCACAGTATAAGTTGTAAAATGAAACTGGGAAATGCAGTAAATTCTTCCATACTATTAAAAGTTTATTCAAATTCAAGAAGTCCTATAAAATTGAAATATAGATTTTATGCAAGGAGAAACACAAATTTTGGATGTTGTTTAAAGTCTGTGTCAGATATGAGGTTATTCTACTGTAGACATCAAAGTATATAAACTTAGTAGCCTTTTTTCCATAGAAGGGATCAAACATCCTTTCCAAACAGGGATATGATATCCTTGCAGCGGTTAGCATATACAAAGTTAATTCAGTATATTTTGTGGGAATATATGGTTAGTAAAATTTAATTTAAAAAATTGCAGTTGTAAGGGGAATTGATTTTTACATTTCCAACAATTTTTAGCAAATGAACTATCCGTTCTCCTGTCAAGACTGGAGAAATATACTGACGTTAAAACATATCATTTTTTTCTAAGCATAATATTTGGTGTAAATTTAATATTCTTTCCCCACTGAAATTCTCTTTGTTGCATATCTGTTACTGCATCTAAAGTTTGCACCCATTTAATCCTGCAATCTTTGATTTGTTCTATTGGAGTCATACTTCATCAGCACTTTATAAAGAAGGCCCAGCAGACGTTCCTCCGAGTTACGTATTAAAAGATTTTAAAACTTAGCCAAGTTGCTCAGTGATTCCTCTTGTTTCTGCAGTCCTTTTAATACTCTGCTCCCATTTGAAGACACTGGAACCAGACAAGTGGACTAAGTCATTATGGAGTAAGGATCTCAAAAGAGTTCTTCTCTGTCTTGTGGATAATCAGATCTTGCAATCTAAATGAATTATTATCTCTCCATTAAGGGAATTTCTTTGTGCTGTCCTCTTCATAAAAATAAACATTTAAGAGCGAAGCAAGGGGGGAATAAATCTGGGTGAATTCTTTTCCTGTATTTATCCTAGACAGTCAATCCATTACTTATTATCACATTAACTCTTAAAGATGTTGCTTTCCCTTTGTATCGATCCAGATATACTGTACTTAGGTAGTCCAGGCCATTTCAGAAATTTGTACTGCTTTTTAGCATTTATTTCAGGATTCCATGGGTGCCATCTAATTAGGTTGACCATACGTCCCATTTTAAACAGGACAGTCCCATTTTTTTAACATTTCCAGACTGTCCTGTCGTTTTAATATAAATGTCCATTTTGTCCCATTTTCTTAAAAACCTTGCTTAAAAATTTGAAAGTTCCCATGAACCTGCCAGAATGCAGTCTGACTTTGAGTGGAAGGAGGGGGAGCTCAGCAGAAACGGCAGGAAAAAAGCCGCAGAGCTCAACCCGGCGGAAAACCTAAAAAGAAAAAAAGCAGGATCAGCTGATAGGCGGTGATCAAAGGGCAAGCCAATTGGCTCCTGCCTTGAAACGGTGGGAAGAAAGAACATAAAAGCACAGCCAGAGGAGGAACGGCTTGTCGGGGACAACCGTTCACTAGACTTTCCAGCCCAGCCTTGCTCTCGCAAATGAAGGAGTCTGAAGATTCCCAGCCCGAGAAAACCAGAGAAGTTCCTGCCTGCCAATCCAGCCCGTCACCCAGCCCTGTCCCATTTTGCCATCCCAGTGTCTCATTTTTAACCCCGTCCCGTTTTGCCATCCCAACGTCCCGTTTTTGTCTCAAGGAAATATGGTCAGCCTACATTTAATGAATGACACAACAGCTTCA
The DNA here is from genome assembly GCF_035149785.1 of Candoia aspera. Classification (NCBI taxonomy): domain Eukaryota; kingdom Metazoa; phylum Chordata; class Lepidosauria; order Squamata; family Candoiidae; genus Candoia; species Candoia aspera. Next base: position 20,769,597 of record NC_086165.1, read on the forward strand.
CTGATGTGGACTTCAACTCCCAGAATTCCCCAGCCAGCTTGGCTGGCTGGGGAATTCTTGGAGTTGAAGTCCACATATCTTAAAGTGGCCAAGGTTGAGAAACGCTGATCAATTGATTCTTCTTCTGATTTACAGGAATGGGCAAATTATGAGTCCTGGTCCATATATCTATCTCAGGTCAATATCTCTCTTACCCCAGCTTTCCTAATGAACATGGGCTCTTTTCACTCCCTTCTCACACGTTGCTTCATCCTGTTTGCAGACATTTCAGCACCTGTGTCTTACAGCTGTAGCATTCTTTTTCTCCTTTACTGCAGCTCCACATATTTTTGGAAAGTTTCAGGAAAGATTTGAAATCTGGTGAAGTGCCATCCAGTTGACTTTTAATCACATATATTTTCTCTAGGATGGTCTGTTCCCAATTGCCACTTTAATTTAGTCCATCCACCTTTTCCAGGTCATCCTCTACTCTTTCTTTCCATCTTTCCCAGCATTATGGACTTCTCAAGGGAGCTGGGTCTTCATATAATACATGCAAAATATGATTGTTTGAGTTCGGTCATTCATCCTAATTTTGAGAACTTGCATCTATAGTAAAGCAGACTAATTGGTAAAATAGTTGTAAGTGGATTTTTTTAAAGAACGTTATTATTTTCCAAAGTATACTTAAAATACAAAATAGAAAATATAGTAAAGATAGAAAATAGAACTAAAGAAAAAAGAAAAACTATAAAAGTACAAGTAGATAGAAGACAGAAACGAAAGGTGACTTCCTCCTTCCTCCGATACAGATATATAAATATAAATTTGCAAACATAATCTCTTACCATAAATTAAACCATTGTAACGTTATTTCTATTAAAACAAACCATTTAATCACTAAAACCCAAAATCAAAGCTTCATTTTTTTCTACCACAAGCAAGTACTCTAAAAGTGGTTGCCAAATAGATATAAATCCAGAAACAGAATGTTCTCTTATTAATGCTGTTAATTTAGCCATTTGAGCCAAATCTATTAATTTAGGAATCCAGTCTTCAACTGTAGGTGTTTGTGGATCTTTCCATCATTGTGCATATAAAAGTCTTGCAGCTGTAATCATATATAAAAGCAAAACTCCATATTGTTTCTCTAACTCCCCCTCCATCAAACTCAAGAGAAACAGTTCTGGGTTTTTTTGTATATTCGCTTTAAGAATCTTTTGAATGGTAGTACATATTTGGTCCCAAAACATTTTAGCCTTCTTACAGGTCTGCCGATGACAAAAGTTTCCTTCACCCTGTAAACAATTCCAACAAACATTTGTTACACCATTAAGGGAAAGTTGTTGTAAGTGGATGTTGAAAACCGCAGTTAATAAAATTGGATGGTAAGGCTGTTTTGTTGTAAATCTCGCTAACAAAGCTGGATGGCAGGATTATCAGATTTATGAATTTAGAATTTTATTGTGTTATTTTTAGTGGGACAGTAAATATAGCATGGTGTGTGTTGATTTTATTCCTTTTGTTGGTTTTTGTTAACATGGTTTGTGGTTGGACTGGACCTTTATGAGGGCTCATTATAAATACTGTAAAATGCTTGTTTGCTGTTTGACTGCGGAATACTAGCAAGGTTGCTCACAGCCCTACCCTGGTAAGAGGCATGCATTCCCCATCCAGAGGTGAAGTGCCACATGAATTTGGGCTGCTTTCAGTACTATTTTGTGATGAAGATCTTGGCTGTTGCTTCTTTCTGAGCATAATGGAAGCTTAGCTTTGTTACCTGAGAAACGGCACAGAAGTGAATTCAGGAGTATGTTTGAACTGCAGTTACAAATAATCAAAGCTGAACTTACGTTTGTTTCAACGTCCTGTCTTAGATCTCCTGCTTGATCTAGACAAGGAGGATAGAGACTGCTGCAGAATCAGAGCCTGCAATTAGGTCCTTTCCCCCACACTGAGAAATAAATGTGAGAGAACTCTTGACTCCAGTTCCTCATTGAGTACACACTTACGGAAAGTTGGCTTGTCAGCCAAACCTTATGGGGACCCTCCGGAGGGATTGGTGCAAGCAAAGGGATCTGATGCGGCCCTTCAGTTCTTCCTTACCTGACCCCTTCCAAAGGCGTTCAGCCTACTTCTGGAGGTGCCAGGTTGGCACAGGGTACAGCGGTGCCCCAATTTTTACGAAGTTCTCTTGAAAAAGTTCACTTAACTGTATCTCAGTTTCCTTCGATCAGAGCCCTCCAGTTAGACGCTGTGTCATCCACGGCCAGCTTGACCAACATTTCATGCAGGGAAGTCTAGAAGACCCCACATTGGGAAGCATGAGCTAACTAGTCTAAGCCCAAACCACATGGGCAAATGTCTGCCCCTTTCATGTTTTGTTTCATTTTAAGTCATGCTTCCTCCTCCTAATTTAAGTTTCCTTTGTTGGCCATTAGGTTCTAAATTGTGCCTTTGTTTACTGGTAGAATCAATGCTAAATATAACGCTTCTATAGGCTTCAGAGCTCCAGAGCTCGCTCCCTTTCTGCTCTGCACCCAGTAGCTAATTGCATGCCCTGTGCACATTTCTTAAAACATAAAACTCATTTGAGCGGTAGCTGAATTCTGTAAACAGTGTAAATGAACCAAATCTGCATTTATGAAATAATTTTGCAAACTGTTTCTGCTTGGACTAGTGTGACTGAGAGTGGCTTCTGAGCTTCTAGCAGGTATTTTGTACGTAGTTGCTGATGGTCGGAGGGAGGGAGAGATGTTGTTTGGTGATGGGGAACATCCCACAGAAGGTTGTCTGCATTCTGTCCACGCTAGAGAAGACGTTTTATAGACTTTTGAAAAGTACCACATAGGGATTTTCCAAGTCCAGATTGATAGTTCTGTATGTCTAAGCAGTGGCTTGCTTGGAGCAAATGAAGATACTCAGCACAGCCTCTGAGGCTGAATGTGTACTTAATAAATTTAAGATAAGAATAGTTTATAAACGGACACTGGACAGTTAATACTACAGAGTCTGGGATGGAAGTCCCTTATTAGATCATAGTTTAAATTCTGGCCAAGAGTTTCAAGCAGACAGTTCCTGCATCATTTGCTTCTGGCACAAATTCAGCCTGAACGATTGCATATTCCCAGCGTTGGCCAGACCTGTCTAATGGACAGGGTAGAGCAGCCCGCTTGTTCACTGAAATCATGAACCCAGCTCTTCCTCACTCGCAAGCCGATGCGGTGGTCTCAAGCTTTTCTCTTTGCCTTAACAGTGGGGGTGAATTCCGTTTGGATTCAGTTCAGTGCTGGGCGCTGACTGAGTCATTTTAAACCAGAGAACCACAAGAGAGTCTGCAGTAGGAAGGCAATAAACACATGACGTCCGTAAGAAGTGTAAGCGAACTCTAACCTGGCAAGCATTTAAGATCTTCTGGCACATGGTGCGCTTCGATTTGTAGCATATATGGAGAGTGAAAGTGGAAAGGTCCTCCTGATAAGTCATCTGATTCCCCAACGGACCTGCCTAGGCTGTCCTTTTTGGTGGGGTGGGGGGAGAGGAGAAGAGCACAGAGGGAGCCGAGGCTAAGGCTGCCCTCCTCGCCTTCTCAGAGCATTGCGCAACCTCCCTGACTCTGGCTAGCGAGAACATCCGCTGCTGATGGGTGATGGCATCACAAACTTTATCAAGATGGCATCCTCCAGATGTGCTAGGATGCCATTCCCTCTGGCCACACTGGTTGGCATTTCTGGATTCTGGATGGCAGAGAGTTAGGGAGAGATACTCCACAATTTAATAGGTCACACCACGCGGGAGACAGAACTGCAGGAAGGGCAGGACAACAGGATACACCACTCCCCAGCAGCATGCTTTCTTTCTTCAAGGGTCGTGTTTCATCTGTGGATTCTGATTGTCTTGTTTGTTTTTGGCTTAGCCAATTATGTGACTTCAGCCGCTGCATTTGTGAACCCTAGTTTCGTAGACTCATAGGGTTGGAAGGGATCATAAAGGTCATAGAGTCCAATCCTTGCTCAGTGCAAGATCTACTAAAGCATTTAGGACAGTGGGTTATCCAGTCTCCAGTTTGAAAGACAGATCATTAGAAGGTGATCACTAAGGAGGTTGCATCAGTCTGGACCAGAAGTCTTATCTGGCCATTAATGGTAGGTGTGGGAGAGAGTAGAGTACGTAATCTGAAAATACTGTATCCAAGATGAATTTTCTTATGTTGCCTTTGATGTAAGCCATGGTTCCTTAAGAGGAGAAAGAATCTGTTGTGGCTTTAACAATTTCCCTACCAGTTTTTTCATTGCCAAGCCAGTCCGGTTGTTTTTCCAAGTCACCTGAGTCCAGCCATCCAGTTTCTGTGCCCTCAATCTCCATTTGGAGTTTTATTTGCTCATTTGGATAGTGTACGAGTGCCTTCTTGTCTTCCCTGCACCACCCTGGCGAAGCGAAAGGTGCCCCCAACCGATCTGTTCTAGGTACAAGACGTCTCTCTGTAAGGACAAGCCGGGTTTACCTTGCTTGATGTTTCCAGGTCCTCTCCCTGCTTTGGATCTGAGGAGTGGGAACAGATGGGAGTCAAAGCAACTGGGAGTTGAAGTCCACACAGCTTAGAGTTGCCAAGGTTGAGGAACCCTGTGATAAGGGATGCTAACAGATGTCTGCAGGTTGGTCAGAAAAGCTACCATGCAATGTGTATAAAAGGGGGTGGGCCTCCAGTTGCATGACTGTGGTCCCTGGGTTGACTTTTTGACCCCTCCCTGTGGACACTAAAGTGCTCTTTAAAATGCTCACTCATGCACAGCAGCATGCACTCCCAAGAGCTGAATGGGATTGAGCCAGGATTGGGCGCAATGTCCTGTCTTAGATCTCCTGCTTGATCTAAGATCAATGTCCTGTCTTAGATTTCCTGCTTTGCGTGAGCAAAGAAGTGGGTAGAAGTGGCTGATGAAGATGAAGCCTTTGGAGCAGCGGCCTTGAGGATGCAGTGGTGGCCAGGGAGAGATGCTGTAGCCATAGGAACCGGCTTTGTGCAGCCAGGGTTTAAATTTCAGTAACCTTCGCCCCAGCCACATGTCCAGAAGGACACAATAAAAGCTAACCTATGCCAGAGATGAGCCATATGGGGCACCTTGGGGGGCCAGAAGCGCAGTGGGGTGGGCTTACCGGGAGGCTCCAAAGACAGGCCAGCCAGGGAGAAGACGCCTGGCCTGAGGTCCCGAGGCTCTGACTTTAGCCCCCTCTCTTGACCAAGGCAAAACTTGGTTCAGGTTTCACACAAAGACGTGGGGCAGAGCAGTGGGAGGCAAACAGGGTGGCTCAGTGGTTAAGACGCTGAGTCAAAGGACCATTAAGGTCGGCAGCTCAGCAGTTTGAAACCCCAGAGCGTGAGCCACGTGACAGAGTGAGCTCCCGTCAACTTGTTCCAGCTCCTGCTAACCTAGCAGTTCGAAAGCATGCAAATGCAAGTAGATGAATAGGTACCACTTTGGTGGGAAATAACAGGGACATGAAAAGAGCCCCCTCGGGCGTCCCCCTGGCAACAGTGACGTCAGCTGCAAATCCTCTCAATACAGAAGCACCTTGGTAGGTGTTTCTGTCACCAAAAAAAAATTGGAGGCACATATTTTCCCCTATATTTGGGGTCCCTTTTTGGCTTTCTGGGCAAGCAGCTGCCAATAATTGAATATATTCATTATGGCCGTTGGTGTGTTTGTCACCCTGGCTGGATTTGCAAACAATCATGCAAAGTTGTAGTGTGTTGTTCTGTTTTTGGCTTTGCAGATAATGCAGACCCTGCCATTGTGGATCCTAAATCATGTTTATTACTTAGCACAGTAGGGGGACAAGTCAACAATCCTGGGTTCAAAGACTGAGATTTAGTATCATGTGGGGATCCAGTCAGTAAGGGTTGACCAAGCTAGTTTCTCTTGATGAAAGTTCAGCCACTGCTGGGATCTGTATACTAGTCTATCTCTGCATCCATACTATGACTCCATGGGGTAGGTACACCTGAATCAAGCAGGTGTCAGCCATCTGGTATACTCAAATGCTTTTAGACTTCAGACCCCCATAATCCTTGACCACTGGCTATGCTGCTGTGGCTGATAAGAATCTTGGAGATTGACCTTGCAGGCCGATTCCTGAATCCCAATGCAGCCAGTCAGTCAGACGGGATATGAAGCAAGTTTTGTTTGCAAGAAGCATCTGAAGGAAAGGCTTGATTTCCTTGCCACCTATAATCCTGCCTTTGATTGTGATCCTTAACTTTGACAGAAAAGGGAGAAGGAGCAGATGGGTTGTGGAGCAGATTCTTCAAGCCTCAGGGGGCTGCTGCTGAAATCAAACTAAATCCTTTTAAAGCATTCAGTGAGTATATTGGAGTAATATCAACTACGTAACACCTAAGGTTTGGGAAGTGGGTCTTGTGCATCTTTGTCCAGAGACTTCCGTTAGTCCCTGTTTTCTTTTCAATCCCGCTTTCTCAGCCCAGCCTCCTTGGTCTCAGAATGGCAAAGCAGCAAGGGCATCTTGGATGGGCATCCGGAGAGTTTCATGTTCAGCACATCTGGAGGATCCTGGGTGGGGGGCATGAGTGCCTGCTGCTAACAAATGTTTAAAAGGGAATTCTGAGTTAACTTTTGCTTTCTTTTCTGCTGTCTTGGAGGCAGAAAGATTAAAGGAAAACACACACATCCATCTAGCAGTTTTTTTTTTAAACCGTGTCCTGAGGAACCTTAAGGTTCTGCAAGAACTTTGTGAGGTTTTGTGAGAAACCAAGGGCAAAACAAACAAAAAATGTTCACTTGAACACAGCCAGTATTCTTTCATTAGAACTTTGCCTCTTAATCAGGGGTTCTGGGAATTTATTACATTTTTCCAACAGGTTCCACGGTCTGAAATAGTTTGAAAACCCCTGCAGTAGGTGTTCTAAACCCACTCGGTTGATGTCAAACCAGATGTAGCACCAGCAGATATATGTTGACTTGCAAGCACCAGTGTCCACAAGAAGAGTCAAAAAAAGGCAAGATGCTACTGCAGCAGAGAGATCGAAGGCCTGCCTGTTTGCACATGCACAAACTGGGAGTGTTTAGCCTAAAGAAGAGAAGGCTACGGGGAAACATGAGAGCAGATGCTTGAAGGGATGTCACAGGGCAGAGGCTGTGGATTTATTTGCAGTAGTGCCCAAGAACCAACAGATGGAAGCTTTACAGAGAGATCCCACCTAGAAATGAGAAATTTCCTGACCACTGGATCTCTTATGGACTGGGACAGCCGGCCTCCTGGAGTCATGGGGGCTCCGTCACTGGAGGTTTTCAAGCCAAGGTTGGACCGCCATTTCTCCAGAATGGTCTGAGGATGCCTGCTGTGGCCAGGGGTTGGACTAGAAGTCTTCCAAGATCCCTTCCAACCCCGTGAAATAGATTGTGTTTATGGAATAGATGGAAGACAAACCACGTTTGTTAGAGGGCTGTCACTAATCTGAAATATTCTTGCACCCCAGCAGCATCCGCGCAAGAGGCCTGGCTGCTACTTACATTTTCGCTAAACTCACTGTGAGATGGAAGCAGATTCACTGAAACGGAGCATGGGGAATAGTTGGCGGTTTGAGAGGAAGTGAGAAGTGGGTTTTCTGTGTAACCAAGAGCATCAACTGTGAGGGAAGAGATTTGACTACACAGGCCTGTTTTTAGCACGATCTTCTTGGTTTAGAGACTGTGGTTGCCTTTGCATCATGCCTACCTAGGAACAGTGGTTGGAAAAGTATTTGCTTTATTACACAATGCACTGGGGATGTACAGTGTAGCCCAATGATATCGGTGGTCTTGTTTCTAGCTTGTGAGAAAAGGAAATTCCTCCGTCGACTCCAAGTTACAGCCTCATTTCTCCCTTCTTCCACTGTATTCCATTTATGTGTGGGGTAAATATATGGGTGTGTTGTTGTTGCTGTTGTTGTTGAAATCCTGACTTCTAAAGGAGAAGGGAGGGTGCTGCTAGCCAGCAGGAGGTTCTCCTGGCCAGATGGAGGCAGTTTGCAGTATTTCGGGTGTTGTCTGGGAAGAATGAAAGTTTAAAACAATTTGGCCATGGAATGACATTCTCTTCTTCCCATCAAGCTGGAAGTTAATTTGCGTAAATTGTGAATCACAGGATGAAGCATTGTTTTAACGATTGAATAAATAGCAAGCGTGTTGGATGTTTTAAATGTTTTACATTCTATTGTGTCTTGAGTATAAAGGCCAATGAAGTTGGTGTCCATAGATTCTACTTCTAACTTTTTATGTCCTTTTAAATTCACGCAGGACCCAGCTTGCTTTTTACCATTTTTAGTCCCAAAGAAACTACATTTTGAGTGTTTAGAAAAGCAACCACATGGTGGTTGAAATACAAAGTTTACTCGAAACTTGTTTAAGTATAGGCACACTAGTTGTGCTTGGCCAAATGGTCTGGATTCAACTGATGTAGTAGAAACATCAGTTCCCAATTATTGTTTGGAATCTTGAGATCTTTATCCTCATAAAAGATGCCTCTGTGTGTATATGAGAGAGAGAGAGTCACAAATGGAAACAAACTCTCCTGAGATCTTCCGGCCTGTTCCCAGTTACACAAATGATCTATGATTTTGCTCTCTTTGCCTGTGCCAGTAGTTCAGCCAGTGTATGAAATGGGGAGGATCACCTGAGGTGAAGGATGGGAAATCGGGTTCATTAATAAAGATGCAGTAAAAAAGAGAAGTTAGCACCCTCTTGGTCTTTCCTTTCTTTGTTCAAATAGCAACAAAGAGCCTAAAGGATTGGTGTGGGGATGCAAGAGGAAGTGCACCACAATAAGGCCTTGAAGACCCAGTTCTGCACTCAAGCCTGGAGTCCCAGTGTATGATGGAGCCGGTTTTCTGGCTACGTTGGAGGCCTTTTATGATTCTCCAGCTGCTGTGTCTTTTTATTTTTAAGTTCATTTTAGTAAGTGTATGTATTTTTATTTATTTTAAAGTTGTGCCCTGCTCATAGTCATGCGTGTGAGATGGGCAGCCATATAAATCAAACTAATCAATTAATCAGTAACAGATTATAGCAAATGCTGATCCTCATGTTATTTCAGACTCTGTGGGAACTTGCCCCTGGGCAGTACCTCCATCTTCACCCCTGCTTAGGGTATTCCCTTTAACCACCACCCTTTCCTCTCAGTTCTTCCTCAACTACCCTTATGGTAGAACCTCAGGAACCCTTCGTGTCTCTATTTATTCTCTCTCCTCTTTGATATTACTTTCTTTTGTTCACACTTTATTCTCTCCTGTTAGATTCACTCAATTAGCCTTAGCTTCAGTTTGTATTTGTATTTTTAATTTTCCCTTTCACCCTTTTTTCCCCCCCATGTATGGGCACTGTTTGCCACTTGATCCACAGCTCTTTCACTGTGAAGATCTTGTTGTGCAAATGTTAATGTAAGCATCTTCCTGCTCTAGTTGGGCATTTTCTTTCTAGAGTCGTTTGAGAGGGGGACATATGATTGAATCCTGCCCTCGCAGCAGCCCTTTGCTAAACAAGCTCATAATCATTTGACCAGTTTGAATATGGAACAAGCTTTCAAAACAACCAGATTACCACAGCAACCTCCCACATGGGCTTTTCAGGAAGGCAGCATCTGCCGCTCTTCCAAAGCACATTTTGGTGCCTCCTTTGCATTATCAAGGCATGATCTGGAGAAGGAGACAATAATTCAGGTTCAGCCTGAGCTGCGTGATAAGGCAGCACTCCATCTTCTCTTTCAAATCCTGGTTCAATATTGAGCTAGGCAGAACTGGTAAAGCAATCCACTCCAGTTGATTCCGTATCTGTGGCTTCATCAGGCTTACCTCCCAGATTAGGGTAACTTGCTTAAAGGGTTTCTAAAGAGTGTTCTGGACTTGCATCCCCATGTAGAGGTCCCAGTCCCTATCCCTATCTGAATTCTCTTTGGTTATATCTAGATAGACGAATAAATTATTTGTAACTCTGGCATCTTATTGTCACATAAGATAGCATTTTTAGTTGCTGCTGCTTCAGACTCAGAGCTGGTGAGTTACATACTGTGAAGATAAGGACCTTTGAAAGAAGAAGAAGAGGAAGACTCCTGGTGACTGCCTGGACAAGTCCCTGCAGTTTTCTTGGCAACATTTTCAGAAGTGGTTTGCCATTGCCTCCTTCCTAGGGCTGAGAGAGAGGGACTGGCCCAAGGTCACCCATCTGGCTCTGTGGTTAAGACAGGACTCAGTGGTCTCCCATTTTATATCCTGGTGCCTTTAACCACTACATCAAACTGGCTCTCGTAGAAATGACTTGCTCTTACCTTATTCTGGACTGCCTCTAGTTTAGTCTACAGTCCTGAGATTTCCTGAAGGTCTTTCACCCAAGTTCTAATCACATCTGAGCTTTCTTAGCTTTCTGAGTGCAGACAGAGTTGGCTAGGTGATCCCCTGAGGATAGACCACTTTTGGAACCTTCCAAAAAAAATATATTTTATTACACATAGATTTTCAGTTTCTCTTTAAAGGTCATTTCCCAGTTTCATTTAAATCCAGATGTCACTCACCCTATATTTTAGTAGGATGGGGGGAGGGTTATTTTTGTTGATCCTGAGTTTTAATGATAATTTTATGATCTACTGCTCAGAGTTGGTTGGTAGTATAGACTAGAACTTCTGTAAAATAAATGAATAAAGAGGTGGTTGGATTATTCTCTTCATAGCCTAGATGCTCAAAGCACTCTATCCATTGATTTCTTAAAATAAAGTCACTTCTATATATGTACAGTTTTCGAACTGCTAGGTTCGAATGCAAATGTGAGTAGATTAATAGGTACTGCTTGTTGGCAGATTGCTAGGAAAGCCTTTGGCCCAGGAGAGATCAGAAAAGTCACACACCAGGCATTTCTATAAAAATAATTTTATTTACAGAAAGCAAACATATTTACAGGCTCTCAGTGAGAGCTGCTTAACTCTATACATGCCTACACAGAAGGGAAACTGAAACTAAAACAAGTCCAGGCAAGTTCTTCGCCCCAGGTGCAAAAGTTAACATCCGAAAAGAGGACAATTAAATTCAACCTCTTCACCCAGGCAAAATGATTAGTTACCATAGTAACCTTAATCTGTAGTAGAAAACATATTAACACTCCCCTTTTTATACTACAGAATAAGATGCAAACCAATTTTGACAACTCTGTATGTCTTTCCATTCACATTATTTTAACATTATCTCCCCTTTGGTTTAACAGAAAGCTACCATCCTTCTTCCTGTGTATTTCCAAACCTAGGTTATTTGTTACAGTTCCACAGCTTTTTAATGTGAAATGGCTTTTCATGCAGGCTTCAAAATCAAGCCTTTGTTTTTCTGTTGGTGTGAACAGCAGCAAATCATCAACATAAATGCACAGATACATACAGCCTTGTTTGTCTTTCTTCATATATACACATGGATCTGCTTTTCCTTTTTCAAAACCAAAATTCTGCAGTTTTTCATCTAATTTTTGGTTCCAGGATCTAGCAGCTTGTTTTAACCCATAGACTGACTTCTGCAGTTCACAGACTAGATTCTCCCCTTTTTCATAGCCAGAGGGTTGCTGCATGTATAATTTGTGGCCTAAATCACCATAGAGAAATGCAGTTTGAATGTCATAGTGATGAACTGACATTCCTTTCAGTGCAGCAATTTTTAACAGTAATCTAATTGGTTCACCTTTAGTAACTGGTGCAAAAGTCTTGTCAAAGTCTAAATCTTTCCTTTGAGTGAACCCTTTTGCAGCTAACCTTGCTTTATATTTTTGGATTTTGCCATCAGCATCCCTTTTCAGTTTGAAAACCCACCTACAACCTAAACAGCGTTCATTTGGAGGTAGATTTACCAGTTTCCATGTTTTACTTTCTTTCAAGGATGCTAACTCCTGTTGCATGGCAGAATGCCAATTTTGTGCAATCTCAGGTGGTAAAGCATTCACTTGTTCTAAAGACTCAGGTTCTGTGAATATGTGAAAAGCCTTTACTGTTTCAGCCTGAAAACGTGATGGAGGAATGCCTTCATTACTTCTCTGAGATCTGCGAGGTAATACAGGGCTTAAATTTTGACTCCTATCACTTTCCTGAGAAGCGCCTGTCTCATCAGACAGATCTTCAGTTTGCTTTTCTGGTTTAATGTCCTCATCAGGCAAAAAATCACCATCAGCAAGTCCTTGCTGTTCTCTTGTGGTGGTCAGATCAACTGGAGAGCTAGAATTTAGTCTCCCCCAGTTTTGTTCAGCAAAAGAAGTGCTTTTGCTAATTATCAATTTCTCTCCCACTATGAACCTGTAGCTCCTCTGGCTTTGTTCATAGCCAACAAAGATGGCTTTCTTTGTTGTGGGGCCTCCTTTCCTTCTCTGTTGTTTTGGAATATGAACCCAAGCAGTGCTACCAAACACTCTAAGATGGTTTACCTTTGGTTTCACACCATAAAACAAATGGAATGGAGTGTCCTGAATCACAGAGTTATACAACCTGTTTTGTACATAACAGGCAGTAGATATTGCCTCTCCCCAATACTTAAAAGATAAATGTGAATCTTTAAACATGCATTCCATCACACTTTGCAAGTGTCATGTGCGCCGTTTCAATGTATTTGATGCATCGTAACGTTTCGCATGTCATTGATGGGATACGTGTTGCATTTGTCTAGGGAGGATGGGAACGAGTATATTTTGGCTTTGCTTTGGAATGTGTTTGTGTTATCTCCTGCGCTCAAGGTTACTTTCCCAGGCTAGCAACTCTGACGATTGCTAGCACCTGTGCCGGGCGGGGCTGTCATGAGGGAGGCGGGATACGTTTGAGGCAAGGGTTTAAGTTTGTATTTGGCGCGCTTTTGCTCATTCTCAGCTTTCTCTGTATTTGCTTTTAGTACTCTAATAAATCAGATTTCATTTAGCATCCTCTTGTGAGTCTGAGTATTTGGGGCTGGGGCAATCATTACATAAAGCTGAGAATCTCAGTTCCTAACTCCGCTGGCCCCTGTCCAAGGAAGACAAGCGTCTAACTTGTGAGGGAGAGAGCCCGCGATGACCGAGCCCGAAATCGTGATGATGGAGGAAGGGGAACCGGACTCGACCGTGAGGCCGTCCGGCCGACCGTCCCAAGGAGGGGAGCTGTCCGCCATCAGAGAGGAGGCGAGCTCCGGGTCGGAGAGCGAAGCCGGGGGGCTGAAAACGGCCCCGGAGACCACCGTGAATTCTCCGGGTGAGCTGCTCACCTGGGATGAGACCCGAGGAGATGCCACAGCAGCGGGGGGCCCCTCCTGGAGGCAGAGATAGCCTTTATCCCCCAACGTGGTGCAGGTGCAGCCAACGGAGGGCTCACCCACTCCGGATCGAATCAGAGTGCTGGAGTCGAAAATGGATTCGTTGGAGGCTATTCTGAAACAGCTGAGCTTGGATGTAACCTCGATGCGAGAGCTCCGGGAAGAATCCAGCCAGAGGCATTCAACCCCTTCCTCCCAGGGGCTGACCCCGGAACGGCGACGGGTGGTGCGGAGGCGCGAAGGGGACCAGTCGGTCCAGATGGAAATCGCAGCAGCGCCCGGGCGATCGCCCCGGGGCCCCGTGCCGCTCCGAGTCAGGGAAGCACCAGCCGCTGCAGCCCCGGTGGTGGGGCGCAGCCCGGCGGGAGGCGGTATGCGAGACTTCCCTGTCAAGTTTGATGGGGACCCGACCAAACTCTCGTTCTTCCTGACTAATGCGAAAGCTTATATGGAAGAATGGGGGGGGGGCTTTCCAATCGGAGAAGGCAAGAATCATCACCATTGCCACCAAACTGAAGGGGAGGGCGGCAGACTGGTATGTCCAGATGTGCCATTCGGAAGCGCCTGAACTGGAAAATCTCGAGGAGTTCCTCTGGGCGTTGAAGCAGCACTTCGAGGACCCCTTAGCAAAGGAGAGAGCAAAGCGAGCCCTGAAGGAACTCAAGCAGGGGTTCCGATCAGTGGCCGATTATGCTTTGGAGTTTAAAGCGCTAGCTGGGAAGGTGGATGACTGGTCCCAAGCAACCATTATCGAGCTCTTCAAAGATGGCCTGAATACCGAGGTGCTGCGCTGGTCCCTGGGGAGGGACGACCCATACACGCTGTATGAGTGGATCCTGCTAGCAGGAAGGGCTGAACATGCCCAAGAGGTCTTTGCCCAGCGGAAGACCGTCAAGTCGGGGCGGGAGATGAAGCCCAGCCGCACATCGACCACCGGGGGAAAACCGGGACAGCGACCCTGGGACGAGGAGCGTGAGAAGCGGTATGCCAAAGGATTGTGCCTGAGATGCGGTAAGGAGGGGCATCGAGTGGCAGCATGCCCGAAGGCAAAGGGGGAGGAACGGCCCGGAAAACCGCCGGCGAAGTCCCCTGCGTTGCCGAGGAAACAGAAAGCTGCGGTGGCTGAGACCGAGGGAGACGATGTGATGTTCTACGAAATTGAAGGGGAGACCGAAATCCCGCAACCGGCGGGAAACGCCAGCCACCTGCTCTAAAGGGCGCCGCTGGGCAGGTGGTAGAAGACGGGCGCGAGCCTCCAGCGGTGAGTGGCACTTACCGCATACTCATGGTGAAATTGAAATTGGGTTCACAAGTCAAGACGGTGGAAGTATGGGCCATGATTGATTCGGGGTGTTCCCGGTGTCTGATGCACCCCGACGTGGTGGCGGCTTTGGAGCTCCCCACTTTTCCCCTACAAAGACCCATCGCATTTACTCAATTGGATGGGTCCATGGCAGGGGGCAAACCGGTCACCCACTTTACAGGGCGGGTAGCCTTGCAACTGGGCAGTCACCAGGAAGGGTTGTCTTTTGTCGTGGCTCCCGTAGGGGGCCCATTGGTGGTGTTGGGGGTACCATGGTTGGTGCAGCAAAACCCCCAAATAAACTGGGTCTACCGGACCATCACATTTAGGGATGGGTTTTATCAAGCGGCAGAGGGGAAGGGTGCCCCAGAGGAGATGGTGGGGGTTGCGGCAACTGCGACTCCGCCTTACCCGGCCTCTCCTCTGGAGGGCTTGCCGGCCGAGTACAGGATGTTTGCTGATGTATTCGGTGAAAAGGAAGCTGACCAGTTGCCCCCCCATCGAAAGACGGACTGTGCCATAGAACTGCTGCCCAACACTCAATTGCCTAAACCAAAAATTTATTCCATGACGCAAAAGGAACTGACTTTGTTGAGGGAATTTGTGGACAAAAATTTGGCGCGCGGATTCATTGAGCCGGCGAATTCACCCGTGGGGGCGCCGGTTCTTTTCCGCCCAAAAAAGGATGGGACATTGAGACTTTGTACGGATTTCCGCGGATTAAATGCCGTCTCAATTTCCAACAAATATCCCTTGCCATTGATAAAGGACATGTTGTCACATCTGGCCAAAGGCAAGATTTTCTCTAAACTGGATTTAAGAGAAGCCTACTATCGTGTACGAATCAAGGAGGGTGATGAGTGGAAAACTGCATTCAATTGCCCGTTGGGAGCCTTCCAGTATAAGGTGTTGCCGTTTGGGTTGGCTGGGGCCCCTGGGGTATTTATGCAGTTAATCAATGAAGTTTTGCATGAACATCTGTTTAAAGGTGTACTGGTGTATTTGGATGATGTATTGATTTATACGGAAACCATGAAAGAGCATGTAGCTCTGGTAAAGAAAGTCTTGTGTAAACTCAGATCTGCTGAATTGTATGCAAAGCTATCCAAATGTGCCTTTCATCAGACCCAAATTGACTACTTGGGGTATAGGATTTCTGATAAAGGTATAGAAATGGACCCTGCCAAGGTACAGGCTATCATGGACTGGGAGAGTCCCCGTACCCGCAGGCAGCTTCAAAGTTTCTTGGGGTTCAGCAACTATTACAGATTATTCATAAGGGGGTTCGCTGAGATTGCCTTGCCCCTAACGGACCTGCTTCGAACGAAAGGGGTGGGAGATACTAGGCGAGTCAAGAATCCCGGAGCGTTGTTGAGGTGGACGCCTGCTTGTCAAACGGCGTTTGAGCGGCTGAAAGCAGCTTTCGTCAAAGAGCCCATTTTACAACACCCTGATCCTTCAAAGCCTTTTGTGGTACAGGCTGATGCCTCCGATTATTCTATTGGCGCATTGTTGATGCAAAAAGACGAGGCAGGATGCCTCAAGCCCTGTGCGTATTTATCCCGCAAGTTCTCCGAAACTGAGAGGCGTTGGCATGTTTGGGAAAAGGAGGCATTCGCAGTGAAAGCTGCATTAGAGGCTTGGCGGCATTTGTTGGAAGGGGCTAATCACCCCTTTGAGGTATGGACTGATCATAAAAACTTGGAGGCACTTAGTACCCCTCGAAAACTGAGCCCTAAACAGGTTCGTTGGGCTCAATTTTTCAATCGATTCAATTTTCAGTTCAAATTTATTCCAGGGAAAAAGAACTTCTTGGCTGATGCCTTGTCAAGGCAACCTCAAGACTCTGGGGCGGCGCCAGATGTGGTGAGCACCCTATGGTCGGCGCCCCAATTGGGCATGCAAGCTGTGACGCGTAGCCAAACGCGCGCGCAACAACCGCCCACCACAAGCGCTGCTCAGCCAAGCTCTTTGTCAATTCCCTCCCAATTGCAACAAAAGTTTTTAAAAGAATTAAAAACGGATACTTGGTTGCTTGCGAATAAAGACAATGTTACTTTTGACAGAGGCTTCGCTTGGAAGTCCGACCGCCTCTACGTTCCTGAAAGTCTCCGAAAAGACGTGTTAACACGTTCACATGATGACAAACTCGCGGGTCACTTCGGGTTTGTAAAAACCTTGCACCTCGTTCGGAGGCAATTCTGGTGGCCCACATTACGTAAAGATGTCAAAGACTACATTGCTTCCTGCACTGTTTGTGCAATGTCCAAACGCAAGGTGGGCAAGCCCCAGGGGCTGTTGCAGCCGGTAGCAGCCCCCTCTTCCCCTTGGGAAGAAATCTCCATGGATTTTATTGTAGAGCTACCACCCAGCCAACGCAAAACGGTCATTTGGGTGGTCAAGGATTACTTCTCCAAGCAAGCCCACTTTATTCCCTGCGTGTCCATTCCGTCAGCGCGTCAATTAGCCCGCCTATTCCTTGTACACGTGTACAGGCTACACGGATGTCCCTCCCGCTTGATTTCTGACAGAGGTACACAATTTACCTCTCAGTTTTGGCGGGCGTTTCTCAAGCTGTTAGGCACGAAACAAGCCCTCTCCACGGCTTGGCATCCTCAAACGGACGGGGCCACTGAGGCGGTTAACTCCACTCTAGAGCAGTACCTGCGCGCTTTTGTGAATTATCAGCAGGACAATTGGGTAGACCTTCTACCATTTGCTGAAGTGGCTTACAACAATGCAGTGCATCAAAGCACTGGACAGACCCCGTTTCGGGTGGCTCTGGGTAAAGACTTTGTCCCTATCACTGATCTCCCACAACCTCCTGCAGGTGCGGTCACTACAGATGATTGGTCAACGCAACTGGCTGACTCTTGGCCAATGATTCAAAATGCATTGGCTGATGCTCAAGCGGATTATAAATTGTATGCTGATCGGAAGCGGGCCCCCCAACCTGCATTCCAAGTTGGGGACTCAGTCTACCTTTCTACCAAGTTTATCAAGTCATCACAACCTTCCAAGAAACTTGCACCTAAGTTTGTGGGTCCTTTCCCAATTGTAGCTCAGATCAACCCTGTGACTTTTAAACTTGATTTGCCTCATAACCTGAAACGCTTACATCCTGTTTTTCATTGCAGCTTACTCAAACCGACTATTCCTTCTGATCGCTGGCATCGGCAACCTCCACCTCCCACCCCCATCATGATTGATGGTCAGCAACACTTTGAAGTTAAAGAAATTTTGGACTCTAGACGCCTTCGCAATACTTTGCAATATTTAGTTCGTTGGAAGCATTTCCCTCATCCTGAGTGGGTCGCTGCATCAGATGTGGCTTCCCCGGTTCTAGTGGCCCGTTTCCACTCCGCTTATCCCTCGAAACCAGGTCCCTAGAGGTATTTTTGGAGGGCGGTATGTCATGTGCGCCGTTTCAATGTATTTGATGCATCGTAACGTT
This sequence comes from Candoia aspera, assembly GCF_035149785.1. NCBI lineage: Eukaryota > Metazoa > Chordata > Lepidosauria > Squamata > Candoiidae > Candoia > Candoia aspera. The sequence continues at coordinate 20,787,621 of NC_086165.1, forward strand.
TCGCATGTCATTGATGGGATACGTGTTGCATTTGTCTAGGGAGGATGGGAACGAGTATATTTTGGCTTTGCTTTGGAATGTGTTTGTGTTATCTCCTGCGCTCAAGGTTACTTTCCCAGGCTAGCAACTCTGACGATTGCTAGCACCTGTGCCGGGCGGGGCTGTCATGAGGGAGGCGGGATACGTTTGAGGCAAGGGTTTAAGTTTGTATTTGGCGCGCTTTTGCTCATTCTCAGCTTTCTCTGTATTTGCTTTTAGTACTCTAATAAATCAGATTTCATTTAGCATCCTCTTGTGAGTCTGAGTATTTGGGGCTGGGGCAATCATTACAGCAAGGTTCTGCCCTTTCTTTCAGCAACACCATTTTGCTGAGGGGTGTGAGGGTTAGAAAGAATTTGTTCTATCCCCTTTTCAGCTAAGAACCTTTTGAATTTGTGAGAAAGGTACTCTCCTCCTCTATCACATTGGAGTGCAGATACAGGCCTAGGGAATTTTCCATTTGCCCATGTCACACTTCTTCTAAATTTCTCAAATGCCTCATCTTTATGTTTTAAGATGTAGATAAATGTGTATCTTGAGAAATCATCAATGATGGTCATTGCATACCTTGCTTGTCCAAGACTTGGAGCAAAAGGACCAATAATATCAGAGTGTACAATTTCCAAAGGTCTAGTTGTAACTCTGTCACTGTGCTTACTCACAGGAGCTTTTAGTGTTTTGCATTCTTTGCAAACTACACAATCTAAATATTTGTCACAGGGTTTTATCTTTAGGTCAGCACTCAGCTGTGGCATTTGTGCTATATACTTGAAATTAGCATGACCAAATCTGTGCATCAGGTGTACACATTAGTCATGATATGGCGTGTTGCCAACTGCAGCCTTGCAGCTTGGCTTCCTTGCATTTTTCACAATGTACAAGGAGTCTTTTAATATACCAGTAGCACACAATTTCCCATTTTTACGTATCTCACAACCATTTTTCTTAAATGTTATGACATACCCTGTTGCAGCCAATTGTGCCACAGATAAAAGGTTTGATTGTAGATTTGGCACATACAACACACCTTTTACAGTTTCTCCCAAGCAGGATAAATACAAGTCACCTTGTCCCATAATTTTGGTCACAGACCCATCAGCCAAAGATACACTTTGTCTTTCAGTTTTAGATAGTGACACAAAAGAGCTTTTACAATTACATAAATGACAATTGGCCCCAGAATCTAACACCCATACATCAGAATTACCCTTCTCAGCAACTGTGCAATTTGGGTTGTCTGAAGAGCCTTCTTCTGTGTTGTCCTTGTGTTCTTCTTCTCTGTCTTTCTACTCTTGGGTCTCAAGGCACAGCCTTTCTGCAAATGTCCAGCTGAACCACAAGTGAAGCATCGCTGGCTGGCTAGCACTGTGGCCTCAGCTTCCTTTCCCTTCTTTTCCCTCATTTTCTGGTCTTGCAGCTTTCCAGAAGAGATGGGGGGGATCTTTCCTCTCTCTTCTCCCATTCAGCGAGTAAGCGCTGTGTAACATACGATGGGGTGAGGTCTGCTTCAGGCATAGCCTCCAGGGTACAAATCAGCGTGTCCCACGTTTCATTCAGTGAGGACAGGAGGATATATGATTTTGTGAGAGGTGTAAATTCCATTCCTCTCTCCTGCAACTCAACAAACAGCTGCTGAATATGATGCAGGTGCTCAGGAAGGCTATCTCCTTCTGCAAGGTAGGCTTTGTACAGCTTTTTTGTCAGGGTAACTTTACTCCCTGCTGTTGCCTTTACATACAAGTCTCTCAAAGCTTTGCTTTGCAGACTGCATACCTCACACGTGGACTAGCTGATTGTCCTCAACTCCCAAGATAATGGTGGCTCTAGCCCGCTCATCCTGTCTCAGCCATTCAGCACTGGGATTTGGGGGGGTTTGTTCACCAATTGGCAGCCAAAGATTCTCTCTGTGAAGATACATCTCCATCTTCAGGGCCCAATTCAAATAGTTGGTCTCTGATAGGCGCTCCAGAGGCATTACTGAGGGCTGGGAGGTAGCCATGGCTTCTTCCTTCTTTTGCAAGTCACCTCAGCTGGCTTCTTTGTCCTGTAGACTGGCAGTTGCTGGAAAATCTCCAGGTGGCTCCAAAGAAAATCTTCACAGGTCTTTGCTACCTGCCTTTAAATTGTGCATGAGGTGTGGAGCTGATCTCTCTATTCTTTCTGGGTTTTACTGGGCTGCTTACTGGGCCCATAACCTGTTGGCAGATTGCTAGGAAAGCCTTTGGCCCAGGATTGATCAGAAAAGTCACACACCAGGCATTTCTATAAAAATAATTTTATTTACAGAAAGCAAACATATTTACAGGCTCTCAGTGAGAGCTGCTTAACTCTCTACATGCCTACACAGAAGGGAAACTGAAACTAAAACAAGTCCAGGCAAATTCTTCCCCCCAGGTGCAAAAATTAACAACCAAAAAGAGGACAATTAAATTCAACCTCTTCACCCAGCCAAAATGATTAGTTACCATAGTAACCTTAATCTGTAGTAGAAAACATATTAACACCGCTTCAGCAGGCAGGTAACGGCGTTTCATTTAGTCATGCCGGCCACATGACCACGGAAGTGTCTACGGACAAACGCCGGCTCTTTGGCTTTGAAACGGAGATGAGCATCGCCCCCTAGAGTTGGACACGGCTGGACTTCATGTCAAGGGAAACCTTTACCTTTATCTTATATATGTACAGTATGTTATGATGGACATGTGTCTTATGATATATATGATAATAAAGAAAGCCTGTTTCTTCCCCAAATTTTGCCAGATGGGCAACATCTGCCATGTGGTTGTGTTATGAGGGTAACATCCATCTCAATCACACACTGGAAGCTGTTTCACCAGAGATTGGCAATATCTGCTACATTTCTCAGAGGGTTTTTGATCTTAGATTTATTCAAAGCTATGATCCTCACACTTGACCTTTATTAAGCCCTACTTGGATGGTTGAGCACAGAAGGATTCTTTGTTTTGGTACCTGTATCTACCTGGAGCCCCTGTCCCAAACCATTTACTTTAAGAAACATCCAGTGGAGTATCCCATCTTTGAATACATAGATGGCCACTCTAAATACCTCAGTTTCAAGTAAGTAATCATTTTTTCTTGTCTGGTGAACTTCTCTGTTACGGCGCTTGCAAGTAAACTTGATAAAGCCCAGAAGGAGCACGATGGTTGGGGATGAGAAATACTGGAACAAGGGCAGCAGATGACAGAGAACTGAAGAAGTTCCACCAATTCAGCTTCGGGCCATAGCAAATCCTGGCTTGTCTCCTTGCACTTACTTCCAAATCTGAGGGTCTTTCACCCATTGCCAAGGGTTGGGACTGTAATTTAGCTCATATTCCCCAACCTCAGTGACCTCAGGACTATCTATTGGGCTAAATCTTTCCTCTGAGCCATGAGTTGGAAACCAAGATGGCGGTTCTGTTGTGGCCAGCAATTCTAAAAGAAAGTATTGCCTGATTTAAAATCAGCTTAGAGTTTGATGGATTGGGCTTGGGATGGATGCCCATCATTGTCTGGAGAGGATGCTAGAACCTACTGATGTTGTTCTAAAACTGCAAAAGTCCTGGAAGTTTAAGGTGCTACTGAATATTCATACATACATAAAATTAAAAATAGCGTGCTTGACAACAGCTGTTTCTACTCGGTTGAGTAGAAGGGGTTGGTGATCTAATTTTCCTCTGAGTCTTCTGTATAAGCATAACTCTTGGGAAACCACAGTGAAATTCCTGCGCTATGGAAGATTGCCCAACAGCGTAAGCTTGGAAGGGATGGCAGAGGGTTTCACTGAACCTCAGGTTTTCGTGAAAGCTTCCTCCACACAGTCAGCTGGGTAAGTAGGTGGGCAGAATAGGGAAGGAGGGAGGTTGTGTATCCCAACTGGCTGACTCAGAGGGAGAGTTGGTGGGAGCATTCATAGCATCTGATAAAAACATCAGAATGCCATGTTGGATCCAAGCATTGTTATAGTCTACCAAGCATTTATGTAGTACCATCTACATAACTTTATGGATCCTGTCAGGCGTTTAAATCTAGAATGGGTCTGTCTTTCTGCCTGGTACAAAAACATTTGGGGGTGCCTGTGTTGAATCCTTTGCAGCATTTTTCAGTGACACATAATGTTAATAGAGACGTATTTTGGTATCATCTGCTGGAAAACCGGAAGAACCTTTTGTGTAGCCTGTCTGGAAATGACTGCTATGCCAGCTGTGTATTCTCTGTTCTTTAGACCAGAGACGGGGTTGTGGGCCTCCAGCTTTTTCTGAGCCACCATTCCCAGCGCTCTATGCATACCATTGGCCATCTTGCGGGGACAACAGGTTCCCTGAATGTCCTTCTCAGGAACTGGAGCACAGTCGATAAGGAGATGGTCAGTGTGTGCGGGTGTGAGCAGTTGGATTCGAAAAGACATGGTTGCTGGCCTTTTTCCATCTTGGAAGGTTTGGAAATGAAGCTGAACCTTAGCAGTCTGCTAGTGTAGATCAGAATAGTTTCTGATTCCATGGCATGTGGAACAAGTTGTGCTGGCACAGACAGCAAGGGGATCTGTTTCAAGTCAGCATGTGGAAGCTGCAAGGTTGGCCTCTGGCAGCCATGAGTGTTTATATCAGTGGTACCACACCTTAGCTGATCTCCACGTGTCCTCCTCTTGCAGAAGTGTACTTGCTTCACCTTCACGAAATATACTGTTGGCTACCTCTAGTACAAGTTTTAGGAGAGGTAGGTGTGGATGATGCTGACACGTTAGATACCCTGTAGTAATACACAGCAGGGGGTTCATACTGGGTGCAGGCTTCTTTGCGAGATTGCCTTTGCAGTGTTGCGTTTTAGCACCAGCCAGGCCCCATCCCATGAAAGTCTGAAAGGCTGAGCAGTGTGTGCTTGGCTACCTGACTTGTATGATACCAGTTCTAAATCTGAAGGCTTGGGGTTTTCTTCCTGGCAGACGGGATGTGGGTAAAGTGGTTATCTTAATTCCAGGCCAGGTTGAGAGCCAATTAATTGGGTGTTTTTCCAGTGGGGTGTCTGGAGCTGTGCGAAGGCAGGATAAAATATGTCTGAGCCTACAAGATGCCTCATGGTGAAGCCAAGAACAGGATGGTCTGCAAATAGCAGAAACTGGGACAGCTGAGTCGAGAAAAACAGCAAGACGTGTGGGCTGTTTGTGGAACACTTGTGCGTGTCTGTTTGGTTTGATTCTGTGATTTAAAAAAAGAACGGCAAGTTGGATGTCCTTTCCCATGAAGCAGACGGTTGATGGTGCAGGCTCTAAGCAGACGCACTGCTGTGGGGTGGGGTGGGGATGCAGTTAGTCACAGGACCCTGTGTGTGGAGTTCGGAGGAAGGGGGCGATGTGTCTTTCCTTCATCACCTCCTCCAAGCAACAGGTGCGCCTGTCCCACCCACCATATTGGGGTGCAGGGCAGGAACAGTGAAGATGAATGAAAACAACGCTTTCATGTTCTGAAGCCACTGACTTCGGGATCATTCCGTGGATATTGCGGGATGAAATGCAGGGATGAACAAGCCATCATGGATTCATCATAGTTGGGGATGCCTTGAAATGCTTCCAGGGAGGTTTGGATCTCTGTAACCCCCTGACATCGTCTGCGTTCCAGAGCTGAGCCGGTGTATCTCTGCCTTCGCTGCAGTGTATTTGCAAGCACAGTATGGATTTATTTATTTTACAGGATTTTTATATCAATCCAATCCAGAGACTTGGCCTGGCATTCTGGCCCCGCATGCCTGTTCATCCGCCCTGTTCAGGTTAATGGTTGTAATTCAAACTTTGTGGTTACTTAAATCCTAAATCTCTAGCAATTAGCCAAACCTGGGAGCAGCCTGATCCTAGGAGATCCCAGGGTGACCTGCTTGTACCAGCTGGCCTGGGATCCTTCCTTATCCCAATGCGATTACCAGGGGTTAGCTGCCCTCCCTACCAGCTAAGCTGCAACTTCTTTTTATCGTACCATTTCTTGCCATTTTACCATCTTTGCCTCCTCATGTGAAGCCACCAGCATCTGTTGTGGACTGAGAGGATTGCTGTCAAAACTCCCCCACTTGTCTTCCCTTCACCCCAATAAAACTTACTTGGGACATTAAGAGAACCTTGGCATGGCATGGGTTTATGCTGTCTGATATGAGAGATTTCAGATTCATACCTAATTGAATCTGGCATTGGCAGTGTACATAAATACAAGATTCTAACCCCAGCCAATACCCTTCAGAACCCATTCCACAACTGAGTCAATTTATGCTCATTTACAGGTAGTCCTCACTTAACGACCACAATTGGGACCAGAATTTCAGTTGCTAAGCAAAGTGGTCATTAAGCAAATCCAACATGATTTTACAACCTTTTTTGCAGTGGGTGTTAAGTGAATCACCGTGGCCATTAAGTGAACCACGTGGTGGTTCAACAAACTGCAGTTCCCCATTGATTTTGCTTGCCAGAAGCCAGCCAGGAAAGTAGCAAATGGTGATCATGTGACCACAGAATGCTGCAGTGGTCATAAATGTGAACTGGTTGCCAAGCACCCAAACCATGATCATGTGACCATGGGGATGCTACAATGGTCATAAGCGTGAGGACCGATCATAAGACGTTTTTTCCAGCACCGTCGTAAGTCTGAACCATCACTAAATGAATGGTTGTTAAGTGAGGACTGCTTGTAGGCCTGCCACTGCCAGTGAGATCTGCAGATAAAACATCTTTGCAAGTTGAAGCCTTCCAAAATAACTTGGAGCTGCCCAGGAAGAGTGTGTGGCAGCCTCCATTAATTGGGAAGGTGATGTGGAAGGACCCCACGACCCAGGTGATTCCACCCCCATCCCCCCACCCCACCCCCCGCAATGGCCTCCAAAGATATATTCTCAACAAGACAACAATATGGGAGAATATAATTTTTAAAATTACAATCCTTCCTATGTGCTCTCCCGTCTGCTAAGAGCCTGTTTTTTCACTGTCCTGTGAACATCATTGTGTTGGTCAGCTCTGCTTGCAGATTCCAGCGGCTTCTTAAAAACAGCGCCTCATTCCCAGCTTGGGTCTTCGTGGAAAAGAACAGGTGACTTCTGCCTTTTCTGCCCCAAGGTCTCCTCTTCTCTTGGATTTTTCTGCCTTCTCTACAAAACTTCCCACCTGGGCTTTGTTGCCGAGTGGAAGGTCTAGAACGCAGCCGATCGTCCCGTGCTGGGTATCATTTGAGATGGTTTGTTGACAGAGGGGGCTGAAAATAAGATTGCTTTTATAAATCCTTCTACCGTTCTGGAAAACTGGGATTCTGGGAGTGCGCAAATAATCCTTTTTTCTGCGTCATGTAAGAGATTGCCTCTCGCAGGGAAGGGCCTTGTTAAGATCTTCACCCTTGCCACCTTTTCCGTCACTGGAGGTGCGCTTTCTCTCTTTCTCTGGGTGGTGAGTCATAATTGAGGAAGCTGGAGCCACAAAACGCACTCGCTTGTCTTTTCCGCTGTCCTTTTAACCTTTTCTTTTCGCTCTCCTCCAAAAACGCCTGATTTCGGGAGGCAAAACCCCTCCATCCCTCCCTTTTGGATGCTCCAGAGGGCTGTTTGGCTAAATGGAGAGCGAGTCTTTGGGTCATCAGGTGCATCTGCAGAAAGTTTGCGATGAGGCACGTGGTCGATGTGCAGGAAATTATTCATCCCACACTCCCTTATTAGCGAAAACTGGTCGCTGGACAAATGCCAACCGAACTGGTTTAGTGCTGCAATAAAGTGCTTTTATGGAGGAAATGGAAAACGGTCGTGTTTTGTTGTTTTATGGGGGAGTTTAGTCTTACTTCCCTCCTCCCTTGTAAGTGCTTTTCCATGGTTTTGAAAAAAATGTGACAAACAGAAGGCCTCTTGGGAGAAAAATTGGGGGAAACGTCGTGGGCCTAGCCCTAATTTCAAGGCTGTCCATGGTTACTAGTCTGTCTGCTCACCTACGCCTCTAGTTGGTGTGTAGCACATGAATAGTCAATTCCTTCCTTGCTCACTGGTGATCAGCAAATAAAACGCCTCTCCAAATGCAGGTTTTTGATAAGAAGTCAGGAATTCCTACAGATTGATGACCTGCTAAAGAACCAGGAGTAGGAACCCAGAGCAAAAGGTACAGTCTCTGAAAAGAAGACAGGGTCATTGCAATCTTTGTTAGAAGCTGTTGGATCTGATCCCTGCACAGCCAAGAGTGGCTTTTGACATTCATGCTGCTTTGTTTGATTGCTTTTTTATGATTTCTGCTCTTTGTTGAACTGTTTTCAAGGAACTTGTTTTGATTGTTATGGTAACTTTTGGTCTGTGGCTATACAGCAAATAAATACACGGGCCATTTTCAAAGCGGAATGGGGTTGTCAAGGAATTGGTACTGCAAACAATACTTTTGCGTGTGTTTATAAACATTCTGGAGTAACTGAAGAGCAGCGAGATGGCCAAGTTCGCTGATGATACCAAATTGTTTGGTGCAATGAAACCAAAAACAGTTTGCAGAGAGCTTTAAGAGAATTGCTCCAGACCTGAGCAAATGGATCTCAAGATGGCAAAGGCAGTTCAGTGTAAACAATTCAAAGGAGGCATAAAACCTGATTTAAGCTAGCAGGGACTGTTCAGGAAGTGAAAATGTCGACTCAGGAGTGTAGCTGCTGTAAAAAGACAAATTTCATACGTGGATTCATTCAGAATGGAAATGAAAATATTCAACATAATAATGGCTTTATAGAAGTCCACGGTGAGAGGCCACAGTTGGCATACTGTGTTCAGCACTGGTGACCACAGTCACCTGAAAAGGGACGTTGTAATGCTGGGAACGGTGTATAAAAGAGCAACCAAAACTATTAGGAATGTAAGGCAGCTCCGGTAAGACTGCAGTGTTTGGGGCTTTCTAGCTTAGGCTAAAGGAAGCTAAGAGGTCTGTAAAGGCACGCATTGTACGGAAAAGGTGGACTGAGGGATGTTTTTCTCCATCTCTCAGAACATAACTTGGTTTGCCCATTAAACAAAATCCAGGAAGATTCAGAACCGATAAACCTAGCACAGGATGAAATGTGGAATTCACCTCCTTTAGAGGTGAAGGTAAAATTTAGACAGCTTTAAAGGGCAAATGGACCTGGTCATGCAGGATCAGTAGCGACTCATCTTCATGTCTGTTTACTAGCTCCTGAATCATGCAGATCTTGACAGCGGAAGTGGCCAGTGGCTCTCCAGTCCCACACTTGGCAAGACGTGAAATGTATCTGGTTGGCCAGTGTGTGGGACAGAAAGATGGGCCCCCACCTGATCCAGTTTGGGGCTCTGTTGACATTTTTGCCCTGACCTACCGATAAGCCTCATGAAGACTACATCTGGGGGCTCCGCTCAGACAAACTGGATGAAATCTTCCTGCGAGCTTTCAGCATTATCTTTAGTCCTGCAGACCAGTGGGATGCTGTGAGCAGGGAGGCTGAAGGAGGCTTTCAGGCCTTTCCTGAGGCAGTGACCCTCCCTCTCCACTGAGTTACGCGGCTTCGTCTGGAAGCATGGATGCCAAATTTTGTTTCATAACAAGGTGGAAGATCTCCCCCAGACCCAGGAGTGCTGTTCCGTTTGCAATAAGAACAGTTTCTTAAATTAAAAATGATGTCACTTCAGCAAAACCGGACTATTTTTTTTTTTAAAGAGCCACTACAGGAAGAAGTGCTGGCCTGGGTCATTCAGCTTTTACTGAACCCTACAGTACTTACTTGGTTCTCTCTCCCCTGGTTGGTAACAGGACTCTAGGGCAGCCCCCTGTCTGCCAGGTTGTGTTCCTTGGAGAATTAGCATCCTCTGGTTCCCCTGCCTTATTTTGCTTTGCTTCAGAGAGAGCTAGGAACTACATCCAGCATTAAAACTCCATCTTCTGACCATCAGACACCCAGGTGAGATGCCTCACCTTGCAGACTTAGAATACTACAGAATTGGAGTCTCTTGGATCAAGAAGCTGTAAGTTGATGAAGCTGTATCATCCAGCTGCAAGTTGATGAAGCTGTATCATAAAATAACCTGAGGCCAAGAATTATGCTCAAGACGCTGCCTGGTTGGCTTGGAATTCTCTCTGTGGAAGCTCGTGGACCCTTGTTACCCAGTTTGCCCCCAACGATACCCCTCTCTCCCCCATATGTATTTCTTTCATGATCCAGTCCATGCTGCTTGAAGAGCAAGCCACTATAGCCACACAGGCTCCATCTTGCTCAGTGCATGGCAGGAAGGCCTTTTTTTTCCAGATCTCTAGTTGTGTGTTGTGTTTAGCCTAGACATAACACATGGAGAGGGGGACATTTGTGTGGTTTGCTTTTAGCTTCTGGGAGGAACATCACTTTTTGCCACAGGAAGCAGTGTTGCTGATGCTGGACCACAATGGTCTTCTGCATCCTTTCCTGAGAGTGAAACAGGGGAGTTGCCAGTCAACCACCAGCATGGGAAAGCATCCCAGTTGGCATCTCTTCCACCCCAAATGCAGAGTCGGTGAGCCAGAGAGGCTACTTAAGTGGTAGGTAAGGAAATAGTGAAGTAGGAGGTGGGGCTATTGGGTTCTGTTGTAGTTGGCACTGGCTTCAAGGCCCATGGCTGACTTTTGGAGGCCATGCTGGCACCTGGCACTGGCAGTTCTGATCAACAAAGAAGGGAAAGCAGAAGGAAGGAAGCCATCTTGCCTAGCCCTGCTTGGGCATCCTGTCCTCCACAGAGGTTTCCAGGCTAGCAACTTCTGGGAGTTTGTGTACAACACGCTGCATTGGGGTTGTGTGACAAAATATATGAATGAGTAGAAGTACAAGTTAGGGAGGTTTTGATCTCTGGAAAAAAACCCACAGTTGTTAACAATGTAAACACGATGCTGAACGAGAGTCCAAAAATACAGATTTTGACAATTTATGAAGAGCTTTGGCTTTTTTGGATCATCTCAGAGAATCACCCTGTGCAAGTATAAAGAAAGCAAGACTCCAGTGTCAACAAAATTCAAGAGACATGTTCTTTGCTGATTTTTTGAAGCATCTTTATATTGTAAAAAGCCCAGATTTAATAACCTGTTAGAGGACTGAGCTGTTGTATATTAATACTGTATGGATATTTTTGTTAAGCTTTAGTTTACTTTTATCACTATTAGATGTTGCTGTAGTTTGTTTGCATCTTCCTGTGAATTGTTTTAGTTTTATTTGCTAAATTCACTAATAAAGAACAAATCGACAATACATAAAGATGCTGTATCTGTGGGGTGGGGGGAAAGATATCTCAAATAAACCTCAGTCAACTGCGCTGTAGGCTTGGTTGTGGTTAGGTTGTTCCTTGAGAATAAGATCACAGAAGATCATAAGATCTTAGTCTTTTCTTGCAAGCAGTCCCCCAGCCCCGGTGCATTTCTAGGTCTGGTCCATCTGGAGTTCCAGTAAACAACTGGCTGACTTGCTTTGGAGTATCAGCTTCTGAAAATATTTTAGGAATACTTTTAATAATGGTAATTATTTTAATATTTGTTGTTTTATTTCTTTAATCTTAATTTTTTATGGTTTACCACAATCCTCCATGGCAAACGAAGACCCCTAGCCAAGTCTTGTCTTCAGTAGTATCTTTTCTCTCCAAATTCAGGTCGCTGGACGGTCGGCTGCAGGTTTCCCATCGAAAGGGTCTCCCACATGTCATCTATTGCCGGCTCTGGCGGTGGCCGGATCTTCACAGCCACCATGAACTGCGCGCCATGGAAATGTGTGAATACGCATTCAACATGAAGAAGGATGAAGTCTGTGTGAATCCATATCACTACCAGAGAGTGGAAACGCCAGGTAGGGCAAGCCCAGGTGTGTCTTGGGGAGGGGCGAGAGCGTAGGGGTCTCACTGTCAGAAACCCGGAAGCATAAAGGTGGGCTGCATTTGTGACCAGTTGCTTTTATCCTCAGTATTACCTCCAGTGTTGGTACCACGACATGCGGAAATTCCAGCCGAGTTCCCTCCTCTCGACGATTACAGCCATTCCATTCCCGAGAACACAAATTTCCCAGCTGGCATTGAACCTCAGAGCAACTACATTCCAGGTATGGCATCCCTAGGAGGAAGAGAGAGTGGGAAGGGGCTTCCTTTCAGGCCCCAGGAACTAACTAACTAACTTACTTATTTACTCATGCCTTTATTATTTTTATAAATACCTCAAGGCAGCTAACATACCTATTACTCCTTCCTCCTCCTATTTTCCCCCCAACAACAACCCTGTAAGGTAGTTGGGCTGAGAGAGAGGGACTGGCCCAAGGTCACCCAGCTGGCTTTCATGCCTCAGGCAGGACTAGAACTCACAGCCTCCTGGTTTCTAGCCAGTTGCCTTAACCACTAGACCAAACTGGCTCTCTTATCTTCACTTTGGCACTGAGGGGTTCAGGTCTTCTGACGTGTAGCACACAAAGAAGGAAAACGGCATCTCTCTCTCTCTCTCTCTCTCTGCTGTGTTGTCCCATTGAGTACAGGTGTGTAGGGGAGGATGCCTTTGAAAAATATCAAGAGACCATCCTCCCTTCCGATGTACGTCCTACTCCAGGACCTTTCTCTGGCTACCAGCACCTCCAGGTTCCGTTTCTGTCCAGCCCTGATCCTTGGATATACCACATCTGTTAGAAAGAAGTGTTGGCTGCTTATTTCCCAACCAGGCTGTAAGAAAGAATTGGATTATAAAGTCCTCCCCCTCCTTTTTTTAAAGATTTGTAAAGACAAAGCCTTAAACCTTGGAGTTTGATCAGAATCATTGAGCCATTTGTGCTCGCATCTGGATCATTCCTCCTCTGCTGGATCTCTCCAGCTGTTATGTTTTGCAGGAAAGGACACGTCCCACCTAAGAGAAGGTCTTCTCCTGCATGATCCCAAGCTGCAGAGTCTCCCTGGAGCTCTAGTGACCTCCACTCTCTGCTCCTCTTAGAAAAGCAGCCAAGATGTGTCTCTCTTGCCAGGCTTTTAACAATTCATTAACATTTTCATTGGTTTTGAGTCAGGCTTTCAACTTGGTATTTGGATTTTTGCTGGCCACCTTGGGGCCTTGATTGAACAGAAAAGCAGACTGGAAGTCTGATAAATAGGTCAGTGCTCTTGAGAATTGCATGGCTTTTGTAAAGCTGTTTTAATTTTCCTCCCCCCTTCAGAGACACCGCCTCCTGGATATCTGAGCGAGGATGGAGAAACCAGTGACCATCAGATGAACCACAGTTTGGATGCAGGTAAATCACAGCCAAAATGATCTAGTGGCATTAAAGCAACTGTCCTCTTCTCTAACAACTGATCTCTGGCCAGGTCTTGGAAACTCATCCCACCACTGGGAACATTCCTTCCTCCTCCCTCTTCCCTGTCTCTGTGATCTTGCCTCCTCCCACCACCCTTTCCCCCCTTGGTCTGGATAATCCTCTCCTTCTGTGCCCAGCGGCTACAAGGGAAGCAGCAGACCTGGGTGAAACACCAGCTGAGCAGGGAGGAGTTAGGAGTTGCACATCGAGCAGGTTTAATGGGCTTCTTAGCTAGGCAGTGGGCAACTCTTCAATGGCCAGAGCAGCACTTTCTAAAGAAGGGTGTTGGCCTGTGAGAGCCGCAGGGTGGGGTGCGCCAGATGCAGCTGATGTCTGGGGAGAACAGCATTGTACTGTTGATACAAGCCATGAAACCTGACAATTGTGTCTAAAATAACTATTAATAATCAAGAAGAGACTGAATGGGCATTTAAAGCCCTGTTCTTCCTCTTTCCCTGTTTTGTTTCATCTTTGTCAACTGCAATTCTCCAGAATGAAATGGAGACGTCTGTAAGATAAATAGACAAAATTTACAGTGAAAAAGCTACTCCTTGAATTTGTTTAGCCAATGGCAAAATGAACCTTATTAAGGGGAACAGTGAAAGTTGTTCTACCCTGCTGCAAGGCTACGTTGGAGAAGACAGTGAAGGTCTGGTTTCTGCAACGTTCACCCAAACTAGTGAAATCTGGACTGAGGGAAGCAACAGCATTTCAGATCACTTTTTAGACTCTAGAACGAAACAGAATTTCCTTGAGGAAGTGTTGTGGAGGGTAGTAAGACCTGCACTTGAACCTAAGCCAAGCTGTCATTGTCTGAAGTCGTACATTGCACCAAAACACGAGGTTTGACTTTGGCTTAGCATGTGAACACAGTTCCTGTGATTTATTCAACAGATCACAGTTATGCAAACTCTGGATGAATGCAGTGTGTGATCCCAATCATATTCTGTCTCAGAGCTACTAATCATCATTGTATTTCCTTCTGCCTTGCCAGGTTCTCCAAATTTATCTCCAAATCCGATGTCCCCTGCACACAATAATCTGGGTAAGTGCGGTACTACGTGGAGCTCTTTGAGTGTGGTGTTCAAGTGATATATCCTACGTGGGAAGCCTAGGAGGGGAAGGCAAGAGAGAACAAGGAGGCTACAGAACTGTGACTTCAACAAGGAACCATTGTGAAAAGACTCTGCCCTTGCTCAACATTCAGCATTCTCATTCCACTTTCACTACCAGTTAATAGATTTATCAGGTTGTATTTGGTCTTGAGGTTCTGCCACCTGTTTCTCTCTGGGACAAGAAGAATATGTATATCCTAAGGAAGCAATCCTCTCTGAGGTCATTTCCAGTTCTCTTAAAAACTATTTTGGTTCCCGATTAAGAAAACAGATGTGCAGCAACAAGCCAGCTCTTGGATCCTGCATGAATATGATTTAAGCAGCAAATGTCTTGTGGCATTTAGCTCTTTCTTGTCAACATCGACTGACAAGAGGCTTGCGGGCACAATAACATTTTGCTCAACTCAGCTCGGCTTGGAGACACTGCAGATCGAACCTCTTCCTGGCTGCAGTCCGAGCGCCTGATCCCGTTGGGATGTATTCTTGACAAATCTGGGAGTTGTCGTCACTTCCAGTTATAGCCCAATGTTGGGTCATCCAGTGAAACTTGAGGAGTGGTGGTTCAAGGCAGATGCATTGATGTTCTTCACACAATACAAACTATGGAATCCATTGTCCCAAAATGATGTGGTGGCTGGCACCTTCAGTGGCTTTAAAAAAGAATTACACCAGTTAATGGAGAACAAAGCTGACTGGTGGCTGCTTGTTCAGAAGTCTTTCCCAGCATCAGCAGCAATGTGCCTCTTGCACCAAATGTTGAAAACTCATGTATTTTGTCTCAGCTTCCCAGAGGCATCTGGCCAGGGCAGGAGCAAAGAGCTGGACCCTTTTTATATGCTTATTCTGGTTAGCAGCAATTAGCTCCAAAATCTTTGGTAGAAGTTGCTTTTGGACAAGATTTTAATGCACCGTCATCCTGCAGTTTTGCAGCAGGTCCAAACTGTATCATAAGCCAGCTGTAATCATTCCATGTCTGTCCAGTGTTGAATAACCAGCAGCATCTCTGGGGAAGGGTCAAAAAAGTCAAGATGGTGGCCACCTCAATGTGATGGAAGCCTCTTTCCTTTACTTGTGCGTGAGATGATGCACACATAAAAGGGGTGGCTGTTTGTGCTACTGTAGTCATCATTTTTTCCACCCCTCTTCCCTCCGATGCCACTGTGAACAGCATATTTCGGTTTCCCAGAACATCCCTTTCCTGGACCAGTACATTTTGCACACTGCTAATAATAAGCCAGAAGGTGGCTTGTTTGGTTTTGACTTCACATTTTGTGTGAATCTGGCCATTACAGTTTGCAAAGCAAGTTTTATATCTTAAGGCATAATGCAAACCCTACAGCTGTGGTTTATTCAACAAACTACGGTTTAGCCAACTGTGGTTCAGGAGAGTATACACGGAATTTCTGCTCTGTTGGGGGATGCCTTTAGAGCCAAGTACAATAGGCAGAGGAACTGTTTGAAATGCAACTCTTCTTCCTCCTGGACCTTAATGGACTCCTTGAAGACCTAGGAATACATATCTTTAAGCAGCGGGCAAAACGGCACATGTGAGAAGAAGCCAACTTTACCCTTCCCACCTTTCTTCTTGCAGATCTCCAGCCAGTCACCTATTGCGAACCGGCCTTCTGGTGCTCCATTTCCTACTATGAGCTCAACCAGCGAGTTGGAGAGACGTTCCATGCATCCCAGCCCTCGATGACCGTGGATGGCTTCACCGACCCGTCCAACTCGGAGCGCTTCTGCCTTGGCTTGCTTTCAAACGTAAACCGCAACGCAGCCGTGGAACTCACCAGGCGGCACATTGGTAGCATCCGTTGACTTGTTTGGGGGGAGCGGGTGGAAGGGGTGGTTGAAGTGGACCTCAGGTCCCTGCATAGTCACTGACCTTGGCCAGGAGCAGCTTAGCCTTCAGGACACAGGCAGCTCTTTGCTTACCTTAAATCAGTGTTCATTTGGTGACTTCAAGATGTGTGGACTTCAACTCCCAGAAATCCCCAGCCAGCAAGGCTGACTGGGAAATTCTGGGAGTTGAAGTCCACACATCTTGAAGTCGCCAAGATTGAGAAACACTGCCTTAAATGATGCTGTATTTTTCGTTACATGAGGCTGTCCAGCTTTATTATCTTTGTGGCTTATATAATAATGTTTGGAAGGCATCAGCTTTTCTTTGATCTTCACACATGCATGTTCTTTAACTCAGTTTATGACAGCTGGTGGTTTCTCACCAACAAAAAATTGAAGGCCTGACTCTCTTCTGTTGGGAGAGCAATAGCTTTCCAAACCGGTCTATCAAATCTCCTGCCCATTTTGAAAAAGTTGAATGTGTTAGTGGTGCTCTTGTTGAATTACGTTAACACAGAGCAGATAACCATTTTTTTCAGCAGGCAGTTATTTCTTGGAGTCGATGAACAGTGGGAATTAAATAGAGCTAGCTCCCATGCTTTGGAGAATCCGGAAAAATATACTTTGTTCCAGCTGTAACGATTTCATCAGTTTTGGATCTTTCAAACAATGGAATTTCCATCAGCGCCTGTTCTTGGAGACTTCAAAAAGGGGGCTGGTCCACTGGAAAGCAGTTTAGGACCTAAGACAGCTCGCATGTGGTAGTAGCTACAGCAGATAGAAGGCACTTTCCAGATGTTTCAGACTACACCTCCTATCAGCCTTTTCCTTTAGCCATGTTGGTGAGAACTGAAGCCCCAAATTCCTGGGAGACACCAAGCTGCCTATCCCTGGGATGCAGGGTGGGGCAAACTCTGTCCACACCCCAGTTCCTCTTCCCATGAAACTTACTTGATGACCCAGGATGGATAATTCAGCCCAGTCCACGCACAGGGTGGTATCAAGGTTTGCTACAGAGCACCATGTAAGCTGCTCTTTGGAAGAAGGGTGCAAAGAAGTTCTCTGCCACCTCCTGCAAGGGAGGGATGGACGACCCCCGGGAGCCCTTCTGCCTGGGAAATTGTGATTGAGCTCGGCCTCCTTGGCTGCCTTGACGCTGAACCTGTGTCTTCTAGGGAGAGGAGTGAGGCTGTATTACATTGGAGGAGAAGTTTTTGCCGAGTGCCTTAGCGACAGTGCCATATTTGTGCAGTCCCCCAACTGTAACCAGCGCTATGGCTGGCACCCAGCTACCGTGTGCAAGATCCCACCAGGTAATTCAGCATGACTCTGCTTCCCTTTGGGCTTCATGTCTGTCTCTGTTGCTTCTGCCCCGTGAGTTGTCCCAGAGGACTCTGTGGCTGTGAATCTTTGCAGCTGAGAATCTCAGTGGGAGATTCTGGCTGTCTCCCCTCCTCCCACAAATTAGCTGCCACTTCTAGTAAGAATGAAACATAAACAACAAGATTTGAGGCAGTGCTGTTGTTCTTGACAGTCCATATTGGCATGCTGAATGCAGGATTCAGCTTTCCAAGAACTTGGGCTTTCTGGACAACCTTACCCAGTTTTCCAAAACAACTTGCATTCATCTCCTTTCCTGGTTACCAATCTAAACTAGTTGAGAGCTCTGTTGGCAGACGTTATGGAGAATTTGAAGGTGTTCTTTCTGCATGCAGTGGAGTTGCAAGGAGAATTAGGTCCAAGAATCTCTGAACAAGGGCCAGGCCTAGGATTAGAACTTCCCCAGTTGGTGTCCGTCAGATGCACTGGCACTGCAGTCCACACAGCTATGCACACACTCCCATCTCTGCTTGTACACGCAGCTTCTCTTTTGTCTTGCAAAAAATCTCTATTCTGAAATAGCTCAAAATGCTCCACAGAGTATCTGGTAAGTTGGGTCCATGCAGGGAATTCTGAGAAGGCCGAATACTACTATTTATGACATGCATCCAAATCTTAACTACTTCCACACAAAAGCCCAGTTTGAACTGGCCAGCTCTTTTAACTTTAAGGAAGTGGTTGCAGCTACTAATTAAATTTTGGATTTCTTGGTTAAATTCCTGATGTCAGAAGTTGTGTGTGCTGGTGGATTAGATAAAGAAGTAGTTTCTACTGCAGCTGACATTCACTCTTTAGATGATGAGCATTAAAGGAAGAGAGCAGAGAACTGCATGTTCAATCATTTTATGGATCCCCAACAGTAAGAAGAGGAAGAATTTTAATTTAGTAGACAACTTTTTTTTCTTTCTCAGAGTTCTGTCCCATATTCTAGTTTTCACTAGGTTTTTTATTTTCTTCTTTTATTAGTGAAAAGCTTAATGAGTTACCAGTTTAGAAATAAGAAACAGCTTGCCTTGTATATTTTAAAGCACTCGCTCTTATGACTGAAGGTGCCCTTGAAAGCGGTGGGTGTTGTCTGCTGAGATCTAAAAAGCTAGAAAGGTGGTAGAAATACAGTTGGTTTGGGAGAGTCTTGCGCTTCAGGCCTCATGAGCTCTGATCACAAAGCTTTTGTTTAATTTCAGAAGGGGCTGGGGGTGTATTTTTTAAACCCGGGAAGGCTGCGTCTTCTTGCCTTCCATGCCAGCGTAACTCTGGCCTTGATCAGCAGCTCCTGCCTGCCAGTTTTCAGAGCTTGTCCAGGGCTGAAGCGTGCAGGAGAGGCATGGCTATGTTGTCCTGGGCTTGACAGCTGGAGGGAAAGATTTTATTTTCCTGCCTCCCTGCATTCCAAAGCAGCTGTGATTATTTTTTTAAAGGCCTTTTAGCATGCAGCTGGCCCTATGCGTAAAAAACTGGTACAGGAAAGGAAGATTGAATGGAGGCCAGGGTTGGGGGCAAGAGGAACAGTTAGTTTTGAAGACATTTGTACTGGCTGGTTTGCTCTTGGGGCTCAGCGTGGTGGCTTTACCACCCCCTGCATGTTAATGGTTCCTCCAGGCCCAGCCCAGTCCAGCCCAGAAATGAGAGCAGCCAAGGTTGGTCCCCAGAGAAAGATCTTTATTTTAATTTACAGGATTATTTAAAGTTTGATGGCAGGGGTCTGAAAAGGCATTCTCAATGGTTGCCCCCAAGATGTACCACTCCCTCCCTTCTTCAAGGACAGAGTTCTGCAATTTCTCCCTTGGGGAATCCTTTTGACACCAGGTGTCCTGCTGAAGAACTTCCGTTCTTCAGTCATGAACCCAGAGCTTTAGAGGCCCTGTCCATGGCTCTTGGTGTCGTCATTCCTCTGAATGGATGAGCACCTACCCTCGAGGGTGCCACCAAAAATTCCTCGAGGCACCACAGAGAAGGGGTGTAAGTCTCTGAGATGCCTCCTGAATTTAAACAGCTATTTTCCTGAGCTGTGTTGCTATCCTGCAAGCCTAGGAAAATGCACTTCCCCGTTAAGGAGCTGCCAATGGACACAGGAAGGATGCCCATGCCAGACCCAAAGCAACTACTAACGGGTGTCTTGCAGTTTTACAGGCCTCAGATTGTTAACAAGAAGCTCTCGACTGATCATTTAATAGGAAATTTGCTGTGGAGAGAAAGTTTTGTCTGCTTTTCAGAGGGAGAGCCTTAATGTTAAGGCTTCCCCCTTTTTTTTAAATTCTAGAGGTTTTGTGTGTCTGCTTCACTAACCTTGAAAGTCTTTGCTGCAAAATTCGGGAGAGTGTTGTGTCTTGTCTGTGGTGAGATGCGGATGGAGAGAGGAGCGCATGATGCGATGCTGTCAGGAACACCTGCTAGCGTTGGCCCTCACATTGTGCTCTCCGTCCTCCTCAGGCTGCAACTTGAAGATATTCAACAACCAAGAGTTTGCAGCCCTGCTGGCTCAGTCTGTCAACCAGGGCTTCGAGGCGGTCTACCAGCTGACGCGGATGTGCACCATCCGGATGAGCTTTGTCAAGGGCTGGGGGGCTGAGTACAGGTCAGCATTTGGGTCTGGAAACGGAAGGGGCCCCAGCTGCTGGCGGGGGAGGGGGGCTTCCTGACTCCTCAGCTCTTGTGCCTCCAGATGGCTGGGTGGAGCGAGGAGGTGAGGGGGGACCTGCAGCCCCCGAGGCAACCCTCGAGACGATGCAGGAAGGGACTGTCCGGGCTGCAGTTCGGAGGGCTGGACTTCCTCCTTTTTAGGGTGGCCAGTGAGGGAATCGGAGGGCAGGGGGGAATTACTGCAGGGAGGGAGGAGAGAGCTGGGGGGAGGCCGCTGGCAGCCTGAGGGTGGTAAGGTGGCGATTGAGCGAATCGTTTGGGTTGTACCAGGTAGGGAAGGAACAGGACCAAGATTGTGCCATCTGGAAGCAAGCAAGCAAGCAAGCAAGCCTCTACCAGGTGAGATCCTGGCCCTGCTTCCATGAGCTCCTGGGAGCAGGCAGCAGCTGTGGCTTTCCAGGGGCGACTTTCCATCGGTGCCCTGGAGAAGGAGTGGGTGCCCAGGCCTCTCGCATTACCTCTCGCAGCTCTGCCAGACGTCTGGAGTCCATCTTGTTCTGCAGCTGGCTTGCTCCCTGCTCAGGCTGCTTTGGGTCTTGGCCCATGGCCAGGGCATCTAATGAGCTCCAGATGTGCACACCACGCTGGGTGGGGCTGGGAGGCCTCGGTCCTTGGGAAGAGACAGCCGGCCGGAGCACGTCCTGTGCTTGCATGATGCAGCTGGCGCCCTCCTGCACATTAAGTAGGGGTCAGGAGGACCTTGTATCCCTTGGTCTCCATCCCAGGCCAGAGCCGCCCCCCGGCCCCCTCCCGCCTTTGATTGGGGGAATCTCTCCTCGGGCCTTTCTGCTCACATGTCTTTGGAGGGGTCACTCTGGGGCAGAGCAGCTTCTGCAGCTGGATTAGAGCAGCCTCTCTCTCCCATTAGCCCAAATGGCGTGGCGGGACCTTGGCAGAGTTATTTCCCCAAAGATGGCAGAAGGCGGGGAGAGAAGCCCTTGGGGCAGGGCGGGCTCAGCGTTTGGGCTGTGGAGGAGCCGTTGGCATCCCGGCAACCCAGCATCCCCTTCCAAGGCGTTTCCGGCTGCGGGTCTTACAGGATCTCACAGCAGGAGAGCAACTGGACGCTCGGGTCCCCTTGCCCAGCGGGTGACCCACCTGGCTAAGCATGGCCCACCTGCCTCCCTCTCGCCAGGGGCTCTTTCTGATCAAAGCAAGCGGGCCCCTGGCAGGTGCAGTGCACATCTGGTGCTGGATCAGGCAGAAGGCCCTCTCGGTCTGGTGTCTGAGTCACAGAGCGCCAGCCTGATCTTTCAGGAAGCCGAGAAGCAGAACAGGAAGGTGATAGCCTTCCTCCTCCATTGTTCCCGGCAGCTGGCATTCAAGGAATGCTCTTGGTGATTCCTGAGCTTGTAGATGGCCATCAAGACAGTGTCTGGGGACAGCCCCAGCACTCCTGGATTTGGGGCATTTGCCTCTTAAAACCATTTGAACGGCATCCATCACTGCACCTGATAGCAGCAAATTTATGGAATGTTGAAGTCCTGGCTCTTATTTACCCTAAACCTCTCATCTTTTAGTTTTCACAGATTATCCCAAGTTTAATGCTGTGGGAAATGGGGAGAGAAACGTCCCGGTCTGTATTTTCTCCCACACATGGCTATCTCCCTCTTGAGATCTTCAGCTTAGCATGATGCCCTGTTCTTTCTGATCAGTAGAAGCAGAGCAAGTGACATGGGCTTTAAGATAGACTGCTTTGACTCAATTGTCCCAGGGAGCAAGTGGATTCCTCCTGTGGGCAGAAGGTTGGATTAGGTGATCTCCAAGGTCCTTGCCAACCCTGCAGAGGTGTGCTGTATTTGGATCCAGTGGCAAAGGTGCTTTGGATCTGGCACAGACATCCTCATTGCATCTATTGGCCACTCCTGAAGGGAGCTGGGAAAATGCCTGCTTGATGCTTAGCTGGTGCTAAAACGACAATGATGTGGGATTGCGCCCTGCTGAGGTCTCTGAGATGCCTCCTGAATTTAAACAGCTATTTTCCTGAGCTGTGTTGCTATCCTGCAAGCCTAGGAAAATGCACTTCCCCTTTAAGGAGCTGCCAATGGACACAGGAAGGATGCCCATGCCAGACCCAAAGCACCTTTGTTGCTTCAGAACTGAATAGTGCACGCTTCTAGATAGGGTTGGAAAGGGTTTTGGAACCATCTGGTCAAGCCCCTGGCCAGAGGAGGAATCCACTCCTTCCTTCTGACACTGAATCGAGCAGACTGATTCTTTATTTGCTGGGAAGGCATGTAGAGCTAATTCTGAGATTAGGGAAGCAGTGAGCAAGATGTTGGGGGAAAGATTCCTTGTGGAAAAGATTCCAGTCCTGAGAAAGAGGACAGCTTAAGAAGGGAACTCAAAAACCCCACCTTGATTTTGTTTAGCTTAAGTCAGGATAGAGGGAAATCTGGACAGATTTCCACGATTCCGTTTTTCTGTCTTAGTACGATAAAGAGCATTCCTGGGCCTGCCTCAACAGGGCTGAGATTAATCTGCTTCTGCTGATCAAGGAGAGAGCTGG
Source organism: Candoia aspera (assembly GCF_035149785.1). Classification (NCBI taxonomy): domain Eukaryota; kingdom Metazoa; phylum Chordata; class Lepidosauria; order Squamata; family Candoiidae; genus Candoia; species Candoia aspera. The sequence continues at coordinate 20,810,414 of NC_086165.1, forward strand.
TTCTGTGGTTCTGGCTTCTGGCTTCAGTCCTGTCCTCTGCTCCTTCGTTTTATCATGGGGATACATCGTCCTTTCTGTGTTCCCTTTCCAGGCGGCAGACGGTCACAAGCACGCCCTGCTGGATTGAGCTCCACCTGAATGGCCCCTTGCAGTGGCTGGACAAGGTCTTGACCCAGATGGGCTCCCCGAGTATCCGCTGCTCCAGCGTGTCTTAAAGGACATGGAAAGTGGAATCAGGTCAAAGCTTGAGTAGGGACAAAATCAGCCAGCCTCTTACTTGGTAATTTACAAATAACAGAATGAAAATGAGCATTTAGGGTAGTGGCCGTGTTCTTCCAAGGCCCAGGCCCTTCTTCTGTTCACTGAAAGATTTTGTTTTGGCATCGTTGACATGAGCAAAGACTTCAGAACATTAATGTTCAGCAAATCTACCCAAATCTTTGAGATGCCCGGCAGGGTCCTACCCTAGGCCACTGGAGGAAAGCCTCGGCTACATTGGCAGCTTGGATTTCCAATTTAGGGCAGCCAGACTCTGGCGTGACGGCTCCTAGTCACGGCTTTGCGAGACCTGGTGGCTCTTGGCAACAGTTTGGGGGGGGGAGACTACGGAGCACGGAAAATGTTCTGTCTCCCCCCTGCCCCTTCCTGCCTCTTCATGCAAAAATTTCCACTTAGTGCCAGGCATGGGGAGCAGCTTAGGAACTGCCAAGACATCTTCTAACATTTCTTTTTGAGCATTTGCCTTGGCAACTGCGTGTTCTTCTCTGCCAACCATTTGCCAAAATGGGGAGGAGTGGATTTTCCTCCACATCTGCAGCCACCTGATTGATACACCTGCCATTAACTGATGCACATCCCAAGGAAGAAGCTGCTGCTTCCTGCGCATGGAAACAGTTGCTTGAATTGTCACTGTGATCTCAGAGCTGACAACCGGTATAAAAGACAAGTGTCACCAGTCAGCCCTCGTCCTTCGGCCCATATTTTAAGGTTGCTTCTCCTTTGGACTTGCTTGGATCTTGCCATGTCCTCTGGAAGAATTGGGCTGTTTGCATTGCCAGCTCCTGGGCTGTCCTGCCATGCTCACGATCCTCGCTTTTAAAGATCGTCTGAAGGACTCTGCGCATCCAGAAGGAGAAGCTTGCGGAAATGTGCATTTGCCAGTCCTGCTTCCAAACAGGACAGAGGCTGGAAGGAGGGAAGACAGAAACACAGACTGCTCTGGAGCAAAATCTGCCAGGAGAAACTTAGGCGCCTTCCTCATCAGTAGGATCTCCTTGGTCAATTGACTGATCTGCTGAAATGGATCTTTTCCTGTCCATAAAATGAGAACAGCCTCACCACAGTAGAGTTCCAAGATGACTTAATTGACTTAATTGACGGTTATTACTGTTGTGATTCTCGGTAACTAAGGAGCCGTAAACAGATTTGGAGGCATGCTTACTGTTCTTTAGAACAGTTGTGTGTGGGTGTGCATGTGCAAGTGTTCTACAGTGGCCAGTAATTCTGGTTAATACTCTTGATTGTGAGGGCAAAAGCTGTGTGTGGTGTCTTCGTGATCCAATTCAGAAATAAGTGTTACTCGTGCAGGTCAGGGCCCTCTGGAATTGTGCAGAAACGTGGATCTGTTTCTAGATTCTCAGGTCTTAAAAAAACAAACTCGGCAACCAATCCCCAGAAGCTGAGAGTCTATTTTCCCTCAGGAATTGAGCAGATTTTAACTAAAACCTAAAAGGCTAAAGTGATTCCCAAGAACATAATTTGAGACACCTGGTGGTAAAGTAACTCAAGGAATAATTTAACTGAATTGAATGGGTTGTATGTCTGTTCAGTATGGCAGACTGGCAAACTTTTGGGAATGCTGATAAGAAATACCTTTTAAACTACAGATTAATGTCTTGACACATTGTTTAAAGTTGAGTATTAATCTCGCCACCCTTCTGAAACAGGAATGGCTCCCCATCATGTATAATTGGTGCAAGCCAAGGCTGTACAAACAAGAATTCACTTAAAGATGTGGGTGGAATTACCTTGAGAAAACAGGTCCCTAAAGGGCTTGTTCTCCCTCTGAGTAATTATGAGCAGCATCTCAAACCTAGTCGGGTTTTTTGTAGGGAACTAAATGCTTGATTCACCTTTGGAAGTCAGAGGAATGCAAGAATTGTCTTAAAATTGCATTTATAGAATATTACCCTGAAAGGATTCAGTTGCACACAGACAGAAAAACAAACAAATTAGGAGGATAATTATAATCAGCTACTCTTTTGCATGGGGGAAACCGTACAGCAATATTCAGTATGGAATATCTAAATTTCAGAAATGCTTTTAATAATTCAGGAGAGAACACTGGTTGTATGTGTGTTGTGTGCATGCTTTTCATAAAAAAAAAAAAAGTTGTCATAGCAGTTGTGGCTGGTAGGGAACAATCAATCCAAAGACATTTTTTAGGCTTTTTAAAAAATGGGGTCAGTGTAGATTTTTTTATGCACCCAGGATGAAATATTTTGCCAGTTTCTGTACAGTTTTAATCCACTAGCCATTGGAGTGTTCTAGCTCTCTAGAAGAACTGTCGCTGTTTTCTCCTACCTTGTTTCTTCCAGATGTGCTGGGTATCCGTTTGTACCGTCTCTGGCAGCTCTGAGCATAGACATCCTGGCCTGCTGGATCGTTTTAGAATAGCTGGGTCTTTTATGGTGAAAACTAAATTTCTGGACACAGGGAATTCACCTTCTCTCATGTTCTGTTCTTGGAACACTAGTGTGAGTGGGCCTTCTTACCTTGAAGGATCTGGTAACCCAGCCAAATTATAATTGGATGGTGTGGCCCTCCCAGATCTATCACATATACGTATTCTGCTTTTTGATAACTTATTCACTGCTGGAGGGTTGGATTATGTAGAGCCCATTTGAGTCTGCAAACGAACAGAAAAGAAACTACAAGGTTTTAAAAGATAGTTTTAAATATATAAACATATGTATTTTCCTATACAACGTATTAGCCACTTTGCACAAGTCAGATTTTATTCCTTGAGAGTTCCTTTTTTATATTTAGTTATGTGTGACGTGGTGGCGCTGCGGGTTAAACCGCTGAGCTGCCGATCGGAAGGTCGGCAGTTCAAAACCGCGCGGCGGGGTGAGCTCCCATTGTTAATCCCAGCTCCTGCTCACCTAGCAGTTCGAAAACATGCAAATGTGAGTAGATCAATAGGTACCGCTTTGGCGGGAAGGTAACGGCGTTCCGAGTCGTCATGCTGGCCACATGACCCGGAAGTGTCTATGACAACGCCGGCTCCAAGGCTTAGAAACGGAGATGAGCACCGCCCCCTAGAGTCGGACTCGACTGGACTTTACGTCAAGGGAAACCTATGTGTGATAAGTCTACCGGGTAAATCCTCTCCCTGCCCATAAAGTCTTTCCACGGTTGGCCCGCATACATGGCCAAACAGATGTGTGATCGGGGTTTTTACAGTTTCACATACAGGAGAAGATTCTTCTCAGTTTCAACGTTCAGTGGAGAGGGGAGGCACTTTCCACAGAATGCAAACATTGCTTCAGACAGCATGGAACACCAAACCACCAAAATTTCCATGAAAAATAGTTCAGCAAGATGCTCAAAAGCAGGTGAAACAGCTTTAAGGTTTCAACTGAACTCTTTGCCCTCCAGATAGAATTGGAAATGCTCCATGAGCCAGCTAGTCTTGTGAAATTAAAAATCCCATCCTAAGATTGGGTGTATTGACTATGCTAAATCATAGTCTGCATTATTTGGCTGTTGCTTAGGATATCCAAACCCACCCATTGTGGCTTATTCAACAAAACATGGCGTAGCTCTATATGTGAACTCACCCTGCTGACTCTGTTCACGTGTAAAAAGGGGAAAAAAACCTTCTCAAATTGATGTTTGGTAGTGTTTTTAATTAGATTTTAACATGCCCGGATACTGTCATACAATAAAATATACTCAAGTGCATTTAATTTTCCCCGAGCTGCATCCATAGACCTGTTACAGATATTCCTTGTGCCTTGTCAAAGGTTGCCTAATAGAAATTTGGAAATGGTGCAGTGGGGGCACCCAGCTCTACCATCCTGGGCTCATTTGTTAGGGGAAAAGGTGCCAAGTCAGATAAGCTTTCTGCTGCTCAGGTGTGGACCTCACCTCGTTCAGGTCTGAGCGGGATCTGCTAGCATCAGGCTGCATTCATAACACCAAGCCATAACATGGTTTGCTTTGTTTTAAGTTGATGTGTTCTGTGAACTTAGCCAGTCAGTTTATTCAACAAACTGTGACTAAGCAAGGCATAGCACAGCAGTGTGTGAACCCAGTCTTGTTCTGCAGGTAAAAGCCAACCTACAAGGCCACACAGCAGACTCTTCTGACCCGGTCCTTGCTACCTAAAATGGAAATTTACAAAAGCCATACGAAATGAAACTCACACAAGTGCCAAAATCTTGAGAATTCCTCATTTCTGGCTGGAGCTGCACTTTAGAGAAAGACTTGGTTGTTTCACAAATTTGGGTTCTGAGTGGCCCAGGTGTATCTTTAAAAGGACGCTGGAAACATCATCATATAGAAAAGTTTTGGCCCACCGACCAGAGGTCCATGTGAGCGGTACAAGAGGCGCCTTGGTCAGTATCCCCTACCCTTCCACGTTGACACTGATTCAAGCTCCACAGAGGTTGGGGGATCCTGGAGTACATACCTTGTTCCGAAGAAGGCGCTTGGGGCCTTTGTTGATTGCTACACGTAACTTGCTTTGACTTTGACGTGCATCCCACACACATACTCTGCTGCTCTTCTCTTAGGTATGACTCTCCGCTGTTGAAGAGATCACGAATGCTTGGGCCTGGTTCGTGGTGGTGTGTCACTCCATGCGCTATATTTAAAGTGGTGGATGAGAACCACTCGGTTTCCTCTTTACAGCATGTGAAATTAACTCTCTTAACAGGTGCTGATCTGTTAGCAGTGCCTCTGTGGATTCCTGGCATGTACAGTATGTTCTGGGGCTGGGCCCCTGTTCAGCCTGAAGCTCTGCCCCCATGCCCTTAGGCAATGCGTGTATGCATGCATCTGTGTGTGCAAAACCATGCAGCTTCTGAACTTCTGGCTTGTGCAGGACTTGGATGCTGGCACTGTGACTGGAATATCCTGGCTGTGGAATCCTTCCTCTCTCCTCAGTGGACTGGTCATCAGCTGACCCTGGACTTTTTCACGTTATGCGGCTGCTGGCCAGTCCAGATGGCCAGGACCGACTCTGATTTTACTGACTTTGGTGAAACTTTTTTTTCCTTGTATAATGAGCCAAATTGTAGTGTGCATTGTTTTTGCATTTAGCGTGCTACAGACCCATGTGAAGAGCACCACCACCACCTTACAAAGTGGGCTGGGAAGAGAGACTGGTGGTGGTTTTAGGCAAAAAGAGGCTGCTTTAAGCTCTGCAGCAAAGGGGTACAAGGGGTAAAGATTCAGCGGTGATCCTGCAGAGGTTGAAGAACTGTGGAAAGCTGTGCTGGGATCAACTCCTACACGACCTCCCTTGCCAAGACCAACTTGGACTGGACGGGACACTGGCTGTGTTCTGGGACGGTCGGGGGTCACAGGGTGACAGGGCAGCCCTCCATGCTTCTAAATCCTCGGCAGGCACACGTGGCTCGAGAGGCTGGCAGAACCACATTTTAAACTTTTCTAGGGTAGGGTAAGGAATTACTAGCCTCTCCAGTAGTCAACTTGGAAGGTCTGGCTAAAATGTTTTAACATAGTTTTAGGTATATATATTTATTTATGTAACTAGTGTAGTAGTCAGATTCAATCAGATACTTAATTTTGCCTCAAGACAGTTGGGGGAGGATTTGACAGAGGTATGTTTTCCTATGTAGATTTAGACAGGAAAACAACGTAAGAAACAGGACAGTCCAGCCAGTATTCTCAGTAGCAAAGCACTTAATTCCTGCTGGATTGGTCTTGCACCATATCTGCCTGCTTCCTTGTTGCCTTGGATAACTGGCACTCGGGGGGTCAAGTCCTCCACGCGTGTGACCCTCTCTCCAACATGAGTGGACAATGCAGGTTTGGTGCCAACCTCACAGAGATGAACTTTGGCGGGGTGATTGCAGGACCAGCTTTCCCTCAAGGGCCTCCCCCAGCCAGCTCAGACTTGCAGCTGCCAGGATTCCTGGTCAACTGGGTTGGTGCTGCTGGGCAGTGGGAACTGGCAACTCCCCAGCAGCAGGAGAGCATCGTTGAGGGAAGCTGTTCTGTGCGCTTGCCCACTTAGCTGGCACCTTCATGCAGAAGAGCCCTTAGGCCTCCCACGGGCTGAGAGGTTGTGCCTCTTTCTGTTCTCTTCCCCTTCTGTTAGTAGCCACTGATGCCAGCAGGCTGTTGGCATCAAAGGCATGCAGAGGTATCCTTCCCACCTTAGCTGGAAGTAGTTCAGCCCTTGGTTTCTAGAGGAAAAGTGGGCTTCTCTCTAGCTCTTGTGATACATTCTTCACCCAATGTTTTGTACTTATGGCTGTATATTGTTTGTTGTCTTTTGGCCTTTAGCTTATCTCTATTAAAACCCTGTAACATCTTATGTGAAATTTAAGTTCTGAGATTTTTTTCCTTTCTAATCAATTTTTAAGCATCTTTCTCCCCCGTTTTAGAAGTCATATTAATCCAGTTAGGGAATGGCAGCAACTTCAACCAGGAAAGGCCATGTGGGCCCCTGTGGAGTCTCACGTTTCCTTTTCCCCAAACACTCACCTGTAGATCCGGTGGCCATGCTGGATGGGAATTCTGGGAAGTACAGCCGGTGGGGTGGGGAATGTGAGTGTGGACAAGTTGGGAAAGATGCACATCTTCAGATGGTTAAGAAGCTGGTTTCCCCTTTTTCCTAGCTTGATCCCATGGCTGTTAAGCTGACATGCACCCATCTTTTATGGCCAGTCCTTTCCCTTCTCAAAAGCCCTCCTGCCCTCAACTCAGCAGCCCCTCAAATTTCTTGTTCCAGTCTGCAGACAACACCATGGTGCCGCATCCCAAGACCTTTTTGGGTGGACAGGATGCAAACTGACTGGACAGCAGACTGTTTTGAGCAGACTTTATTCATCTTAACACAACACCAGACAAAAGGTTCGTCCTGTATCACCATCCATGCCTGGACCGCCACTCACAGTTGCCTTCCCAACAGAGCCCTCTCCAGGTGTTTAGAGCAGCAACCGGCATCAGTCCCAACCAGCACAGTTAACTGTTACAATGGGAGCCGTAGCCCGAAACAGCTCAAGAGCACCAGGATGAAGACGGGTGATGCGTGGCCGAGTCCCACAGCAGAAGATGGGAGAAGAACTGCACGGGAAAGTTGGGATCCCAGCAGGCTGCAGTGGTGAAAAGGAGCTTCATTTCCAGCCCCAGTAACTGGACTCTAAAGTGCTTCAGCTGCCTGGGAGGCTGCTTCAGCCCCGAGAGCAGCTGGGGATTCCTTTGTTCCTGCTGAAACCACACATGTTCTGACACCATCGGGGAGCACCAAAATGTACATGCCTTTTGCAGGAAGCAATGTGAGTGGCCTGTCACCTCCCGCAGGTCCAGCCTCACTGCTCCTACACAAGGATCTTTAAACCCAGTGGAATTCTAACCTTCCTGGCTGGAGGTCTGCAGAGAGGGGCTCCCCTCCCCAAAGAAAGACCCTCCCTTTACTGTTTCCAAAGGCTGCTCAAGCAGTGGCCTCTTTCAAGCAAGGTGGGAGTTGCACACAGCCCCTCCAGCTGCCACGGACAGGACACATGGGAGAAAATTAGAACATGCTCCTCTGTTTCTCCTTGTGCTAGTTTGTTTTCAGCCGCTAGGCAGGTAGAGAGCTTGCAAGCCCTTCCCCTCTTGGCTCCCGGGCCCACAGGCATTTGATAAACGCCCAGGATCCGATTCCAGATGAATTTTAGCCAGTAGAAGCTGTAACTTCCTAGCACAGGGTTTCTCCACTTTTACGGGTCTGGAGACATCAAGACTCCTAAGTAACCTATAACTTTCTACAAACTTTCTCCTCCAGATTTCTGTCTGTGTTTTGACATGAAGACAAGTTAGAAGGCAAATGGGACAATGACTGGTCTATCCAAAAGCAGCAGCTGCAAAGACACTGCGCAGCTTTCCCTTTAGTCTGGAACACCGTTCTGTCCACCTGAAGGCCCACATTCCCCTTGACGAACCCAGGCAAGGAGACAGCGGGGGCAGCTACTTTTCAGAGTAGACGAACATTAATGAACTAGGTCTCCAGCGCCCCCCACCCCCGAGTCTCTGCTGCTGCTGCAGAGAAAATGGGGCCTTTGGCAAAACCATGGCGGCAGCTGACCCCTGCTGTCCTTCCAACACGCGTACCCCATCCCAGTCTGCAGCAGCCCATCCTTAGTTGTCCTCCTCAGAAGACAAGCCTTCGATCTCATCTCGGTCTCCTCCGATGGCCATCCAGAAGGCTTTGGCAACCTAGGAGTCAAGGGAAGAAGCTGAAGCCACTGGCAGTGCACCCCACACCTGCAGGAGAGGGGGAGCATCCTACAAGCCTCTCCACACAGTTATTAAGCCATGAGGGCAGAGCCACGTGGTCCGTGTTCACTTAGCTTCTACCCTGGAATCTGCAGCTTGGAGAAATGAGGAGAAAACAAAAAACCTGAGCACAGAGAATTCTGACTTCAACAGTTTGGGTGGGGAGGGGAGCTGGTAAGAAACGGGGCAGCTGTTAGAACTCTCTCGGTGAGAGACTATGATACTCATAAGCAGCATCTGGCTGAGCTTGGGCTCAAAGATGGTATTTCCAGCCCAGAACCTCACCTTTTCGGCGTGCAGCTTTCTTTGTTCGCGAGGCAGGGTGGCGGCCTTTTCTGGAGAATGAACGGGAAAGAAAAGTCACCTTTCAAATTAGCCAGAGCTTTTGCTAGAGCAGAGAAAGATGTCTTTATTCAGAGGGCATGGAAAAGGAGAGGCTAAGTGCAAAGATACAAAAAGCAAATGCATAAGGACAGACAGACCACTGCCACCTGTTACTCAGGAACTGCCTGCACTGAAGCAAACCAGAAGCAGCTGGTTGGCCCAGAGGAACCAACTGGTGCAACTGGGCCCATTCCGCTACTCCTGTCACAAGCCCTGATCACACATTCTAGAATGTCACTGCCTTGTTCCTTCTATACGTAGATGTTCAACTTATGCAAACCCCCGAGGCTTGAGGCAGGTAGAAGCTAGTGCTGAAACCCAACAAGGCTCTTTCGGACTCCACTGTATGAATCTGGGAGGCGTGCAATGCTTTTTCCTCCAGAACAAGGTTAGATGCCCCAATATTTTTGTCTGGCCCAACTCTTAACATCAGTTGCAGGAGGTAAGAAGGGATTCCTTCCCTCTTGTTTTCCTTTCTTGCTCCTACCGGCAGAGGAAATGGGAGGGGGGCCAGCTATCGCAGCACAGCAGGTCTCCAGAGCACAGGGCTGGGCTGCTGCATCCCTCCTGCTGCTTAGATGTTAACGCTAGGAAACTACATTTCCCAGCATTCCTCTTGCCTAGCACATGCAGGAGCCGGGCACTTGGGGGCAGGCCCCTCCCGTCCTGACCCTCCAGTCTTTTGCAGATGGATTGGGGTGGGGAGAGAGATCTGGCTCTTCCGCTCCAAAAGTCAGCCCGGCAGGTTTGCAAGAAAACCAAGTTATTTTCTGAGCTCGAGGAAATAAGCTGAAGTCTACCTTTCATTTCCTTCAGCTTGGAGAGCAGTCGCTCAAAGTTCTCAATGTCACCTTCTCCTGCGGTGAGGCTAGCAAGCTCTTGAATATCCATGTCCAGCGCTGGGTCTGCAAAAAAAGCCCAAAAGAGAGGCAGCTCTCAGCCAGATTGATTGATTTAGCAGGGGGTGGATTTGGACATAAAGAGAGCCACTGTTCACATCCATGCAGTTCCTGAGAGTCCTCCTGAGTTATGAGGCAGGATGGGGTGAAAGAACTTCTCCTTGCAGGGAGCTGATGGAAGGGACGGGTCGGTTTTCTCTGCTTTACCCTACTTAGCAAAGATGCCTCTTACCAGCAGTGGGGTCAGCCTGGATTCCATCGGCACAGGCCACCCCTTCTTCTGAATCCACAACAGACTGTGCCCTTTCTGCCGGCAAAGAGTTGGCCTGGTGGGGCAGGAAAAAGGTGGCATCAGACTCAACCCCCTCTAGTCAAAAGATGGCACAAAGTACAGATTGCGGTGAGCCAGCCCCAAGGACCCAAATTCCATGAAGCCAGCAACAACCAAACCAGTTCAAAAGGACATCTGTCTCCAAATCTAGGCAGAGCTAGATTTATTCCAAATTCTGACTGGGATACTGAACAAATAATCTGCTAATCCTGGAATCAATTTTTTTAATCGTAAAGAACAAAATTAAATTTCCAGGCCTTTTTAAAGAAAGCTTGAAAAAAAGTTATGGGCCCCATCCAGTTAATTTAAAATACTGAGTACCCCCTGCTGCCTCTAACAGAAGGGCGAACAGCCAAGGATGAGGAAGTTGAAGCCACAAGGAAACAGACATCCCTCACAGGAGTTTTTAAGAATGACTGTTTACTTCTGGAGTTTCGTTCTCTTCTGACCCGATCCTGCGATCTGCCCCTGCTAAGGCTGGAAAAAGGCCAAAGCTGTGACTCGCCTCTGAAAAGAAAGAGAGGTTGGTTAGCAGAAGGCCCGGTTCTTCCCGACTGCCGGCTGGGCATCAGCCAGCCCTTCCCCAACCCAGAGCTCCTGGAGGGCATCAGGACGGCAGCTTCGGAAAATCCCAGCCAGAAGCCCAAGGCCAGGCTAGCCAGGAGTTGTGACCACAATGCTCTGGGATGTGGCTCGGGGGCATCTGCACAGCCCCTGCCCCAAGCTGACCAGTCACGGAGGGCGTGTCGCCACCCCAGAGCTGTCCCTGAGAAGGCTACAGCCAGATTAAGGTGACCTGGCACCTCTGCAGCAGCCCAAGGAAGCCAGCAATGTCAGGGCTCCAATGGGCCACAGCAGGGCCAGACTTCCCATCCAGCCTTCGTGGTTTGCGTCTGCAGCCCTTCCGCCACTGGCTCATGCTAAAGAGAGCAGAGCTCTGGCGGGCAGCTGATGCTGCTGTTCTTGCCCCCGCAGGAGTACCAACCTGTAATGGTGTGTGGGAATGACCAGGGGAGACCGGGCCCAGAGACGCTAACCAGGAATGGTCAAATAAGAGGCAGCTTAGCCCGCAGCCTGACAGTAGGCAGGACAAGAGGCCCAGAAGGGACCCTCCCTAGTTTCTCAGGGTGTAAAGCAGACGGTGGGAGAATTCTACTTTCAGACTTGCAAGATTCTGTCAATGTAGCCTCACAATAAAGTAGAATTAGCTCTTCTGGTCATGTTTCTTGTCTGGTCCACCTGGGAAGGCTGACACAACCTCATGGGAAGGATCTCACAGAGATGATACCTGCCACATCCTGCTGAGGCCATCCCTGCCCTCCACTCCGCCTTGGGGAGCTGCTCTGTCATCAGGGGTGCGAGTGATGCTTCCCAATAAGCATGGAGGTCTGAGCAGGGATCCGGGGATAGATGTCTGTGTGGAGGGGAGGCAGCCAAGAAGGGGACAGGTCTTGAGGATGGGAAGAAGACACACTGCCTGGGTGTTTCCCTTCTGAATCTCTCCGTGAAGGACATGGGTGATCAAGGGGCACAGCGGTCTGTGGGCACTTAGAAAGGACAGGGCTAGGACAGAGCCTGGTTCCGGCTTAAGCTGCCAGTCAGGTCAGGAGATGGGCTTGATCTGCTGCAGTTGGGCCAGAATGCAGCAGCGCGGGTAGTTGTGGGCGCATCTCGTTATGCCCATGTAACACGGCTACTCCGTGAGCTGCACCGGCTCCCAACAGATTTCCGGGTGCGATTCATGGTGCTGGTTTTCACTTTAAAGCCCTCCATGGCCCAGGACTGGGTTACTTGAGAAATCACTTTCTCCCAAGGACATCTGCCTGCCCCACTCGCTCCCACCCGGAGGGCATGCTTCAGGTTCTTTCTTTTAAATCTTCTCATCTTGAAAAGTGGGCCTTTTCTGTGGTTGCCCCTGCTTTCTGGAATGACTCCCCGCTCAGGTTGTGGCTTTAAGGGGTGAGCTTTTGCAGACGGTAAAACCACAGGTGTTTCTAGCAGGAGAGCAGCGGCGGTGGCAGCTTCCACTCCTACCCGCAGAGCCAAGCCAAGCAGCCACCCAGGTTGGTAAATGACTCAAACCGAGAGCAGGAAGAACCAAAACCCGAAGTAGCAGGGAGTGAATTTCCTTGGCTGTTGCAGTGATGCTCCCACTGAACAAAACCCCCTGAAAGCGGGAGCTTTCCAGGCGAGAGATGCCGCACCCGGGGCTGAAACTCTGTTGCAGGAAGGGGCTGGGTGCAGGCCCTGCGCAGCATCCATTACTGGCTTTGTTCACGGCTAGGGAAACATGCTGCCTGCCTAGTATTAAAACCAGGTGCAGGTAATCATAGTGTTTCTCAACCTTGGCAACTTTCAGATGGGTGGACTTCAACTCCCAGAATTCCCCAGCCAGCCAATCACATGCTGGCTGGGGAATTCTGGGAGTTGAAGTCCACCCATCTGAAAGTTGCCAAGGTTGAGAAACACTGCTAAAGTTACATTCCGCTGCCTGACAGAGTGCCTATGAATCCATCCCTGCTATTGCTGAGCAAGTAAGGAAAAGACATTCTGTGTGTCTCCCGTGCAACACACATACGAGCCAGGCAGAGCCTTGACTGCACCACTGCAGGCTCCATCTTGACTTGTTTGACTCCTGCTCTCACACTCCTATTCCATTTGGATGCAAGACACTACAAAAGCTGGAACAATCTCCACTCTACCATTCTCCTAAGAGCATCAAGGCCAGGAGCACATTCAATCGCCAGCTCTGAAGGGATGAAATACTATGGAAAACTAGGCGAGGAACCCACATCACACTCAGCTTCTACCTCCAAGGTAAGCAAGGGGCCAACCTGATCCCTCTGTTCTGACCAACCCAGACATGCCCTGCTTCTCTGCCTGCAACACACTTCCAATGGGGATCTCCTGCAATTCAAGGCATCTGGAGCCCCAAGTTTTGGCACAGGTGACGCCAGGCCGTTTCTCTGCAATGAGACCAAGGTCAAAAGAGAGCCTTCCTTGCATCTTCTAGGGCCAGAGCCGGCCCAAGGCTGATGCTTGAATCAGCTTTCATTTCTCCTAAGTGCTGGCTGCTGACGCTGCAACGGAGGAGCCAACAACGCAATGCAGAGATCCCTTCCTGGGGGTTGCCATTTTCAGCCAGTCGAGCCTTACAACTTTCAGCAGACAGGTGAACTTTGCAAACCAGAGCGTCCTAGAATTGGAAGGCCCACCTGCTAAGGGGTCCAACCTGCTGGTTAATGCAGGAATCCACCAATTAAGCCATCCACACTACTTATCCCACCTCTCTAGGCAACTGGTTCCATTGTCAAGTTCTTCTTACTGGGAAGACGTAACTCCCAGCCGGAATCTGCCTTCCTGTTATGCCGTGTTGTGCCCCCACAGACTGTGGAGAGCAAGTGATGGCTGCCACTTTCGTCCCAGACACCCCCAGGTAACAGCTTATAAATTCCCACAGAATGCGCCATGCCAGACTTCTGGGAGAAATCACACTATGCCCATGCCAGAAAATTATTTGCATTAATTTTTAAAAGAACCTTAAAATCCCATACCGTTTTTCATCACCACGTTTGACCAGACGTTGGCATTCAAGGCTTGGATGATTCGTTTCACTCCTGTAGATTCTGGAAAGTCATCTGAAGCGGGGAGAGGGCAGAGTTGGAATACGATTTATTAAAAAGGCTTCTTCGGAAACAGAATGGGAATTCAGAAGCTGAGAAGAAGGATGAACAAGGCCTGGTTTTTACTCTCTTAACTGAGTCATTCTCAATTCTCAGTTTGGATTAAATACAACTAGGGAGAGAGGCCTCGCAAAATGTTGGTGGTGTGAATGAGAAGCATTATTCTGGGAAAATCTTTCTGATGTTGTGCAAACCAAGATCAGAATTCTATACTTGGCAAGAAACAAACCCTTGCAAGCTCCACTGAGTGATCACAACACCGAAGTTTGTCATTCAGGAAGATACAAATAAAGAACCAACCACCCATGATGGCAATGGTGGGGTCTGTCCTTGAATAAGGGTTTTTCTTGCATTTAATAGCCTGGACGCACAGCTGTGATCCAGATCTTGGCACGGGGTGGGGAGGCTGTGATCCCAACCTGGAGTGGGCATTTGGTAGTAACTATTTATGTGCCAAGGGCAAGAATTCCCATTGAATCTGAAGACAACTTCTCCCCAGCACAACTATGCAGAGCAAGGCCCCACTCCAGACCTAGATGACTATAAAGGGCTCAAACAGAACAAGGGGCCCAGGCTGAATGTTTGGGAGAGATAAATCCTATATCAAACATGTCATATGGCCCTAAGAAGAAAGAAGGATGATTGCCAAACTCTTCATGGCTATCACCACTCAATGAGGAAATTTTTTTTTAAATCCCTCCAGCATATTCTGCTTGTTCTTAGCAAAGGACCTAGAGCAACTTTAGGAGGCTGTTATTTCCTCCAGCATTTTGAATGCTGAAAAAGAAAGTTTCAAAATGACAATGCAATCAAAAAATTGATATATCACCTTGAATGCCCACTGCAGTGCTAAGGTTTCAAATGAAGAAGCCTTAGCACATTTTAAAACTGAAACTCTGATAAGAAATGACTAGGCAAGACAGATTACTCAGGTTTTGTTTTTTTTTAGAACCCAAAGAAACACGAACCAACATCAGGGGTGAGAGACATAAAACTAAAATAAAACAACAGGATGTTTCTGAACCTAAGGATTTATTTCTGGACCAGGACTGACCTTACAACAAGCCATCTTGTCTGTTTAATCTGAGATGGAAGAAGTAATACATTGTTTACCACGAAGGGAGTCAGATACTTCTTGCCAAATCACTCAAATATCTATCAGGAAATAACTAAAGAAATACTAAACTATTTTTTAAGCAGATTTGTTTCAGAAAATTTAAAGAATGATAAAAAACAGTACTATCGAATAGCATATTTCCTGATATCCTTAGATTTAACAAGCATCCGAGAGAAGCTGAGGGCCTTCTGCTGTAAATGCCAGAAACATACTGGTTCCTTTGCTGACACAAACTCGGATGAACTTTAAGAGGGTCCTGATTTTCACATTATATACGCTTCATATTTCCTGACAAACATTCCATGTCCAAATAGTGGAGATGCCCCAGAGAAATGCACACTGTTTCTCCTAAGAGCCCTTCAAATTTGGGTTTTAAACATACTTTACAGATTATAGTCACTTTATCTCCACCTTCAATACCTTGTATTTGTATGAACCTTTTGTTTTGTGACCCTTTTTGGATTGTTTTTTACTGTTGTAAGCTGCCCAGAGTCATGTATTTGAGACAGGCGGCTACATTGTGATCTAAACGTATTTTAACATTTAACTGGAACTTGTAAATTCAAATTTAAAATTATTTTAAATCAGATGGTTCATAATTTAAGGCTAATATGTATATCTTCACAGAATTGTATCTTGTACTGGTCAGTGACCATAATAAACCCGAACTGAACTGAGATGGGCGGCTATATTTTTATTATTATTATTTTATCCCCCCTTTATTATTATTATAAATAACTCAAGGCAGTGAACATACCTAATACTCCTTCCTCCTCCTATTTTCCCCACAACAACAACCCTGTGAGGTGGGTTGGGCTGAGAGAGAGGGACTGGCCCAAGGCCACCCAGCCAGCTTTTGTGCCTAAGGCGGGACTAGAACTCTCATACCACGCCTGATTGGCTCTTGGGCTGAGAGAGAGGGACTGGCCCAAGGTCACCCAGCCGGCTTTCGTGCCTAAGGCGGGACTAGAACTCTCCTACCATGCCTGATTGGCTCTTGGGCTGAGAGAGAGGGACTGGCCCAAGGTCACCCAGCCGGCTTTCGTGCCTAAGGCGGGACTAGAACTCTCCTACCATGCCTGATTGGCTCTTGGGCTGAGAGGGACTGGCCCAAGGTCACCCAGCCGGCTTTCGTGCCTAAGGCGGGACTAGAACTCTCCTACCATGCCTGATTGGCTCTTGGGCTGAGAGAGAGGGACTGGCCCAAGGTCACCCAGCCGGCTTTCGTGCCTAAGGCGGGACTAGAACTCTCCTACCATGCCTGATTGGCTCTTGGGCTGAGAGAGAGGGACTGGCCCAAGGTCACCCAGCCGGCTTTCGTGCCTAAGGCGGGACTAGAACTCTCCTACCATGCCTGATTGGCTCTTGGGCTGAGAGAGAGGGACTGGCCCAAGGTCACCCAGCCGGCTTTCGTGCCTAAGGCGGGACTAGAACTCTCCTACCATGCCTGATTGGCTCTTGGGCTGAGAGGGACTGGCCCAAGGTCACCCAGCCGGCTTTCGTGCCTAAGGCGGGACTAGAACTCTCCTACCATGCCTGATTGGCTCTTGGGCTGAGAGAGAGGGACTGGCCCAAGGTCACCCAGCCGGCTTTCGTGCCTAAGGCGGGACTAGAACTCTCCTACCATGCCTGATTGGCTCTTGGGCTGAGAGAGAGGGACTGGCCCAAGGTCACCCAGCCGGCTTTCGTGCCTAAGGCGGGACTAGAACTCTCCTACCATGCCTGATTGGCTCTTGGGCTGAGAGAGAGGGACTGGCCCAAGGTCACCCAGCCGGCTTTCGTGCCTAAGGCGGGACTAGAACTCTCCTACCATGCCTGATTGGCTCTTGGGCTGAGAGAGAGGGACTGGCCCAAGGTCACCCAGCCGGCTTTCGTGCCTAAGGCGGAACTAGAACCCACCGTCTCCTGCTTTCTAGGCCAGCACCTTCACCGCCATGCCAATCAAAGTAATAAGAATAGACTAGACTTTTATTGTCATTCCACTATACACCAAGGTGCACATTAAAATGAAATGTCGTTGCAATTGGCTCACAAAAAATAATTACCATAATACCTAATGTATATTCTTTGCCATTCCACTCCCCTAATCATCATCCCTGATAATATCACGGTCCTACACACCACATGCGCCTCCGTGAAGTAAGAGGGGATTGTTAAGAGTCCAGGAGCCTCATAGCCCAGGGGACAAACTATCACCCAGTCTGGCTGTTCTGCATCGGATGCAGCGGAACCTTTTCCCAGCGGGCGACAAGGAGAACAAGCCACGATGGGGGCGGGAGGGGTCCCTGACAGTATTCCGGGCTCCAGACAGACAGCGTGTGAACCTCATCCTTTATGGTCCTTGATGCAAGAGCCCAGACCCGGACTCACCATGGCACAGTCAGCTGCCCCAGTCGGAGCCTTTCAAGCATCTTTCTCCAGCGAAAAAGCACCACGTAAAGCAGCGATTGAGAGAGACGGGACTGAACAAGAAGCAGGACTCCCAAGGCTGTCGACACCCAGGAGTTTATGCAAGAGAAAGCGCTGTGATCACACACGGTTTTTAAAGGCATGGGGTGGGTGAAGCAAAGGAGCCGGAAGCTGCAGGGCAACTTAAGCATCCTACCCCTCTCCAAGGGGAACAGTGGGGGCAGCACCTGAAAGCACTCCCAGCAGCCTTCCTACATCGGGCACTCAGTCCATTCCTAACTCTTTCTGCAAAGATTATCTCGGATAATTTTGGAAGTCAGAGAGAGCTGCGCCCAAAAGCTTAACTCGAGGCAGTGTTTTTCTCGACCTTGGCCACTTTAAGATGGCTGGCTGGGGAATTCTGGGAGTTGAAGTCCACACATCTTAAAGTGGCCACAGTCGAGAAACTTTGCCCTGAGGAAACATGGTGAACAAAACAGATGTGGATTAAAAGAAAAACAATTTTAAAAGGTAGGCACTGAAAGACGCTGGATTTATTATATACTGATCCAAATGCCCAGGGTATTTTGAAAAAAGCTGGGCTGGCAGACAGTGTGATAGAAGCTCCACCTGTTTCTGATGCGCAATACACATAAAAAACAAGTTACAACCACATCGTTGTGGCCACCAGCTTGACTTCCTTGACCACACCCTGAGGGCATCCCTGCACACATCCACAGTAAATCCCAAACCACGTTCTCCGACTGCCTGTGACGCAGCAACCCCACTTAATTCTGTGGCGAGAGAAGCACCACTTCAGGCAGAAATACAGGAGGCACCAGGGGTTTTGCGACAGGGACGGAGCTTGCTTACAATCCCAAAGAAACCGAACAACTTGGCAGTCGCCACTGGCACTGCAGGCAGGAGGCAAAGGCCAGATCTCACCGTCCTCATCTGGAAGCTCCTCTGGGTTGAATTCCACCAACTCAAAGCTATGCTTGATGCACCACTCCTGGGCTTTCTGGCGGGTGATGCCTAAGAGAAGTAGAGAGAAGGCGTTTTTGCCAGAAAGGACTTACTCCCTTCTTCGCACTGTGTTAGAAAATTCACTGGGTGGGATGTATGGCTGCAAACTCTTGGTATGTTCTGGGGAACACTGCATGTGGACAATTTGTTCAGCTGTCACTAGACAGAGAAAAATGCAACACAAATAAATTGGGATGACCTGGTAAGTAAACCGGAAATGTTAAATAAATGGGAATGAACAGGAAGACCTAACTGCACCCATCTTTGCCCTTTTGGCCACCCTGCACTCTGCCGCCTGCCCCTGCTGCCCCCTGCCACCCTGCCACACCCAGCTGACCTGCCCCTTCTTCTTCCTCCTGCTGCTGACGAGGTGCACCCGGCCTGGCTGGCCCTTCGCGAGGCAGCTGCTGGCCACATGCAGCCTTTTCCCGAAGCCTCGCACAGCCTCAGGATGAAGGCCTTGCGAGGGCCAGGCTGGGTGCAACTCGTCAGCAGCAGGAGGAGGAAGATGACGAAGGTCAGCTGGGGGCAGCAGGGGGCGGAGGTGGAGTGTGGGGTGGCCAAAAGGGCAGAGATGGGGGGAGATAGGCAGGTGGGGGGAGGTGAAGCAGAGGTGAGTGCAGCATGGCAGGAGAAGCATGAGATCCTCACTTAACAATGGTGAGGTCCTTGTCTAACGACCACAACCGGGACTACTAAAACGGCCATCACTAAGCGGTGCAGTCTGTGATGTTTCGCCTAACGACCACTTCGCTCAGCGATGGAAGTTCTGGTCCCAATTAGGATCATTAAGCCAGGACTAGCTGTACTGTATGAGTGCATCACACTCCTTGTGTGGGAAGGCCTAAATCTTTCAGAGTGGTTCCAACTGGAGTTGGCCAGTGTTGGCTGATAGGGGAAGGAAGCTGGGCATTCCAGAGAATTTTTGCCTATATTGATCATATATCTTCTGAACACACTGTATAATTACTTTTCATTTGGTCAATTTCCTTTCAGGTACACATGGTAGTTCCTAAAAATTAATAATTTAATTGGGGAAGTGGGAAATGCCACCTTGGGCGGTTGAGGTAGGCCTGGTGCCTGCAGGTGCTTAGCTGGCCAGTCTTAAGACCAGCACCAAGGAATTATAACCCAGAAAGCAGCCCGGGGAGCCTATCAGTTCTCCAAAAGCAAAGAGCTGGCCAAGTGCTCAGCTTCAGATTTTCCAAATATGGCCCTGCCAAGCCAAGCTGCTCCCTCTCTTGCTTCAACCCAAGCTTCACACCCTCACTGGAGTTTGGCCTTGTTGCCTTACCGTGTTCAGAGACTCTGTCACAGACCAAGATCATCACTTCTGGTAGCCAGTCTTCTACAAGAGGAAGCCACTGAGAGAGAGCATCCAGCCCAGATATCTGTAAAAGGGTATACAAATGGCTGGCTTCTTCATTGGGTGACTTATGTAATATTACAAGCAAAAGCGTATCTAGTTCTATAAAAATCCTTATAAAAAGGAAATGCTGGGAATCAGAAAAGCTTGAAAGGGAGATAAGCCACCTTAAAATTTGGGCTAAAAATCTAACCTTAACATAAAATCTGCACATATGACATCTATGGGCAAGGATCAGCTATTAGGACTCTGGGAACCTCTTACCCAACCAAGGAATAAAGACACGGGGCAGAGAAGTTGTTCAGGAGTCTAAACACATTGCACAGAGTTGCAAGTCTAGCACAGGATGGTTTTGCCTACCTAAAGTTTTCTTAACTTACCAACCAGCAAGAGAGCAAGCCATTAGTGCTGAACTCTGAAGAGCACGCAAAAGCGTAACATCCCTAGGATACGCATGAGGCAAGGTCTGACCTTGATTCCAAGCCAAGCTACTACCCTAGCTTTGCCCCTGGCAGAAAAGGGAAAGAGACTTGGAATCCAAGATGGCTTGCTTCTAAGAACCCAGCTCAACTGTTTTCCTCCTCTCCTTCAATTGCCCACTACTCGGGGACAATCAAGGAGTTGCAAATAACTGAGGAAGGCATCCTGCCCTGCTAAGGACCACAAAACAGGGAGAAAGGGGCAGGTCTAGATACAGAATCACCATTTAGGGCTCCAGGTGTTCCTTCTCTCTACAGAACGGAAGACTAGGGGCCTCAAGAGTATCAGTGACAGGCAGAGGGCCGCAAATGTTTATACTCCTTCCTAGGAGTCACACCCATCTACTTCCAAAATTAGATCTAGATTTAATGTATATCCACGTGGGCATTTCAAACATGTTGTTTAACCAACCCCCTTGCTACAGAAGTCAAATCAAATGCAATATTCGTCACACATACATAATTTTTAGGCACTGTTGATTTCGTTTTCATGCTTTTATATGGAGGAAGAGTAGTATAAATGCCACAACAACAACAACAACAACAACAACAACAACGGAATGCAACTTTAATCTAGGCAGGCAGATTTCCCAATTTTATGATTTGCTAGAAAATATCCCACCATTCATTCAGGAGGTTCTGGTGATATACACAATGTGCGTTTCTCCTATTTTCTCCTCCACCAGCTTAGGAGATAGGTTGGGCTGAGAGACAGTCTGCCCCAAAGTGACCGTGGAGGGTCTGTGGCCTACTGGGGACTAGAACTTGGGTCTTCCTGCTCCCAGTCCAACCAATGAACCACCACACCACTCTGGCTCTTCATACCACGGAGACCACTGTTACGCTGACTAGTGGAAGTTCTACAGTCAGCAGCAACCTACAAATTCCTCAATAAATCCTCCGAAAGCTTAGAAGAATAATGTACAGCGATATGTATATTTTCAGGTAAACAGATGTTTTTACTGACTGGGATCCACAAATGCTGCTTGGTGAACATTTCCTCTAGAATCACCCTCCAAACCGGTGTTCCTCAACCTTGGCCGCTTAAGCTGTGTGGACCAACTCCCAGAATTCCCCAGCCAGCATAGCTGGCTGAGGAATTCTGGGAGTTGAAGTCCACACAGCTTAAAGCGGCCAAGGTTGAGGAACACTACTCCGAACGCTGGGAAGGTACCGATTTGAAAGCAGAGAGCGGTTTATAATTCTAATACATTCATCACTTCAAGAGGAAGGAAAAAACGTTACAGGCCAGAGATGGCGGACCACCGCCCAGGGTTTCTGAACCAGAATGCCCGCCTGCAGTTGCAGCCTAAGACTTGTGTTTATACCCAAAAGTGGCCACGGGCAGGGCAACACTCACTGCTGTGCTGTCGAAGTAAACCAAAAAAGCCTGGACCGACTCAGCAATGTCCGCCGTCACCTGAAACACGTTTGCCACCACGCAGAGATGGATGGCAGCTGAGTAGTATTTGTTGTCGATCGTCCAGGGATAAAACCGGGCTCCACTCTCTGCGGCAACATGCTCAGGAAGCTCTTCTTCTCCGGTGATACCTGCAAGACACAAGGAAGAGACCTGAACTCCCAGACCATGAAGAGACCTGGAAGAAGTTCAGAAGGCCGGCCGGCCAAGGAGGGATCTGTCTTTTGCGTGTCCTTTCTCAAACCGAAGATGTTCTACGCCGGGCCTACGTCAGTGGCCTATTCAAAGGCTCCTACCGCTATGCTGCTCAAGTTCCCTTTCTGCTCTGCTGCAAGGATGCTTGGCCCCCCCTCCAAGGGATTCAAAGCAGCCAGATGTTGTTCCTCTCCTTTCACCCTCGCCACAGCCTGTGGGGTATGCAAAGCTGAGCCCTGCCAAGGGTCCCCTAAGGGCTTCATGGCTGAAGGATGCTGTCCCAACTGGGCACTCCCTCAAACGAGGACAGACGAACGTGCAGGTTTTCACATGCCTGCTTCACTGAGCCCACAGCGCAAACAGACATAGGCCTGTTTTGCCAAGGTTCCTCTAATCTGCAGATTAGAACTGGAAACCTCAGTGACTCAAACCAGCTCCCTGTGATGAGCTTTAAGGAAGCCACAGTGTGAAAGCTGGGTGCACGCAGCACACTGATTCAGGTTAAGAAAATGCGTGGCAAGCTGTGCCCCAACAAATAAACCAAATGATGGCTTAACATGATAGCATGGTTTATACAAATTGCTATGGTCATAGTTGAGTTCTCACAGTGTCTTGAATCACAAATCACCCGACTCCATTTTAGCCTAGTCCAGCAGATCAATTTACTGGTTACCATCCACCTAATCTCAGGTTGGGAGGCAATCAAGAGAAGCCTCGGGAGAAGAACAAATCGGGCAGACGTGTGGGAGAAGGCCGTTACTAAGGAGTCCCAGCATCTCTCCCTCGTTGCTAAGGCAGAGACCACACGGAGGGAATGCAGAGAGTTGTCTTCGTGGCCTTGCAGGCGTGGGCCACCTCTGCGGCACCAGAGCCTTGTACCTTTGCACTGCCAAGTTGGGGCAACATAATATTCCTCTTAAAAACAAAAACAAAAAAACCAGTAAAGCAGATGGGTTATGCTTTCAATGGGGTTAATGCTCTTGATTAATCTTTAAAAGTATTGTAAAAATGTGGACCAAGAATTCTGGCCTCTGGAGATATCAGACCTCCCTCAGGAAGGGAAGGGAAGGGGATTCACATCTGCAAAAAATTTTTTAAGAAGCCCTCACCTGCTTATCAGTGAAATACTCTGTGGGCTGGGCAGAACTGTTTCTCACCACCTCCTTCACCCTCCCCTTCACAATGAGCTGTTCACAAAATTAACTTTCATCTACTTTTACCAGTTGCTCATCAGGAGGGTTGACCCAGCTGGCTAAGCAGTCAGTATAAATAGCAACCCACTTGCAACCCACACAAGTGTGTAAAAAACACCGTTCGTTGTCCAGAACCTTGGAGCCATTTCGTTCGGATGGCTGGGCTTAGGAAATTCCCCTCAGAAACACTGCACATTTTAATGCAAATGTGACCCAGCCCCACACTCTAATGACACCTTTCTATATCGAGCTGCAAAGAACGTACCCATTTTCGGATAAGCTTTCAAGTCCATGCTTACGTTCCGGCCCCCAAAAAGTCCTTCCAAAACCCGCCATAATGACAAAAATAGTGGGTTTGGAAACAACCATGTCGTGGGAGAACTGCTCACTTCAATTTTTGATATTTCCAACCTCTGGGAGGGCCTGTGGTTTTACATCCAAAATGTTTTCAGAGAGAGAAAAAATCAACTGACGCATTTGGCAACCACAACCTTTCGGCACGCCTCAGGAGCTAACTTTCTATGGCTCGGGTTTTCGCAGAGCGTACGCCAGCTCTTTGACACGATCCTGCGCCATGCCCCAGACAAGCCCTCCCAGCAGCAAAACAGTTGGCCCCCCATTTGCATACCACCCCACGCGATCAGAGGAGGCCGAAGAGAGCACAGTCGGAGCGCACAGACGGGTCAGATGAAAAAGGTAACAGGTGCTTCACCACAGCACCGTTTCTCAGAACCAAGTCAAGTTAGAGGGTGTAACTCCAGTCAGGCAGTCAGTGGCACCTCCAGGTTGTGCAACTGTTAACCACATACAGTCCTGCTCCATCTCCTTCCTCGACAAAAGGGTGCCAGGGATCAATTCTCCGTCATTCACACACCCTTAGCTGACTTTTCAGAGCGATCCGATTGACATCTCCCTGGTTAGTACAGGCGGTCCTCACTTAACAACCATTCGTTTAGTGATGGTTTGGACTTACGATAAGGTAAAGGTAAAGGTTTCCCTTGACGTAAAGTCCAGTCGAATCCGACTCTAGGGGGCGGTGCTCATCTCCGTTTCTAAGCCTTGGAGCCGGCGTTGTCCATAGACACTTCCGGGTCACGTGGCCAGCATGATGACTCGGAACGCCGTTACCTTTCCGCCGAAGCGGTACCTATTGATCTACTCACATTTGCATGTTTTCGAACTGCTAGGTGAGCAGGAGCTGGGACGAGCAACGGGAGCTCACCCCGCCGCGCGGTTTCGAACCGCCGACCTTCTGATCGACAGCTCAGCGGTTTAACCCGCAGCGCCACCGCGTCCCTCTGGACTTACGATGGTGCTAGAAAAAAACAGCTTATTTATTTATATTTATATATTTATATATTTATTTATATATATATATATATTCAAATTTCCATCACCGCCCATCTCCCCTGAAAAGGGGACTCTGGGCAGTTGTGGTTATGACCGATCCTCACACTTACAACCGTCACAGCATCCCCATGATTGTGATTTGGGCACTTGGCGACCTGTTCGCATTTATGACCATCGCAGCGTCCTGTGGTCACACAATCACCACTTTTGACCTTCCTAGCCAGCTTCTGCCAAGCACAATCAATGGGGAACCACGTGCTTTGCTTAATTATCATGTGGTTCACTTAATGACATAGTGATTCACTTAACAACCACTGCAAAAAGGTCATAAAATTGGGTTGGAATCACTTAATGACCGCTTTGCTTAACAACCAAAATTCCAGTCCCAATTGTGGTCATTAAGCGAGGACTACCTGTATTAGTAGAAATGACTTCATTAACTCCATATATGTATGCAGTATCTATCCATCCACCTATCCCTCCCTCCCTCCCTCCCCATAAGTCATTAAAAATACAAATGGGGGATTGCAAATTCCATGTTGGTTATCCACTGTCAAGAGAACAGACTGTTCACTTCACAGACACAATCCCACACTACCATGTCACAGCCTTTTGGAAGAATACAGTGAATGCTCCAAGTCCTGGGCTAAAGCAGGACAGCAGGAGGAAGACTCCACCCAGAAGCCAAATGTTGCCTTTCCCCCACAAGTTAATCTTGGTCTTGACTTCGAATTCATAATGTTAAAAATGCCATTCCTCACACATTTCTACTATTGGACTACTGAAGTTTTAAAACTATCCCTGCCAATTCCTTCCGGCCTAAACTTCCAGCATTGCCAACTTACTTCACAAGTAGCTTTAACATATTTTAAAAGTGCTTTTTAAACAATCCCACTTACACGGTTCCATTTGCATCGGTCTGCAAACACAGTCTTGGTGTGCCTGGAGAGCCACCTGGTGGAATGAACCACAAATCCTTCCGCACAAGTGCAAAGCAATGTGCCACAGCTGCCAAAAGAGCCAATGCAATTTGGGGTTGCATTAACAGGGGTATAATGTCAAGATCATGGGGGGTGCTGGTTCTGCTCTAGGCTGCACTGATCAAGACCACACCCCAAATACCGTGTCCAGTTCTGGTCACCACATGCAAGCACGATGCCGAGAAACTAGAAAGAGTGAGGTGAAGAACAGCAAAGATGGTAAGGGGCTTGGAAGCTAAATCTTATGAGGAACAGTTAAAGGAACTGGGTATGTTCAGCCTAAAAAAAAACGGTTATGGGGAGATATGATAGCAATCTTCCAGTGCTTGAAGGACCATCACAGGGAAGAAGGTAGGGATTTATTCTCCATAGCCCCCGAGCATAAGACAAGAAGCAATGGGTGGATGTGATACAGCGAGAGGGTGAAACTTGAAATAAAGAGGGATTTCCTCACTGTGAGAGCTATTAAGCAGAGGAACAGCCTGCCTTCTGAAGTTGTGGGGTCTCCATCACTGGAAACTTTCAAGAAAAGGTTGACAGCCATTTGGCCAGGATGATCTGAGGATTCCTGCACTGGGCAGGGGGTTGGACTAGAAGACCTCTAAGATCCCTTCCAACCCTAGGATTCAATGAAAATTGTATAGCCAAAGCCTCCATGGGTTTTTTTCTGAGATTCATGCAAAAAGGAGGGAACCTGACATTCAAGCAGACACGATCCTTGCTTCATGCAGTACACAGGAATGTGTAGCTTGTTTCAGAAAACATCTACAGTATACTGTCTGCATATATGCAAAACCCATTACTCTATTCCCTTTTCAGGTAAGCATCTTATTCAGAGAGGAAGGAGTAGTAAGTAAAAGACCTCAGAGGCAGGAAACGTGAAGAATGAAAAGGACATTAGCTAAATCTGGTTTCCCCATTTGTCCTCTATCCTTGAAAACGTTCCTTGCTTCTATATCAGAGAAGTGCTTTATAGTGCTTTTTACCCATTACCTGTTTTCTCACTTTTCAGTTTTTTACAAAATATTTTTTCCATATTTTTACTGAACTGTGGTTAACAAACAGTATCAAATAACATAAATCCATGATGTGCAAAAATAATTAAAATCCACTAAAAATGAGTAGAGAGATAATATACATATTGATATTTACTGCATATCAAAAGTATTGCCAATACTTGCCAATACTGTAAGATAAAGTCTTCCCAGGTTGAATAGAATTGTGGTTCTTGCCTCAGATGTTTCATTATTTTAACTTTATCTGCAATCTTTTCTAACATGGTAATTGAAGAAGCCTTGTTAATCCACATCTCAATTGTTAAGTTATCTAAGGCTTTCCAGTGTTGAATAATTAGTATTTTAGCTGCTAAGATTAAGCAATCGTTCCTTGTTTGTAAGCTTACAATTTGATCCCACAAATAAATGCAGTACTGTAATCCTATCTCTGAGGAGCACTCAATTCTTTGTTCAGTAATGCAACTTATCTCTCCAAAATGTTGTGCCAAAAGGGCATAACTTCGTCATGACCACCACCTATGAAAGAAAGACCCTCACCTATGAAAGAAAGACCCTCACTCATCACCCAGCAACTTTCTTGATCTTCCCCTTCCCTCACCCAATTAACACCATCGATTTGTGACACTTTCTCCACAGAGGCTTTGTCCTGCGTCCATCAAAAGAGGTTCTCCAAAGCAGAAGATCCAGCTTTAAAAAAAACCAGAACAAAACCACAGCATCTAACACTGGGGATATAATGCTTTAAAATAGCCCCTGCCTCTGATCACAAACCTCCTGGATCCAAAGGTAATGTTAGGAGATTATGGAACTGCAGGGACTTTAACTGGGTTATAACACGATCAACAAAATATGGATGTTGGAAAATGGACATGTTGCCAACATGGTTCTCAAGAAGCTTATCCAGGATTGCAGCCAGAGAATCTCCCAAACTTACAGAGCCCACAATATGAGGTAGGACTTTTTGTTTCTCAAGATTTCTGCAGCCGTGGACCATTCAACGTAAATGTTCAGAAAATGTGGGAATCACCTAATTTAAATACAAAATAAAACAAAAACATCCTTCCCATATTTTTACTTTCAAGAACACGGAGTTCACATTTCTCAAGCAATAAGGTAATTATTATAGTTGTATCTGTATAGGCCTTCCTATCTCTGCCACCTTTAAACCCTTTTTAAACTGAAGTTTGCACCAAAAAGTTAATCCAAAATTAAGTACTTATTTACGGCTTGAATTACCTTATGTATCTCATGCCAGAACAACTTTAGCATAAACTTGCTGGTCAAAAAGGTTCTTCCACAGAAATCATGGGTCTAGGGCAGCGTTTCTCAACCTTGGCAACTTTCAGATGTGTAGAATTCTGGGAGTTGAAGTCCGCACATCGGAAAGTTGCCAAGGCTGAGAAACGCTGAACTTCAGGCTTTCCTTCGGGTTTTACTTCAACTCCAGCCCAATGAAATCCCGTCTTTAGATATCCATTCTCATATATCCTACAGTATTCACATTTTTCTTTTTGTGATGCTTCTGCAAGATCAAAGTTCATCTACCACAACACATGGTAACTGCACTCGAGATCTACTCATTACTGTCAGTTTTCCGAATTTTGGCATTCATGCCACTGCTTGTATTACAGTCTGTACGTTTCAGTAAAACGATTTCCAGCCACTCATCTATTTTTGTGAACTAGCTAACTAGTAGCGATCATGGAAATGCTGCAGCAGACCACTTGGTCTGTGGACCACAAATGAAAACATTTGAAGGCATACTCACAAGATCAAAGCAGTCTAATACACATAAATGAGAGGTTTATTCCAATCTATGCAACTTTTCATATCCCAAGACCTATGAAATTTAAAGTACTGTAAGCCTAAGAAGTTTCAAGCCTGGATTTCTGCCAGGAAATAAACCAGAGCAGTGCTCCTATTTTATGGATATAATTAATGAGATAAAGCAACATACAAGCACAAAAATAAGCACAAGTTTCCAATTTGTCTGTGCCTATTATGACAAATGCAAACTAGTTTATACATACGTATTCTGATACAAGTCACATTGCATTGAACGTAGCAATCTCTTTATTGCATTTATGTACAACCTTTCGTCTGAGAGTTCAGAGTGGTTTACATGGGAGTCATCCCTAATTTTATTCTCCTAACAACCCATCAATTAGATTGGACTGAGAGAGAATGACTGATCCAAAATCAGCCAGGAAGTTCTGGTGTCAAAGGGAACTTCTCCAGGATTTCCCTGGTCAGTCTGATATCTTAACTGCCACACAACTTCAGTGTCACAAAATTTTTTTGCTGTGTTTCTTCAAGTCAGCATTGATTCCTGGTGACTGCCTGAACTAGTCCCTTTTTTGGCAAGATTTCAGAAGTGGTTTGCCCTTGCCTCCTTCGTAGGGCTGAGAGTGACTGGCCCAAGGTCACCCAGCTGGCTTTCTCCCCAAGGCAGCACTAGAACTCCCGATCTCTCGCCGGGTGCCTTTACCATTACACCAAATAGACTCTGTTTCACAAATATTGAACGTTAATTCATTGATTTCCAAGAGTACACTCCTCCCATGATTTAGTCTAACTTATCTTCCCCATGAAAAGAGCAGCAATATGTATTTTTTCATGAACAGTTTCAGGTAGTCTGGTAATATAAGCTGAGTACTAATGATATAGCAGCTTGAGACAGAAGAGAAACTGTGTTCAGAACAGATTATTCAAGCAACTGTTTATAAATAACTAGGAAAACATGCAGTAATTATTGACAGCCAGTATGTGTTTATCAGGAAAACTTTCATTACTATTATTATAATGGATTAAGCATATTTTTAGAGACTTTTCCACTTTCTAGCTTGGAAAATGGTAAGCGTGAATGGACATTAATGGATCCACTGCTGAACTGTAGCTAGTGAGTACATACTGTAGGGGTGACTCCACATCAAATCTTCAGCAGACTGCTGTAAGCTTTCCTCTGGGTCCTGTGGTTTGCTTTGCTTGGATAAGGATATGGAAGGGCTTCATCAAACAGATAGATGACAGAGGGCTGGCAAGATTAACTAAAACCAAGGAGAACCAAGATTCAAAAGGATATCCTTGCACTTAAGGAAAAAAGATCGGAGAAGCACCAGTCAACAGGAGACTAATCATTTGAGCCAGCAGTCTGCCTTTACTAAAAAGGTGGACACCATCTGAATTTGAATTCAACAACAGCCTCTTGATCACAAAAGTGGTAGAACCGTTAAGACTAGGCTAATCAGACTAATGGGAAGAATTATGCCCCTTATTTATTTGACGCTGCCAAACCGGATTGTATCAAGGAAAAGTAACCAAGACAGGATGTGTTTGAAAATAAAATCCCATACAAAATGACTGAAAGACGGGGATATGATTAGCTTGTAGAAAAGGCAGCTAAAGGGAGATCACGATAGTTATCTTCAAATATCCGAAGGGCTGTTATGTTCAAGAGGCAACATTTGCCAACTGTCACTTCAGTAGGGCTGGATTAGAATCAGAAGGCGAAAACTGAAAATGAATACATTTCAACCAAACGTTAAAAAAAAATTCCAAACAGTGAAAGCTGTTGAACATCAGAAAATGGTGGACTGTTGTTCCTGGACAGCCATTTGTCAGGAATGCGGATCATTATGCATTGAACAGGATGGGCCAAACGACTTTCTTAATGCCATCCAACTTTATGACTGTACAAACACACCAGATTTTGTTAGTGTCTGAAGAGCTTCTCTGAGCACCAAGGGGATAAAAGGGTCCTCTGAACATGCTTCAAGGCATTCTTTATAGTTCCCAAGTTTCAGGAAACCAATGCCATAATTAACAGACTGAACTTTTGAACGCTTTACCATATTTAACTTGGTCTGTATATCTTCAGCTTCAGAAAATATTTCAATCTGGAACACTCTGACCAAATCTATACTGCACACAAGAAACCAAGTAGGTGAAATGGGGAGTCTGGATCTTGTTTTCCAGGAAGTTCATCACTTATTTAGCACATTTATTTGTAATGGATAAAAATAAGATAATGGTCTTTAAGGAACGAGAAAGAGATACAGGGAGCTTGCACTGACCCCTCTGGAGGATCCAAAGGCAAAATGCCCCAAGCCCATCCACCTTCCCTACCAGAATGAAATTCTGGCCTTCCCTACCAGAACGAAAAGCAACCAAGAACTTTTTGAGGAAGGCCTGCAGGAAGCGGAAGTCAACTCAGGCCGGATTTTCTGTAAGGGCCAACATATTGCCCAGCGCTCCTTCCTGGCCTCGAAAAACAGGCCTTCCTCCGCTACTGCTTGCCTTCACTCCCTTTCGGGGCTGAGACTCTCTTTCGGGCTGAAAAGCAGAATGCAAATGCAGGGCAGGGGCAGGGGCAGGAAAGAATGATGCTCTCCCCGCTCATTTCATTAGGAAGAGTGACCCCAATAATCTGGAGGAGCAAGACACAAACGGCTCTCTTACTATTATTTTATCCTGCCTCTTTTTATGTAACATATATATATATATGTAGACACACACGCACACACATATGGTCAGCTCAAGGCGATGAGCATACCTAATATTCCCGCCTATTTTTCCCGCAACAACAACCCTGTGAGGCGGGCTGGGCCGGGCCGGGCCCAAAGCCACCCAGCCAGCCTTCACGCCCGAGGGAGGCTTGGAACTCCCCGTCTCCTGGCTTCCAGGCCAGCACCTTCACCACACTGGCTCTTTTGCCGCCCTCTCGAGCTCATCCAGATCAGGCCAGGCCTGGCAAGGCAACATGAGGGATTTCACTACCGGCAGAAGAGAGCAGCTCGCCACAGAGAGGTGTCACCCGGCGCACTCTGTACATGTTCGTTTATTTCAGGGACTCTTTGCTTCTCGAGGCTTAGAGGGGAACATCGACTGCCAGGGGTAGAGGTAGCGCCGGGAAACGACCTCCGGGGCTTTTAAAGAAAGGCCGGGGCTCGAGCCGACTCACGTTTCACCAGCTCCTCCCCGGGGAAGCCCGCAGCACAGCTGGTGATCAGAGCGCACGGGACGGCCATGGCGCACGCGAGCCGTCTTGAAGCGGCCCGGCACTTCCCCTTCCGGCGTAGGCCCCACCCTTTCCGACCACTGGGCCGTACCATTTTAATAACGGCGGCGGGCGGGAAGCTTAGGAAGTCGGTGATCGGCTGCACCTTAAGGAACCCGTAACCGCCGAAGAACTGAGATAAGAAGCAGAGGCACCTCTACGCCTCTTTTCCTTGGCGAACAAGAGGGCGAGCTTGTCCCAGCTCACGTTGCCACGGTCGCTCCCCCCCATCGGGGCCCATGGTCCCGCCCAAGCCGCGCGTCCCGTTGCTAAGGGGCGAGGTCACGTGGCTCCCGGCCGCGCTCTGGAGGGGGAGGCCCGCCATGGCGGAGGTGGCTGGGCTAGGCCTCGAATTGGGGAGCGTCTTGGTGCAGGTGGGTGGAAGGAGGCCGCCTCCGCCCGGCTCCTAAGATCCCCTTGCGCCTCTGCACGACGTGAGGGGCTCCAGAGTCCCGGGGGGGCTGGCCTAAGCCACGGCTTCGCTAACCATGGTCTGTTGCATAAACCACAACGGGCCGGGGTTCACCGCCCTGAAGCCCAGCCTGGCCTTGCGTCGTGGGCGCGCCTGGGAAGTTGACCGTGGCTGGGTTGGCAAAGCACGCCGAGCCGTGGAGCCCCTGCGCTGCCCGGGCCGGCAACCCCCTCGGCCCGACTCGCCCCGGGGGAGCCTTGAAATCACGCCCAGGTCTCAGGGGACCCCTGCAGGAAAACCGCCCCGAACTGCCCAGGGCCGCTCGCTGCCAACCTACCCTGCCCACGTTTCGCAACGGTGGCTCCCCACGGCAAAGCGGCAGGACGGGGGCAGCGCGCAAAATTTTTTAAAAGCTTAAAAAACAGGTTTTATGGCTTTCAGTCACGATCTCCGGCCAGAGGCTGCCCTGAGCCGAAGTATGGCTAGCTGACACGTGCCTCTGTTGATGAAACATTGCCTTAATCTGGTCGGTTTGGTTTTGGCTTGGCTGTTACTTCTTAAGCCGCGATCTCATTTTTGTGGCTGAGCGCCCTGCGCAGGCACCAACCTTTGTGTGTTGTGTGAACCTGGGGTAAGTAAATAACACCCGAAAGGGGGAGTCAAGCCATTCTTTCTCAGGTGGATCGTTTTCTTTCTTGTTTCTTCAAACTCCGATTGAGTAAATCCCCATCTGTAGTCTAGCCTGAATTCCCTGGCTGAACCTAATTGATAGGATTGTTATGAATGTCTCAGAAGAATGCAATAAAAAATGTAATTGATGCTTTGGTTGCTCCATAGCCTCCTTCCAGCTCTCTGTCTTTCAGTTACATTTTTGCATGACCCGTATCTGCATTGACAGGGTATTTTGCCAAACAGCCCTACTCCAATGTGTACCTCAGTTATAGATTTAACAAACTTTCCTTTCCACTTTTAACATAATTTAAGGATTCTTCAGAAGTTAATGTTTTCCCCTTTTAATGTCTAAGCCAGCCTTTCTCAACCTTTTGACCCTGGAGGAACCCTTGAAGTATTTTTTCAGGCCTCAGGGAACCCCCCTGCACATTCAGGCTCCAATATAGGCCAGAAGTTACAAAATCATTATATTTGTTTCATGTGTGGGCCTGCATATATGCATTAACAGTGGTCTTAAACTAAAAATAAAGAATGAAACTTACTTCTTTAATGTGAAGTTGCTGGAATTTGAAATAATATTTTAAATAAATCGTGATCTCCCAGGGAACCCCTGGTGACCTCTCAGGGAACACAAAGGTGCCACCGGACCCTGGTTGAGAAACTCTGGTCTAAGCTCAGCCTTCTGGTGGAGAAAAACTCAATATAGTAGACATATTTCAGAAGAACTAAGCATCATGTGTTGTTTGGACTACTCTGACAACATAACGCACTGAAGAGATGCAGCTTAGAGCTGATTAAATATGATCAAGGTGGAAATACAATGTGCTGATCTCCAGTGGAACTGTCTTTGCTTTGATTTCAGAAATATTCCTTTAATTACCAGTAATAGATTTAGGAAATTAAATATATTTATGTGGAATTGGCCAGGAGAGCAAAGCTATTTTTTTTTCCAATCAAAAATAAAACCACATGACTGGCATTCAAAATTTCTCTACTCACCTATATTTACTTTGGAGGATCCTACCTATCTTGACAAATATATTACCTTCTGGTAGTAAAAACCAGTGCACTCATACCACAACTACACAACTTAGCAGCTAGAAACAACTAGCTTCTACCTAGTGGAAAATGAACCTACCTACGTCCTGATGAAAGTTACTGCAGTCGTGTACCATTAGTTCCATGGGCTCTTCTCGGTATTAGATGCAGTTTGGGGTGACTGTTAATCAGTAGCAGTCTCCAAAAGGATGCTGTCCCAAAGCCTAGGAAGAGTTCCCATCATTCCTATTCCTAGAATGCCTGAAGGGAATGAATTGTGTGGACTGATAGGGTACCACCCACTCAGTTCGATGCTCCCCCTTGGATTTTTTGGCTCTACCTGCAGTGACTTATTTCTCAACCGTACATAAACCTGGCCTCTGTTCCACCAGCTCTAGAGATCACCCACTATCCCATGTCACATTGCTACCTGAACTCTTCTAAGAGCATTCTTGTTGTAACACAACGCTTGGTTGATTATTGTGGGTGAAATGGCATTCTTTATGGCTTTCATTTTAGATCATAATGCAAAATGTGGTTTTCCAGATGTTACTGAACTGCAGTTGATTACTGGCCATATTGACATGGGCTTGCTGTGTTCAGTGACATCTGAAGAGGCACATGGTGCTCATGTCTGTGTCATGACATATGCCAGTGTGGGGAAGGTGCTGGCCTAGAAACCAGAATATTGTGAGTTCTAGGCCTCCCTTAGGCATGAAAGCTTGTTGGATGACTTTGGGACAGTCACTGTCTCTCCACCTTGCCAGACTAACCTGATCTCATTTTTTGACTAGGTAACTCCCTTAGTTATGCAAATTCTGTGGACTTAATAGAATTTGATTTTAAGCAAAACATTTGACAAATATATCCCACAGTATTTTGATTAGCAAGCTCTTTAAGAATGCGTTGTTTACCATGATAAGTAGATACATGGCTGGCTCAAAATTTGTACTCAAAGGGTACTGCTGTACTCATCAGCAGTTTCCAGTCTAGAGCAGAGGTTGGCAAACTTTTCTGTAAAGGATCAGATAGAAAATATTTTAGGCTTTGCAGGCTAAGAGGTAAAATCGAGGATACTAGCTAGGTACTTCTATAACGAGAGAGAAAACAAACCACAAATTTCAACTGATGAAATCCCCTCCCTCCAAGCCCTTCGTACTGCAACGCAGCAGCTCACCTGGTGCACCTGGAGCTGCAAAGCCACAGTGGCCCAGGAGAGGGCAGAGGCTCCTGCAGTCTTGCCCTTCCTCTGCAGGTGCAACTGGCAGATCTGCAGGCCAAGGAGCACAGCAGCCATTGGACAGCACCAGCCCGCGAGCAATGAGGCCACCAACCCCCAGGATGCTCAGACTCACCCTTCACCCTGGGAGCTCAGCTGAGGTTCAGGCCTGGCTGTCTACCACCCACCCAGCTGTCCATTCTCAGCTCACAGGCCATATGAAGACAGATGGCAGGCGGATTTGGCCCATGGGCTGTAGTTTGCTGAGCCCCTGGTCTAGAGTGAGGTATCAAGTAGGGTAAAAAGGATTGTCCTATGTCCTCTATTCTTCAATATTTTTATTAGTAGATGAAGTGGTGGAAAGAATGCTTGTCAGATTTACAGATGACAAAAGATATGTGGGATAGTTAATGCCTTAGAGCGTACAAAAAATTTCTAAACAGTATTGACAATTTTCAGTATGGGGGGAATGCCTGTCTTAATTACCTGTGGAGAAGATCTTAGTAGTTGATTGAAAACTGAGTGTGTAATGTTGCTGCCAAAAGACCCCCCAAAGTGGTAGAAGTACGGTTTCCAACTCATGGGAAGTAATTATTCCCTTTTATTTTTCATTGGTCAGACTCCACTTCAAGTACTGTATTGTTTCTGGTTCTGGACCCCGAGCATTAAGACCAGATTCAGGCCAACTGGACCAGGTTCAGTAAGGGCAAGTAAAATGATAAGGGGAGAGCAAATGGAAGGCGCTCTTATAGGAAAACAGGAATGTTAGCCCCTGACAAGAAAAGTACCTGGAGTGGTGTCACATAGAAGGAGATCTGTTCTGTCTTGTTCCTGACTGTAGGCCATGGAAAAATGGGTTCAAGTTACAGGAATATACAAGTCTCATTGAGCATTATACCTATTATTTGGGATTGAAGCCTAAATCAGTGAAGTTAGTATTTGACCTCGGGCATGTTTGTACAGCACACTAATCCACCAAATACCACACGTCATGCTAAGCCAAAGAAGTCAGATCACATGCCTTAATGTGGTAGCCTTGTTCAGATTATACACTGAAACAGAATGTGGGTTTTGGTTTAGCCTTTGTGTTTTGTCAACAGTGCTTTATGGCTGAATATGTCACATTAACCCAGCCATGCACATCTGCAGAGAGGGCTAGCAGGTCAAAGATGTCTCTAACATCCTGATGCAGGAGTGAAATTACAGAATTTGCGTGATTATGTCATTGCACATGTGTGGTCATTTTGGTTTGTTGTGGACATCATTGAATCCAGTCTGTTTTTTCCTTCCATGTGCCCTGGTTAGAGAATACTTGATCCCTGCAGTATTCTGGCTCCAGCCATGTAGCTCGAAATGCCAGTTTTTATCTTGTTTTTCTGCTGGGAATATTACAATTTTAATATTCCCAGCAGCAACCTGATACTTTCAGTCTTAGCAATGTACATTTAGATTCTTGTGTATTCAGTGCATGCTTTGTTTTCTAGGTTCAAGAAGATCTTCAACAGTTGAAGGAAAAACTGCGAGACGTCAGCCATGACTGGGCAAATGAAGATGTCCAGAGTCTAGAATCTGCTGTTGAAAGGGCAGAGAGCAGATTGAGGGTGAGTGGCCACTCTTTTAGTGGTAAAGAAAAACTTCCTGTGGTGAAATCCAGGTATTTTATAACTTCATACATTTTTTTACTTGTTCCAACAAACTTTAATATATATATTTTTCTTTCTCTCTGCCCCTGAACAGAAGCAAGCAGAGAAGTATTTAAATGCAGTGAACAGATCAGTACTAACTATTTTGCCAGCTGACAGCGGAGAACTGTATTCAAGACAGATTTCAAAATGGTAAGAGCATTCAGTTTGATTTGATACGTATCTTTCAAAGGCAGAATCTGGCTGCTTTTAGAATTCAAAGATAGTTCTCATAAACAACCTCCAAACATTGATCTATGAAAATACACGTCTTCTGTTTCATAGCAAGGATCAGACAATGGGATAATCATATTCACATGACGCTGAATAGGTTTGCTTGTTACTGGTGAATGCACCCATGTGCTTGATTGGAAACAGCAATCCATGGCTTGTTTAAGTCTTACTGTGTTGTATATCAGATATTTCTGGCTGGAAATGTCTCCAAATTTAAAATAAACCATAGAATATTCTCTCTCTCTCTCTCCCTCCCTCCCCCTCCCTTCTTTCCTCTTTCTCACTCACCTTCCTCACTCCCTCCTCTCTTTCTTTTCCTTCCTCCCTCCCTCCATCTCTCTCTCTGAAAGACCCAAGCATCCTTCAAGTTGCGGTTTACTGTCCTTGAAGAAAGCATGATTTATATTCACTGACCATGTTTCCATGTAGTCAGTCAAAACCAAACTACATTACAGCTTACATTACACATTACAGAGTATGTGTAACCCCCAGCATATATCAGTATATATAGTGTTAACATCCTTCTGCGTGACTTCTTGTATTTTATCCTAATTACAGAATGTCGTCTTTTTGGGGTATAAAAATAAAGCCAAACCTATTTTGCATGCTTTATTATTTCATTCTCTTCCCAATTTAGGGGAATCCCCTTGGAGCCTTCTCAGAAAGAAATAACTTTCCCAAAGATGCCCATGGTTGTCCCTCCCGGTGGAGCAGCCCTGCATTCATCCTTAGGTTCAAAGGTTTGAAGCAGTTTATGTCCTTAATCTTGCCAGTGGCTCTGCAGTCAAGTTGTACTCCTAAGAGATCCCCCTCCAAAACATTCTCTTATAGAGCCTCCACAGTCAGGCCTACTTTGGATTTTGTTCTGCGGGGCAGGAAGTGGGTGGTGGGGCAGGACTCTTCCTTCCCTAGTAGCTAGACATGGAGCCATACTGCGTGTGATGATGGTCTGATCTTTTTGGTAACCCAAGGTGGCTTACCCACATGATTTTCTCCCTACAGCAGCATTTATGAGAGCAACTGGCCCATAATCCCCTAGTGAGCTCTGCCACATGCTGGGACTTAAACTTGAGTCTCCCCAGTCCAAGTGCAGCACCTTAACCACTACATTACACCAAGGACATAAAGTCTTGGCATGGATCAGCACAGGTAGAGGAGGCAAATGCAGCTATATCCACTTGTTGTGTAGGCTTAAATTCCTTACACTTACGTACTAACATGACTAGAAAATTTGGGTTTCATTTCGTAGATGTCAGTGACTAGAGCAGCCTTTCTCAACTTTTTAACCCTGGAGGAACCCTTGAAATATTTTCCAGGCCTCGGGGAACCCCTGCACACTCATTCAGGCTCAAATATAGGCCAGAAGTCACAAAATTATTATATTTGTTTCATGGGTAGGCCTGTATATCTGCATTAACAGTGTTCTTAAACTAAAAATAAAGAACGAAACTTACCTCCTTAATGTGAAGGTGCCTGAATTTGAAATAATGCTTTAAATAAATTGTGATCTCCCAGGGAACCCCTGGGGACCTCTCGCAGGACCCTAGGTCTCCACGGAAGCCTGGTTGAGAAACCCTGGGCCAGAGTGTTTTCTTTGACACAATGACTACATAAGCCCATCATTCCTAGGAAGGGGAGCGGCAGCAGCAGACAACACAAAGGACAGCTGAAGATCAGAGACAGGCTGTGCCACTGATGATGCTGGGCTGAAAAGAATCAGGGCCTCCACAAAGGGCTCCCCTTCCCTGATCTGCCCATTGCAGTACAGCAGTTGAGTGCAAGGGAGTAAGTAGCATGAACTGGCCCATCCAGGATTCTTTCAGGGCATATGTGCTGTTGACCCATGAGAAGCTCCTAGTAACTGCCATTGGGAAAGGGAGTGGAATCCTGTTTAGCCAGCTGTGATCTTTGGCTTATTGGCAAGATGATTATTCTTTTATTATGGGATAACTGGGAAATCCAGCTGAGAAATAGAGGCCTGTGGCCTGTCCTGAGCTTCTGGGCACAGGACAGTTTGGAAATCTGTGAGAAGGCCAATGCTGGCATAAAGCATTTCACAACTTGAAAAAGTTTCAGCGAGGCCCGTTTTAGTAGACCTGCATTCCTATGCAGACCCATGTTAGAACGGAAACTTTGGTGGCAGGTATTTTTTCTTCAAGCTGGAGAGCCAGCTGTAGCAAATTCAGCAGAGGTTTACCAGAGTGCAGCCATACTTGTTCCTTACCTGCCAGCTGGGGAGCAAACCTGTGACCATTTTCAAAGTAATCTTTCCAAGAAAACTACTGGGAGAGATTACTGCTCTTGATACAGGTCCAAATGTTTTGCTGCCTCTCCTTCGGCACAATGAAATCACATACTCTCCATGAAAAGCATCGTCTTTCACATTGGGATAATCTGTATCTTGTATATTATCTTCTGAGGCTTCTGCTTTTAAAACAAAACACTTTATATTTATTAGGTCATGTATGAGCTTATTAAAAAAAATGTTCTTTCTCTCCCTGTGGAATTTCCTTTCACAGTCCTTTCTGACTATCAAAATACCTGGATCTGTTGCATCAGGATAACAGCCTGAATGTCACTCCTTTCAGAATCCGAGTTCCCATTTCTTTAGTTGTTATTGATTTTTTAGTTCTTGTTCATTTTTTGCCTGCCACTAATAATAAAATTTCGTGTCCAAAATACTTTTGCCCAACAGCAGATAAATTGGTGCAGGCAGGTTCTGTGAACTTTTAGTAATCAACCACTCAGTTACATGAATACATTAATGCTCAGTTGCGTGAGCATTGCCCAGCTCTATCACGTTGAATGCGTTCAGAGATATCCTTGTTGTGATTACAGAACTCAGTGGCAGGAAAAACATTTGGGCAGGCAAAAAAGGAACAAGATCTGATTTTTCAATTACTTCCCAAGTTTTTTTGTTTGTTGTTTATTCGTTTAGTCGCTTCCGACTCTTCGTGACCTCATGGACCAGCCCACGCCAGAGCTTCCTGTCGGTCGTCAACACCCCCAGCTCCCCCAGGGACGAGTCCGTCACCTCTAGAATATCATCCATCCATCTTGCCCTTGGTTGGCCCCTCTTCCTTTTGCCTTCCACTCTCCCTAGCATCAGCATCTTCTCCAGGGTGTCCTGTCTTCTCATTATGTGGCCAAAGTATTTCAGTTTTGCCTTGAATATCATTCCCTCAAGTGAGCAGTCTGGCTTTATTTCCTGGAGGACGGACTGGTTTGATCTTCTTGCAGTCCAAGGCACTCTCAGAGTTTTCCTCCAACACCACAGTTCAAAAGCATCGATCTTCCTTCTCTCAGCCTTCCTTATGGTCCAGCTCTCGCAGCCATATGTTACTACGGGGAACACCATTGCTTTAACTATGCGGACCTTTGTTGTCAGTGTGATGTCTCTGCTCTTAACTATTTTATCGAGATTGGTCACTGCTCTTCTCCCAAGGATTAAGCGTCTTCTGATTTCCTGACTGCAGTCAGCATCTGCAGTAATCTTTGCACCTAGAAATACAAAGTCTTTCACTGCCTCTACATTTTCTCCCTCTGTTTGCCAGTTATCAATCAAGCCGGTTGCCATAATCTTGGTTTTTTTGAGGTTGAGCTGCAAGCCAGCTTTTGCACTTTCTTCTTTCACCTTCATCATAAGGCTCCTCAGTTCCTCTTCGCTTTCAGCCATCAAAGTGGTATCATCTGCATATCTGAGATTGTTAATGTTTCTTCCAGAGATTTTAACTCCAGCCTTGGATTCCTCAAGCCCAGCATGTCGCATGATGTGTTCTGCATACAAGTTGAATAGGTAGGGTGAGAGTATACAGCCCTGCCGTACTCCTTTCCCAATCTTAAACCAGTCCGTTGTTCCGTGGTCTGTTCTTGCTGTTGCTGCTTGGTCATTATACAGATTCCTCAGGAGGCAGACAAGATGACTTGGTATCCCCATACCACTAAGAACTTGCCACAATTTGTTATGGTCCACACAGTCAAAGGCTTTAGAATAGTCAATAAAACAGAAATAGATGTTTTTCTGAAACTCCCTGGCCTTTTCCATTATCCATCGGATATTGGCAATTTGGTCCCTAGTTCCTCTGCCTTTTCTAAACCCAGCTTGTACATCTGGCAATTCTCGCTCCATGAATTGCTGGTTTCTACCTTGCAGGATCTTGAGCATTACCTTACTGGCATGTGAAATGAGTGCCACTGTTCGATAGTTTGAACATTCTTTAGTGTTTCCCTTTTTTGGTATGGGGATATAAGTTGATTTTTTCCAATCTGATGGCCATTCTTGTGTTTTCCAAATTTGCTGGCATATAGCATGCATTACCTTGACCGCATCATCTCGCAAGATTTTGAACAGTTCAGCTGGGATGCCGTCGTCTCCTGCTGCCTTATTATTAGCAATGCTTCTTAAGGCCCACTCAACCTCACTCTTCAGGATGTCTGGCTCTAGCTCACTGACCACACCGTCAAAGCTATCCCTGATATTGTTATCCTTCCTATACAGGTCTTCTGTATATTCTTGCCACCTTTTCTTGATCTCTTCTTCTTCTGTTAGGTCCTTGCCATCTTTGTTTTTGATCGTACCCATTTTTGCCTGGAATTTACCTCTGATGTTTCTAATTTTCTGGAAGAGGTCTCTTGTCCTTCCTATTCTATTGTCTTCTTCCACTTCCACACATTGCTTGTTTAAAAATAATTCCTTATCTCTTCTGGCTAACCTCTGGAATTTTGCATTTAATTGGGCATATCTCCCCCTATCACTGTTGCCTTTTGCTTTCCTTCTTTCTTGGGCTACTTCTAGTGTCTCAGCAGACAGCCATTTTGCCTTCTTGGTTTTCTCTTTCTTTGGGATGTATTTTGTTGCCGCCTCCTGAACAATGTTGCGGACTTCTGTCCATAGTTCTTCCGGGACCCTATCTACTAAGTCCAGTCCCTTAAATCTATTCTTCACCTCCACTGCATATTCCTTAGGAATATTAGTGAGCTCATATCTAGCTGATCTGTGGGTCTTCCCTAATCTCTTTAGTCTGATCCTAAATTGTGCAGTAAGAAGTTCGTGATCGGAACTACAGTCAGCTCCAGGTCTTGTTTTTACTGACTGTACAGATGTCCGCCACCTTTGGCTGCAAAGGATGTAGTCAATCTGATTTCAGTGTTGTCCATCTGGTGAAGTCCATGTATAAAGCCGTCTCTTAGGTTGTTGGAAGAGAGTGTTTGTTATGCAGAGTGAGTTGTCTTGGCAAAATTCTATCAGCCTGTGTCCTGCTTCGTTTTGTTCTCCCAGGCCATGCTTACCTGTAATTCCAGGTGTCATTTGACTGCCCACCTTAGCATTCCAGTCTCCCGTGATGAGAATAACATCTCTTTTAGGTGTGTTGTCCAGTAGGTGCTGCAGATCCTCATAGAACCGATCTACTTCAGCTTCTTCAGCATTTGTGGTTGGG
This sequence comes from Candoia aspera, assembly GCF_035149785.1. Classification (NCBI taxonomy): domain Eukaryota; kingdom Metazoa; phylum Chordata; class Lepidosauria; order Squamata; family Candoiidae; genus Candoia; species Candoia aspera. The sequence goes on from NC_086165.1 coordinate 20,852,506, forward strand.
GCGTATATTTGGATCACTGTGATGTTAGATGGCTTGCCCTGAATTCGAATTGAGATCATTCTATCGTTTTTTGGATTGTATCCGAGCACTGCTTTAGCCACTTTACTATTAATTATGAAGGCTACTCCATTTCTTCTGTGGTCCTCTTGTCCACAGTAGTAGATCTGGTGGTCATTTGATATGAAGTGGCCCATTCCAGTCCATTTAAGTTCACGGACGCCCAGAATGTCTATCTTTAATCTTGACATCTCACCAATAACCACATCCAATTTGCCTTGGCTCATAGATCTTACATTCCAGGTTCCAATGGTGTGTTGATCCTTAGAACATCAGATTCGCCGTTCACCACCAGCACCATCGGCCGCTAGCCGTCCTTTTGGCTTTGAGCTAGCTGCGTCATCACGTCTGGGGCTAGTTGAACTCATCCTCTGTTCCTCCCCAGTAGCATTTTGACCATCTTCCGACCTGGGGGTCTCATCTTCCGATGGTACACTGACATATCTCTGGTTGTACTGATCCATTTAGTTTTCACGGCAAGAATACTGGGGTGGGTTGCCATTACCTTCCCCAGGGATCGCGTTTAGTCTGACCTCTCTTCCCGTCTTGGGGAAGAGGTTTAGCTCATGGCGTCATTGAGGTGCTCAAGCTCCAGCACCACGACAAGGTAACGATCCTTTGCTGAAGACTTCCCAAGTAAAGTTCTTTATTTGTGTGCCCTCAGTAAGCTAAGAACAAATTGGAGGGGCCTGTTTTGGTTCATTCACTTTGAGTGAGTTCTTAAAAACGTTAAAGCCCAGAATTTTTAGCAGTGGTCTCTGCCGAGTTTGGCAGGACTGTTTTCAGTTGCTGATGAAAGCAGATTTTTTGCTAAACCTACTGCATACACTGGAGAGTTCAGAATTAAGTGAAAGGTGGCATCAAGGATGGAGAACTGCTGCTCGTTCATGCTGATCTCTCCTTTTTTCCATTGCCCCAAGCTACCCCCCTGCCCCTTGAAGAACAGTTTTGTTGACTTTATAGCACAGGGAGTTCTAACCTTAGCCCTTACCACTGGGACAATGATTCCTGCTGGGGTTCCAGATAGTTAGAATGCTTTGCTTTGCTTCATTCTGGAATTTATAAACGGCTTCAGTCAAGGTAATTCTAAGCAGTGTACAAAAGCAACAACTGCAGCCAATGCAATAATAATAAAATACAGTTAAGTATAATAAAAGAAATGCAATGTATAATTATCGTTTAACATTTATAAGTAATACACGTAATCCTTGTTTGGTAACTGCCACATTTAGCAACTGTTCGCAGTTGCGACTGTGATGAAAGAGTAACTTTGTGACCGATCCTCACATTTACGACCTTCACAGGTCTGTAAAGCAAAAGAAAGCTGAAGTAAAATCATAAAATCGTGATGTTTCACATAGCAACCGCTTAATGACAAAGTTCCCATTCCCAATACCTGGATAATACTCTTGGCACTGGGAGATCTTCAGCATTTAAGTGCCAAAGGTTTTCTGCAACAGCCACATTTTCATGAGCTTCCAGAGAGTCATGAGAGTGGGACAAGTCGTTATATCAGTGTTTCACAACCTCAGCAACTTTAAAATGTGTGGACGTCGACTTCCAGAATTCCCCAGCCAGCATAGCATAGGTGGTTGGGGAATTCTGGGAGTGGACATCCACACATTTTAAAGTTGCCGAAGTTGAGAAACACTGGGCTATATTGAAGAAATAGGGAACACCATGTAGATGGAGCATATGTAAGTGGAATGTAGGGGGTGCATGAAAGGAGAGAAAAGGTGGGTGGTCACGGCTCCGTGAGCGTGAAAAACATTTGGGGTGGTTGCAATCCCAAGAGCAGGAGGAAGGGAGCATGTCTGCATGGCATCTAAACCATAGCCATTTTCTTCGTATAGTGGAACATGTCACTTGAACCCAGGGTGGTTGCCGTCTCTAGGAAGCACTAACCAGAATTTGAAAACAACAAACAATTATTTGTTGTTTTCAAATTCCAGTTAGAGGTAACCAGAAATAACAACCACGTTAAGTTTAGATGACAAATATAACCATAGGAAAAAATGCTGTGGAGAAGGTCACGGGGTGGAGGTAAAATGATGAGACAGGTGCTCCCCTTAGTTTGCTGGAGTTGTTTATTGTGCTTCGTGAGCTGTCTCTGAGTGATAGCCACAGTTGATTTGTGGTCCACAACAGTACTGTTTCTAAGAGAATATTGCACTTAGTGGGGGGGGGGAAAACACTCTCCCCTGTAGACTAGGATTTTATGGCTGCTGCAGTGTTGAGAACGTCAACGTTGGTGTTTAATTAAAAAAAAGGAACATTCTAGCTCACCCACAAAGATTCAGAAGGCAAGCATATTGCATGTCATTTGTAACACACACCAACTCCTACAGTCTGCACATACTGTTTTCTTGGGGATCTACTGGGTCCTGGAGTCTCAGTCTCTGCTTCCTTGGATCCTTGAACAAGGATGCCCAGGCCATGCCTGCAGTCCAGCACAGTCAGTTTCAGCCAGAGAGAGCAGCAAAGCCGCACAGGCTTCCTGTCCTATCAGCTGAAGAAGCGGGCTTTTCTTCCGCCAACATTAAGATCGAGGTGGGCTGGAAACATCCAGCCCACCTATCCAAGGACATCTGAGAAGAACCATTGGGTCAGACCCTTGGGAAATGAGGAGGATAGTGGATAAGTGGATGGTGCATTTCGGGCAGAGAGGCATGCAATTAGGTGAATCACAATTGGCCTCCTCTCCCATTTATATGGAAGCAGGCTTTTCATAGTAGATAACAGAGACTTTGCTTTTTCTCCATCATGGTTTGCTGTTTGCATGCCTGCCTATATATACTGTGCTGCTCCAGTTGACCAGGGAACGCACTGCGTTAGGGATGCCAACAAGCCTAGTATCGGGTAAAACTTCAGCACTGTTGCTGTCATTGCAGACAGGGTGCCTTGTGTTTCTTTACAGCACAAGCTCTCAATGATGATGAAGATTCTGTGTGATCCCAGAAATGCATACCACCGGAGTGTTCTGAATCAGAACTATGGTGTCAGCTTGCCGTTAATTAATCGGAGGAAAACAGCATCTGTAAGTAATCAAAAAAGTACTTCTGTAGCTAATTTCTTGCCATGTTCTTTGCTTCTGATTTTTCTTCAGAACAGTTGAGCCTTAGCCACTCTCTTGGGCAAAAAGTCTAGCTCCAACCTTATTCTGTTTCAGGAAGTTCAGCACCAGGATGTTTTGTGCCAGGAAAAAACATTGTTCGACTAGTTCACACATGTAACTGCAACACATTGTAGACTTGATCTTTTGTTCAAATACTCCTGGTGCCGAGATGTTAGATCTAATCTGTGCTAGATAACTCTGTGTGTGCGGTGAAGAACGAAAAATTCTAGTATCTGTGATCAACCAGCCATAAATGCAAATGGTCACTTGCTTGTGCGATTAACAGTGTTACCTTCTATATATGAACTTTCAGGGAATCTTAAACTGTTTCAGTGAGATTCCCACTAGGCTTACGGTGTTTACCAATCTTTGGCTCTATGTTTACAGTCTTTGGATTTTGTTTCGTATAAATGTTCATCACCTTCTAATTTATAGTTTAAATAATTTTTATTTTATTTAAATGGTTGGGTTAGGTTAGGTTAGGTTATTTATTGAAGCATTTTGTATCACTTTTTGGTCCTAACAAGACCTTCCCGAGTGGTTCATACAAAAGTGTAAAAACATCATCAGAGAACAAAACCGAAAAGTTTTAGATCAGAGTTACAGCTTTCAGTTTAAAACTGTGCCGTGCCAAGTGGCATAAGACTGTCTGAATGTCCTCAGGGGCTGGGGTGAGTCTCACCTCTTAGAAAAAGGAATTCCTTAACCAGAATGCGATTGCCACAAAAGAAACGTGTTGGCTGCATGTGCAAAAGGGCCTCTGAAGATGAATTCAGCCACCCGGCAGATTCGCACAAGAAGAGATGATCTCTCAGATCTCCTGCTCTTAAGCTGCTTAGCTGCTGTAGCCCCTTGAAACGAGTTAGAAGCCCAAGAAGTTATCGTGGGATTGTGGGAACATCCTCTACAGAGAGCCATCTGGCTGCTTCGCTTTGCAACAGCTGCAGTTTTCTGAGTTCTTTGAGGACAGCCCCACAGGAAACCAGGTGAAGCAGTTTGAGCTGGGGAATGAGTACACTCGCCATGGCCAGAGATACCTTTTCCAGGAGAGAGCACGTATGGCACGCTTATCTGGGCCGCTCTGGGCCTTAGCAGGCGCCTGTGCATCTTGAAGGAACGCCTGATCCAGAAGTGCTGATCCTCAGCTGCAAATCTGGACCTTCGGCAGGAGGGGGGCCCACATAGAGCAGACTCTGCTCCCAGTCCCAGATTTGGCAGCGCTCTGGCCAGGCCTCCGTTCCAGCCGGTTAGCTCAGATCCGGTCTTCCACAAGCAGCATCACAGCACATGTAGAGAGTTCTTGCAATAAACGATGGGACAAGGGACAACTTTCAGCTCTGTTGAAATCAACGTGAACGCATCAACCATTTGATTCTCTTTTTAAAAAGGCTAGTCAAGTATATTAATTACTGTTACTTGAACATACAGCTTAGCAATGTGCAAAGAATTATCTGCTTAGTAGCGCTTGTGAAAATGTGAAATTATGTTAATTACAGGCAATGAAAATATACAAATTAACACTATTAATTAAAATTGCATGCAAACTTTGTTAATTGCACATAATTAAACGTATAGATTGGTGTTTGCAAGTACACAAAATTCTGTTAATTACATGTGCCTAAATATGCAGATTAGCTGTGTTAATTAAAATCGCATGCGAATTATTTTAATTGTGTGCATCTTAGAGCTGCAGATTAGCTGCAGGCCCCTTAACACTGCCTCCTTCAGCAATTTCTGAGTTGCTCACCTCTGTCAGAGAGCAAAATGCCCATTGAAACGGCCACAAAGATAATTCTCAATAATTGCTGTGCCCTCAGAGGGGCTCTTTGTCATTTTCACGTTCGCAGAATTCTTGCATAGCCGTAGACTTATACCGGTACTTGGGTCCCCACCTTCAAATAAATAAATAAATAAATAAATAATGCAACACAAACTTGGCTCCTTTTCATTTATTCATGAGGGAAAATTTAATGCCTTTGCGATCCCAAGTTTTTACGAGTTGCTGTCTTCTGCCACACGTTCAACTGAGTCCCCCCCATTGTTCTTCCTCTTGCTTTTATCCTCTGTGAAGCTGAAGGCGTCTCTGTGCGTCTGGAGTGTGCCCTGCTTGCATTTGGACTACCTCTGTATGGGAAAGGTACGGACGTTCCTCCTTGAAAGGATACTGTAATAATAAAAACCCTTGTTGTCTTTTTAGATGTACTGCAGGATGGACAAGAAGGTGTAAGATCTTTGGGGGGTGGAGGGAGAAGCTCCTGCATGTGGTTTCAATCACAAAAAGAGCATAAAGTCCGTAACGTTGGCATCAGTAGTGGAATTGGGCTTAAACAAATTGATGTTCCACTGCAGTAATTTGGAGTGCCTTGGCTGCGTTTATAAAAATGTAGCAGAAGACAACAGCAAATTAATAAACTGTCCTTCTCACCAAATATAAGAAAAGGAATAATTGGCGAGATAGAGTTAAGTGAGCAGATGACTACATGCAGCTTCCTCTCAACCTAGAAGTGGGAATGTGAAGGTCACCTCTATCCTGGATGACAAACCGAGAGTGTTTTGTTGGTAAACAAATTAATCTTTGGAAAGGTCACCATTTGTTTTACATTTTGTATCCAGTTCTTGTCATCTGGAATCCAAGATTGACTGTCATTCCGCAAGGTGGAGTGCAGTTGGGGCTGCTTCCGTCCATATCAGCATTCTTTGATGGAACTCCATGCCTGATTGAGATGCTACGGGCTGCTGGCTTACAGCTGTCGCTGGACAGGGAGGGAGGCCCAGCCCAGAATTCCAATAAGCAGGGCTGTCCAATCGTGCTTGGTATAAGCTGGCCTTCTGCCCACAAGTGAAACGTACAGCAGTCTGAGCCAGCTATTATCTAGCTCACTTCCTTCTGTGCTGCTGCTGTTCTGCCTTCAGAACAGCTCTGTAGTCCTGCATCTCTTCTTGGCCACCCACCTGGTGCGGTAATTTGAGACAGGTCGGCCGGGAGGAGAACCTGAAAGAGGCTTTCAACTAGAAAGACTTCCCTAAGAGTCTGAATAGGCTTCTACCCAAAATGGGGGGATTGGGGGCTTTTGCTAGTTGGATGGTTAACAGAATGAGCTGCAGAGTTTCTTGTTAAAAGTCCAGACTGCCTTAAGCCATCTTTTCATCCCCTCCCCGCTAATCAGAGTGAGCCTGGTAGCATCTTTTCAGACTAACAAATTTTATTGAAAGGCATCAGCTTTCATCAGCTACGGCTTGCTTTGTCAGATGCGCAGAGCGGCTAGGCTGATGTTGGAGTTAAATTGGGGTGAGGCGGAGCAGGCAGGGGGGGAGATGCAGATACGGGGTACATGGGGGACAAATTACAGGTATCTTATCAATTAGCAATTGTAATGTGTTAAAAGCCCATTGTGTTTGTTGAGATGGCCTGAAACCTTCTGATGTCTGTGAGTTCAGCAATCTCTCCGCTCAATTGTGCAGGTAAAATTTCTTGGTTCCAAAAGAGCTACTTTGAAATCTGTAATGAAGTGTCTTGGGAAATTAAAATGCTCCGATACTACTTTGTCCTAGTTTTGAGCCTTTGTGCCAGATTTCTGTCCATTAATTCTTTTTCATACATTCTGGCCTGTTTGTTCTGGGTAGAATCTAGAGGGACATTGCTAGGAGATGATGGAGAAAGAGCTTTGGAAGTTCCTCTAATCTCATGTGTGAAGTAGTTGGGGCCTCTGATGGTGCTGTGGGTGTAAATGTAGAGGCAAAGTAGATAACCTGGATTTCCCTCCCTTCCCCACCTCCTCCCAATTTAAAATCTATAATAGTTTAGCCATCTGATGTAATGAGCAGTAGTATATGAAAATGTATGCCTATTAATAACATTTGTTAGTCTAAAAAAATACTACAGGTCATCCTCGTTTAGTGACCAAAATTGGGACCAGCCACTTGGTCATTAAGTGAAGCAGTCACTAAGTGAAACCATGACTGTGCTTAGGATCTTATTTCAGCTTTCCTTTGCTTTACAGACCTGTGAAGGTCATAAATGCAAGGATTGGTCACAAAGTTACTTTTTCATCACCGTCGCAACTGTGAATGGTTGCTAAACAAGGTAGTTGCTAAATGAGAACTACCTGTACTGAACTCCTGATTTTTGGCTATCATAAACAAATCAGCTCTCCTACTAATATCAGCCTGCCAAATGGTGATTTGGAAGAAACTGATAATTTATGTGGAGTGCTAAGTATCTTGGGAAGGGACTAGATGCTTAAGTCAGCAGATGGAAAAAAGTGAAAATAGTTTCTTAAGTGGTTAAGGCTATATTAAATTCCTCTGCATATTCATATTTTGCATTCCTTTTATATTTAATAGCTTCAGTGCCCACAATTAAAAATCTTTTCACATGAAGTGACAAAATCAAGTGTCTTTTTTCCCCTTAAAAAAACATAAAATAGTTGAGTTTCATCACAGATGGGAAGTGTTTTTGTTTTTGTTTGCTTGCTTTCTGGCATGGACTATATATTTTCCATGTGTCCATAATTTTGCAGAATCATTTCCATGGGCCACTAGTAATATGAAGCCATCATCCAACTAATTTATCAGTGTCACTAAAGAGTAGTAACTGAAACAGCCATACATCTGGAGCCAAATGTTCTGCTTCTGTTCCATCCTCAGAATCCATCTGATTCTAGAGAAAACTTGTTGGTTAGTTGCTCAGCTGTGAAAATCGAATGTGAACAATGAAATGGTCTCGTGTGTGCACATCCGGTGTCCATTTGCTGTTCTGCAATCTGCTGGATGCCTCCTTCACCTCCTAAAGTTGTTTTGGCTCAGTACTGTTTTGTTCCTAACAAAAGAAAAACAATGAAATGGAAAATCCTTTTTTTAAAAAAACTGTTCAGTTTAAATTGAACCATAGAAAAATAACCATATTGAGTGGGACATTTTTATCCACAAGAGAAATGCACTTCAAAAGGACTAATAGAATTCTTTTGTCTCATGCCTCAAGTTAATTATACAGAGAATTGCTTGAGATAAAGAGAAAATACTTCTGCAGCACATTTCAGGCATATTATACAGAGTAAATGTTTGCCGGCAGCCCAAATTAAGATCTCTGTTCTAACCTTTGAAAATTGTGTTCTGATGTAATGTTTCTCTCCACCAAAATGTTTTCATGATATTAGACATGTCCAATTCATTGCCTTGAAATGAGTCATTTGCTTCAACGCTGCAGAAGTGTTTACCCTGTGAGCAGGATGCGTGATTTTGTCCAGCTCTTCCTGTTTGGTAGGCTCATCTGAGGCACTCTGTATGGTCAGCTAGTCCAAAAACATATATATATATAAATTTCTGGTAGGCATCCCTTTCTGGGAGAAATCCAGAAACATTCCCATGACGATCAAGATCACGTTAGAATGGACCTGAAAGGTATGCATTCGGATTGTCCGTTAACTGTCTGCTTATTGTTGGAACAAAGAGTAGGCATAGCCTTGTGTTTTTTTAGCTTCCTCTTGAGGGATAGTGGGCTGTTAGGTTTTGTATTACCGCAGTAAGCTTAGCAAAGGTTTCTGACAAAAAGGGCTTCTTTTCATAAGTCCAAAATAAAAGTAAAAAAAGACAGTCATTGTACCAGCTGCTCCGTGAAGAAGCCAAACTGCTAACAGATAATGTAGCAAAGGCAGAACTGTTCAGCTCCTATTTTGGTTCGGTCTTCTCCAGCCCGCTCCAAACCGTAGTATCCTCCATAGGAAATTACGAAGAGCAGGATGACGGGGCAGGATGGAAGTCTGAGGTTGATAGAAACTTGGAGAAAGAGCCTCTTTACTTGGAATGAGGCTAAATCTCCCGGACTAGATTAATTCTCTGGTACTGAAGGAATGAGCTGATGCTGTGACCAGACTCCTCTGCAAAATTGTGAAGAACTGGTGAAATACCAGGTGATGGGAGAATGACAGTCTACCACTCATACTTGGAATGATTCTAGACCATATCAAAAAGAAGATAGCCTGTAATCACCTTGACACAATGTGACAATCACCAATATAATAACAAATAACATCAGACGAATTGATAGGCTAACTCTCTCAATAGGTTGTAGATTTAATGTATCTTGATTTAAGAAAGGCATTTAACAACCCATCGGACATGCAGATTAGCAAATTGATTATCAGGTGGATGGCATGAAAATTAAGTAAATATACAGTTGGCTTGAAAATTGCACTCAAAAGATTCTCATCAATTTGAAGAGAGATCAAGAGTAGTGCCACAATTGGTCCTCTTCAATAATTTCATTGAGTTGCATGGAAAGGTAGAGGGAAATTTGCAAATGATACAAAATTGGTGGATAGGTAATATAGAAATAAAATTCAGAATGATCCTGATAGATGGGCTGAAAGTATCAGAATCAATTTCAGATTCTTCCATTTAGGAAATAAAAATCAAATACAATGTGGGATACCTAGGTTCATGGTGGTACTTGAGAAAAGTAGTTGATTGCAAACAAAATATGAGCCAGCATTTTGATGTGGCTAGAAAAAAGGTAATACAATTTTGGACTGCATCAGCAGAAATACAATTTCCAAAAGACAGGAACGAATTCCACTCTATTCTGAACTGGGCAAATTTTACCCCAAGTTCTGTGCCAACCTCAGGGCACCACACTTTAAGAAGGGTTCACAGCAACTTGAACAGTTTCAAAGGAAGACAACAAAGATGATCAAGACCATGGAGGCTGATCAGAAACAAAGCCTCATGGAAGAGACTGAAGGAGCTGAGCGTGTTTAGTCTTGAGAAAAAAATGACTGAATACGATAACACTCTTCAAATACCTGAAAGGATTTCACATAGAAGATCAAGACCTGTTTTCTCTTGTTCCAGAGTGGTGAATATGAAGTTTTGGATTTAAGTGACAGGAAGGCAGATTCCAATTGAAAGTTAGAAATGAATAAGAACAGTTGAAGAGAGGAAGCAGTTACTCAGAGTGGCAGTAGCACCCCTTCTGTTCAGGCAGTAGCTAGACTGCTCTTGAAGATCTGGGGTGCTTTCATTTGGATTCCTGCATGGGGCAAGGGCACTGGGCTCGATGGCCTTAAGGACCCGTCCAACCCCAGGATTTTAATGAAGATGGTTAAGGTAACCAGGACTGGGTTGTTCTGTGAGTTACATTTAATTCTGGTATGCAGAAGTAGTCCTGTAATTTAAACTTATTACTGTTTGTTTTTTAATTATAGATCTAATATCCACCAGCCACAGCCTGGTACAAACAGCAAATTTCTTGTAAACCTGAAATCTCCCCCCCCCCTTATGGTTTGTCATTCTCTGTCTCTCTTCTTCTGATGGCTCTTTGCTGTGGCCTTTGTTTGTCTTCTTCTAAAAGATGTTTCAGTTGTGAAGGAAATTGAATCAAGACCAACACCTGGGTAATCTTTATTGTTCTGAAACCGTGGCGTAAATTGAGCACCCAAGATCAGATTTTGCAGCTCATAAAATAAAAGAACAAAAAGTTATTTATGTATTTATTCTGTATCTTATTCTGTATTTTATTTATTTATTCTGGATTTTATTCTGGATTTATGTATTTATTCTGGATTTAATCTTGTGACTCTCAGCAGTTAGTGACGTATTCTTCATGAAGTAGTGAATAAGCAGCAAATTTTGCAAATAAGTTTAATGTAATGAGCATTCACATGCACAACAGTGACTTTCATCAGACCATCACAAGAGATCTCAAAAAAAAAAAGGGTTTGGGTTAGAAGAAAAAACGTGATCTTAATTATACAGTTTTTCTATAGACAACCATTTTGGGAATTCCTTGTTTAGTCATTTATATGTTCCAAACTAATTGACTAAGATGGCTTTTTTAAAAAAAAGTCTGATTATTACATAGTGGATTTCCTAAAACATTAATTAATTTTCTTCTAAATTACATTAGTTGCTGATAGAGCACCCTGGCATATTGCACACTCCTAAGCGGTGAAACCTGAGCTCGTACTGATTTATGTGTGGGGGGGGGCATTATTAAATCATAATTTTTCCTAGCAGAAATGTAGACATGAGTAAGTGAAGAGGTCCATGCTGTCAAAAAGGTTTGCAGCTGAAAGAGGAGATGCTTCTCTCTCTAGGCGCCAGCACAGAAGATAGCGAAAGGCGTGACCGTCAACAGCCTTTCAGTAGCTCCACCATCCTTCGGCTGGAATGACGTTCGCTCTGTCTTGCCTGTTTCTGACAAGGATGCAGAGAAAGGTCAGTCACAGCCTCTTCTTCGTTCTGCTGGGGCCCCATTCGCAACCTTTGCCTTTGCAGGTGCAGCATGTTGGCCAAGGAGACTATTAACCGAGACCGCTGGTGGGCGACTAGCTGTACTGGTGCTGTTTCCCTTTCCCTTTGCTGCACAGCGTAGGTCTGGTTTGGGCCCCGGGCCGAGGAGCGCGTCTGCCGGCTGGTCATAATGGCCTCCTCCCCTGCCTGCTGCTGTTTCAGCCGGAGGAGTTGGAAGAAATACTCTCTCTGGGCCAGTCTTCGCTCTGCCTCCCCTCTCAGCTCCATCACGTACGGAAGTAAGAAGCGCTGCACCTCCCGGACAAGCTGCCTTTAAAATAATCTGTGGAGCCTTGTCTTTGCCTAGGCATCCTAAATCTAATCGAGAGAGGACTGATCCCACGTGCTGCTAGGATTACTCTGGAGAAGCCACCCATTCTGCCGAAACCTGTTCCTCTCCACGCGTTTCAGACAAAGTTCAAGAAACGTGATGCAGGTAGGATCAATCAAGCGGATGCCTCCCATAGTGCAAATAAAAGCATACACTGTCATGCTTTATCAAGTGGTACGTGTTCATGCTCCATATCTTGTAAGAAAGGATGCCAGTTTGTGCAAGGCAGCGGTCCCAGTTGTAGAGACTCCAGCAGGTCTCGTCACTTGCTGGAACTGTTCTTGTTTGTCGTTTCATTGTATAGGTAGTCCTTGCTTAACGACCATTCATTTAATTACAGTCCAAAGTTACGACAACCTCGAAAAAAGTGCTTTACGACCTGTACTCCTACAACCATCGCAAACATCCTTGTAGTCACGTGATTACAATTCAGGCACTTGGCAGCCAGCTTGCATTTACGACCAGTGGCAGCATCCTGCAGCCATGTGATCACAATTTGCAGCCTTTCTTGCCGGTTTCCAGCAAAAAAAAGTCCATTGGGGAAGCTGGATTTGCTTAATGACCTGTGATTTGCTTACAGCCTGTCATGAAAATGGTCATAAAATTGGGTCTGGTCGTGTGGTGACTCACTTAGCAACCACACCACCTAACCAGTTTTCCTGTCCCTGCTGTGGTTGTTAAGTAAGGACTACCCGCACTGGGTTTATAGGCCACTGCACTCATGGACACTCCTTTATGGCCTGGCCTGTGCTACCATACAGGTTCCTTCTTCCATCTCACGGCTTCACTTTTCAAAGTCTGCTTGTTTTCTTGCCTGTGTGGCCAGTGTGGGGCTACTTTAAAAGCTGGTACAAAAGATGGCAGTGAGTTTTCACTGGGAATTTTCCCTGGCAGATTGGGAAGACTGCGCCAATTCTGTCTCTCTTGGCATTTCCAAGCCCAATTCAAAGTCCTCTTCATTATAAAAAGCTTCAAAATGGACGGAAGGGTGGGGGAGAAACGCGTGTGTGTGCTTGAATAAAGGCAAACATAAAAGTTCCTCAGAGCTAAGGCCTTGGTATCTGATGACACGGAAGAAGGTCATAGATGTCCACCTTGTTCCAAGGACATCTTTGGTGCCTTCCTTTTTCAGGTCCCCTCACATTCTGAAATAAGGAAAGGGCCTTTTCGGTGGTGAGTCCTGATGTCCTGATTACCAGGAAACACACTGAGGCGAGGACTTGGTCTCTAATATTTATTAGTAGTACTTAACAAGAATCCTAACAAACTGAGAAAGCGTGGGAAAACCCAGCCATATAAACCCCAAAGGTTAAGGCGGTCCTGATCTGTGTCTCTTTGAATGGCTAAACAGTTCCTCAGTGCTACGCATGCGCTTGACAGTCTGGGTGAGAGCCCCCTGCTCGCCATCCTTACTCATGACACCTGGGCTATAAAAACACTTCCTAGGAAAAATTACCTGACCTCAGCAGTGTTTTCTTCAAGATACTGAGTTAAGACGCTTTTGTTATCCTCTGGGATTTAGAACTACAAAGCGTGGGTGGAATCTGCTCTACTTCTGCCCCCTCGAAGCCGAAGGGGCATTACCCCAGCCACGCATCTTTTATTAGAGTGATAATCTCTAATCTGTTGATTGGCTGTGCGTTGTGGGTTGGTTTGTTGTTGTTTTTTTAATGTAGGCAAGAAAACAGATTTGGCTTCAATTCAGTGTGGCTTTTGTGATGGCAAAATTATATTCTTGAGGATTTTGAGCAGCCTGACATTTACTTTTCCCTGAGGCTTTTAAAAGTCCCTTCTCTGTGCCATAGATGGAGCTCGCCAGAGCGAGAAGGTAGAAACTCCTGCCCCCCCTGATCAGAAGCCCACCCACATGTCCAAGTACCAGGGCAAGGAGAAGAAGGGAACCAAGGGAAGCATCGCCCCACCACCATCCTGCATCTCTGTGGTCTCCTCCAAGAAATTCAGACAGCATCAGCTGCTTCAGGCGATGAGAGAACAGGAGTCCGCCACCTCTTCTGTTTGTTTGGTAAAGGTACGAGAGTACGCTCTTCCGTAGCAGGTATGATCCGCCAGGCCTTGGCAGGCCAGGTTCCTGCTGCGCAGACATTACCAAATTTTATGAACTTCAGATGTTATCAAACTGTAAATTTTAGATATTTTTGTAGTTTCAGATGTTATCACATTTTATGCAGTTTAAGTTACTACCTTATTTATAGCCAAAACAGAGATTGCTCCTTTTAGATTTTACTCATGTCAGCTTGTTTTATAAATTTACAGGTAGTCCTCACTTAATGTCAAGGGAAACCTTACCTCACTTACTGACCACTTGTTCAGTGACTTCGAGGTTATGACAGTGCTGAAAAAATAACTTTACAGCCCGTTTACAACAATTTACGACCTTGACAGCGTCCCTCAGTCACATGACCGGTTGTCCTATGCCTGACTTGTGTTTTTCCCCTCCCCGCCTTGCAGAGCAGAGAGATTGGAGAGGAACAGATTTCAAGAGAGTGACTGGGGAAGACAGTGGCAAACCACCCCGCTATAGTCTGCCAAGAAAACGTCGCGAAAGCGGCATCCCCCCCAAAGGGTCAGACATGACTCGGTGCATGCACAGGGGACCTTTCACACCTTTTTACCTTTTTGTGTAGCACGCCTGTGGCTCTCAGGCCCGGGCTGTGGCACAGTCACATTGCTTTTGATGTGTACATGACAGTAAGCAGCCACCTGAGCATTCCAGACGGTGGGGGAGAGGTTAGGAGGGAAACAAAAGCTGAAGGTGTGAAACTGAGTAGTCTTGCCTCTTTCCAGCCAGAAAGTCCAGTCGCGGTCATGTGATTTCCCACTTAGTGACCTCTTCATTTAGCGGCAGAGTTGCCAGTCCCAATTAGGGTTGTTAAGTGAGGACTACCTATTTTAATTTTGTCTCCAATGTTATTTACTGGTTTCTTAAGATAGATACTCAAGATAGGTACTCACAGATCACTCATGGACACGCTTCTTGTACTGGTCTAAGACTGCAATCGACTGGCTGACTGACTCACCAATAGTCAGTTTAGTGCACATTTAAGCAACTCTCGGTTTTTCTGGTTGATCCCTAAGTTAAGGTAGCCATCTGTCCTCCCTCCCTGTCCCACCAAAATGAGAAGACAACATACTTCCACTGCTCATGGGGGGAACGCTTCTTCATATCTGTTTCTCTTCTCTCTCTCTAGAGCCCAGACGCGATACCAGCAGAGACATTCAAGAAAGTGCTTTCTGAGTTTGAAATACCTGTTTGCAAAGGTGTCATTGACTACAATGCGCCTGACCTGCTTCAGTTTAAGCAGCACCAATGTTTCTTCTGGGGGAGCACGCTTTCCTTCTTGGAAGAAGTGGCAGCTCTGATGAAGGACTATGCCGTGCCTTCTGCCGTCATCGGGGGAAAGAAAGTGATTGAACTCCTTCCAGATTTTGAGCTTAACCAGAGAGCAACCCGGGAGGAACTCCTCTCAGTAATAAAGAACGAGGCATTGGTCCAGAAGTACCTAAGCCAGCCTGGCCGGAGATACAAAGGCCAAAACGGGGCCGAGAAGGCAGCCACCAAGATCCAGGCGACGTGGAGGTGCTACAAACTGAGAAAAGCCTACATTGGATTCAGGCACCGGCAGTGGGCCTCAGGCATCATTGCCATCTCTTGGCTCATCCACGTGCATCTGGGGCGGGTCAGAAAGTCCCTGCAGGAGTCACGGCAGAGGCACCTGGAGAACTTCCACATCAGGGCCAAGGTGCATCAGCCAGGCAGCTGCTTGGCCCCTTTTTCCCAGCATCACTTGCCCAAGCAGTTGCAATCAAATGTTCCTTTTTTTTCCTATTTAACTCTACCCTTGTCCAAGCATATTTCATGCTTCATTAAATGTGCAGCCTTTGGTGGCACCAGTCCCCCTTCCCTCCTGAGCAACTGCTGCTTTTGCTTTGCAGTGTGAAATGGGGAAAAAATCCCTTTGATTTGACTTGGGTCCTTCTTGTCAAAAAAGTATTGGGTAGATCTGGAATAGATGTCTTGTTGCTTGTATTTAGCATTGCTGTTCTTAAGAGCTGCTATGAGGAACAGCTTTAGTTCTTTTCTCTTTTTCCTTAGTTTTTCCTCAGTCAAGAAGGCTTCTTAGAGAGATTGAGAACGGTGAATATTAAGACAGCCAGTGTCTTCAGGTTTAAAAGGCACAACACAAAAGGAGAAGCATGGGGCAGGGGGAGAGAACATTAATGCCCAGGCTGTGGCTTCTGAAAGTAGTAACTCAACTGTCCATCCTCTGCTGGAGCAAAACTATGGAAATCATTATACCGTCTATTTCTCTGCTGCTGCCTCCTCCCTTCCAATTTTGCTTGATACCTGTAGAGTACTACTGTACTTTCAGTTCTGTCAGTACGTTATTTTTAATTTTTTTAAAACCTGCCTTTCCTGGTCAGATAAGTGCTCAAAGGGGCTGACAGAAATTTTTTTAAAAAATACAAAAAACTAAAAGGCTACAAATGCTGAAATCAACCACTTAAAGCCAAGTACAAGGACCGTGTTTTACAGATTGTCTAAATGCTAAAAGACGGCTCCCCATCAAGGGTATCCTGACAACCGAGAAGAAGGCCATCTCTTGCAGGCCAGAAAGCGGGATCTTCAAAGGGCCTTTCCTGAGCTCTTAATGGCTGGGTAGATAGAAGAGGTAGCGCCTTAACGCAGTGTTTCTCAACGTCGATAACTTTAAGATGTGCGGACTTGAACTCCCAGAATCCCCCAGCCAGCGTGGCTTAAAGTTGCTGAGGCTGAGCAACACTGCCTTAGGGTGTTAAAGGCCAACACGTCTAGTGGCGTCCAGTTAGCAACTCGGGCAGCTCTTTGAGCTGTGAGCAGCCCAGCTGCTGCATGTTGCACCTATGGAAATTTCAGGGTTCAGGGGCAGCTCCACAGAGAGCATGCTGCGGTAGTCAAGGCAGGGCGTAGCCGGGCATCGATTCCATCTTCCAGAAAGACAGTTTGGCTTGGCGCTGCCTCCGGCAGTGAACGCAGTCCCGTCTCCACACCCCCTCCTGCCTTTCGCCCCTTTTCTGCGAGGCCTGTCTCTCTTCCCCTCCTTGCAATGATACTGTGCACTTGATTTGTTGCACACGGAAACCGTCTCCCTTGCCTCTGTGGCAGTCACTACTTTGTCAGAAAGTACTTAAGTTTGCAGACAGGCTTTTAATTAGTGCTCACCATTTCATTTATGTTTGCTTTCTTTTTTTTTTCATTCATATTCTGTTAATTAAGTGATCAGCCTCTAATCTTCCCCTGCCAGTAGCTTCATGTAGCCATCTAATTAAATTAATTGGGGAAGATGTTTTAAGTATGTGATTAAATCAATTAATATAATTTATGCCTGGCTTAACTGTACAGTGGGAAAAAGGAGGAGGGGAAACAGCTGAAGTTTGACTGGATTGTATCTGCTGCAGGTCCCTCCTGTCACTGATCAATGCCTTCCCTTGATTTTCAGCATCTGGCCGCCAACTGGAATCGCATCAGGAGCTCTAGGAGGACGATTATCCATATCCCATCGTTAGGTATAACGCTTTTGTCTGTGGGTCTATCAGCAACCTCTATTACCCACCGCATTATGACTCCTTGATTGAGTTCAGGGAAGGCCCTTGTTTTATTCAAATTGGTCTCGGCAGGAAAATGTTGTCGACATGATGAGAGTAATAACGCAGGGCCTTCACTTGAAACGGCGTTTAATTTGGGGATTAAGCAAATAAAGTCATTATGTAGAGGCCGCTATTCAGTGGAGAGG
Source organism: Candoia aspera (assembly GCF_035149785.1). Classification (NCBI taxonomy): domain Eukaryota; kingdom Metazoa; phylum Chordata; class Lepidosauria; order Squamata; family Candoiidae; genus Candoia; species Candoia aspera. Next base: position 20,870,090 of record NC_086165.1, read on the forward strand.
TGATTTGCTGTAATTCGCTTTCATCTGTATGAAATGAACTAAAAAGTTGTATTCTTTCCCCCACCCCCTTTCGCTTTCCTCTCTCCCCTCCCCTTAGAAAACCCCAAGCAGAACAGACAATGTTTCTGCTTTCCGTTAGCAGCGAGGGAATATGGGTTTGCTTGCTTGGGTGCTGTTGCACCAATAAGCTAGGATGCTGTTTGCACCCTGCTTTTAATCAAATGTGCAGTCAAAATGATAAGCTGCATTCTCTGAAATTATTTAGTTCTAATTACGAGCAGATGGGATGGTTTATTTGCACCTTGGGCGCCTCAGCAAAAGGAAATGCTGTGGTGCACAAGAATAATTAAGAAGTTGAATAGTGGGGTGGGTTTTTTTGTACTTAAATAATCTGCAGCTTCATGTTAATTAGCACTTGGGTAATTATTTAATTACATTTATGAATTGGGGGGCTTAAAAGCTGTTTCCCTGTATAGCAGTCGGGATTGCAAACCACGATGTTTCTCAAAAGGGCAGCAATACCTTTCTAGGAAATTGCTGAAAATGGGAACAGAGGTGCCCAGTTTTAAAACAAACGAACTGTCTTTTAATTGGTGGAGTGCAGAAGATGTCTCCGTAGAAGATACCAGGGAGCCCTTTCTTTGGAGCACCGGCCTCTGTGATCCTTGCAGCAAAAGAGTTTAGGGAGAGCAATTAGCTGGAACAGCCCTTGGAAGGGGCGCGTCTGAACAGCAGCTGCTGAGCTGCGCATCGTCCTCAGGCGTTGCTCTTCTTCAGACATCCTGTAAAGTCTCAGGTGAAGCTTGCAAAATAGACATCACAAAACTCCTTTTTCCTTCTTGCCTTTTTTTTCCAAAAAAATTCTGCTTTTGATGGAAACATGAGCAACAATTTAGAACATCCTTGGTTTCTTAAAATCAGATGTCAGCAATGTCACCACATCTTAAATCCTTCTAGAAATCCTGTCTTGGATACAGTAAAAAGACATGGAGGCTTTTCAAGAAGTGAAATGTGTTAATAGTCTAGATACCATTTTTCCTTCTGTTACCAAATGTCACTGCAAAATACGCAAAAGTATTAATATCTTTTAAATAAATTATTGCTCCTTTTTTTGAAGACATTTTACACAAAATAAAATGATAAAAATATAACTAGAGAACTAGAGTCTTTGGAATACCTGCAATTTTAATAGATGTTTAGTTACAGAATATATATTTTTGCCTAGCCTGGGGAGGACACTTCTTAATTCCAGGGACATGGAACCAATGCAATTGAATTGAAAGTGTCCTGAGTCATTGTTCCTGAAAGAACAAACTATAGCAAGAATTTGTGGCTCTCTGCTGTCACCACAATTGAGACTCCTTGATTGTTACCAGTAATGAATAAAATCACAGAATTTTTTTTTACCAAACTTGCAATTGTATACATGCTTATTTTGAAGTAATATTTGTTGAACCCCACTGGATTTTATTCTAAGTGGACTCGCACCGGATTAATGACCTTTTTTTTCCTTTCAATCAAGGTTTTTTCTTTACTCCCAAAATGTGTGCTAAACATGTTTACAGAATGTTTTTGTAATTGTCCACTTGGGCCAACAGCCTCATCCTTAGGCTGAAGTTATACATGGTGTGATATGCTTCCCAGTAAAAGTCTTTAGGAAGAGGTTATCAGGTTTCCTGAGAGCATGAAGTACTATTTAGGATGTTGGACTGGCACCGGCGAGACCCATGTTCTAGTCCTCCCTTGACCACAGAAGCTCCTCTCTGAGGCCATCCTACCTCACAGGGTTGTAGTTGGGAAAAATGCTTTGTGTGCTGCCTTGAACTCCTAGAGAAAAGTTGGGATATACATCTAACAAGTAAATAATAATTGTTCCCTATGTCAGATGCTTAAGAAAGATGATACTGGGTACACTTTTAAAGTACATCATTAAATGGTTATTTTTAGGTTGTTACACCAGTTTGCAAATGTTTGAGCTTCAGGCCAAGGGAAGTTTGCCTTTCATGGTAAATGAAGATACTTCTACTCTGTTCTTCTACCAGTTAGACCATTAGGGCACTTTTTGTTTCTTTTTCCTCTGGAAAAGTAATTGGCATCATCTTAAGATGGAGGCATGATGCTGGTTTAGAGGCCAAAAATAAAATGCACAACATGGTGCCCTTCCCTGCTCTGTGTGCGTCTGCAGACATAATGACTTGATGCCGGAGCTCTGAATAGTGTCATCTTCATTCAGGGGCTGCTTGTGTTTATGAAGCCCGGTTGTATTTCACGTAGCGCAAGAAAGAAAGCCTTTAAAAACTGACTGACTGACTGGCCTTCTCTTGGAAGTATAGGCACGCCTGTTGGGCTACTACAAAAATTTTGAATTGAAAAAAGTAACACTTGAATAAATTCGGTGATTAATTCTTCTTCAGTTGTGCTCTGTATATTAACCAATAACAAAGCTGGAGTATTTCATGAACCTGTATCAAGAGCTTGTGACAATGAAAACTCTGAAAAAACAATTTGAAGGTCATTTCATGCACAGTAATACTGAAGGGCAATCATGTTGGTTGAATTTGCAGCAGAGTAAGATTTTGTGGTGTGAAATAATGCTTTTACTGAGATGTTGCTTTTGGTTTAAGCGACAACATTTTCCTCAAATTAGAAATGCTCTTAAATTGAAAGTTGGGGGTATTCTTAATCTACGGGAATCTTCTCAGTTTTTCTCCTTTCCTGATTATTCAGGACCATAAACCAATTAGACAATTTACAATTTCCCAGATAAATATGTGCATTTTTAAAATTAATGTGGACATTCTGGTCCATTATTTTGGGATTTCATTGGTATGAAAGGACTTTCATCCATTTAAAATGTTGGCCTTTAGGGGTGTCACTTTCTAATGATATGAACAGCTCTGCCCTATAGCAGTTTGTGGGACTGGATCTAATGGATGATTTTGAAAGCTTTTTCTTCTGCCGCATAATCTACTAACTTCCTATTTTAATGCTACTTGAACTGCTGAATAAGAGGTCTGGATACGAATATTGCAAACCGGGTGAGGATGCAAGAGAACCTCCTGATCAGGAAACCCAGCCAGGCTCTAGATCAGTGTTTCTTGACGACTGCAACTTTAAGATACATGGACTTCAACACCCAGAATTCCCCAGCTGTACTCGCTGAAGAATTCTGGGAGTTCAAGTCCACGCGCCTTAAAGGAGTGGAGGTTGAGAGGCTGAGGTTGCTAAAGTTGCTGAGGTTGAGAAACACCAATCTAGATCTTGCCCTTCCTGCAGGCAAAGGTACACCATGTCTCTTGTGATAGGGGTGGGAGCTCCTTGAATTTTGAGCTCAACTCCCATCCATCAGTGAAATGCATCAGCCTGCCACTGGTCTGCCACTGTTTCAATTGTTTTGGGAGCCTTTGAGACCCAAACGCTCCAGCATCTTGGAATATCCCAGAGCCTGTTTCCTGTCTGCCTTCTCTGTGCAGTCTGCTGCACCGAGACGTCTTCCTTAAGTTTTTGTCTTGAGATTGGTCCCCCATCCCCATTAAACGCTAGACCGAAGCAGGACTGAAGCTTGGCTGGTTGGGGAATTTTGGGAGTTGAAGTCCACCCATCTTAAAGTGGCCAAGGTTGAGAAACACTGATCTATAGTATGGGAAAGTCCACCACCTGATGGTACCACAGGGCCAGGAATTAGATTCATTGCAAAGCCGTTAAGAAATATTCACCCTGGCTTGTTTTCCAAACGAGTTGTAAAGGTGAGACTCAAAATAGACTTTTATATAAATACAGATTTTGCTTTTTATGCAGGATCAAAAAACTAACAATCGTGTTGGGGAATGGAGGAAATTTTCTCTTGGAGAAGCTGTTTGATCTTTTCCCCACCGTGCTGGTTTGCATCCCCTTGGCTTGAATTCATCTCTGGAGATGCCTGGTGTACCTCCCCTTTGCCTTGCCTTGTTCTGTGGAAGAGTTGCCTTTTTTACCATTCTCTTCCAGTAATCCCTGCAAGACCATTTGTGATGGCAACTCATCCTGTGTTAAATGCATTTCCGCGAATGGGAATTTTTTCCCCAGCGAAATGTTTAGGAGCAGAGTATCAGAAACTAGGACCCTTCACTATTATATTTTAACGTATCCTAGTCTGCTTAACTGGATTGAATTTAGATTACTTTTTGATTCCATTGTCTATGGAAGCTAAATGGAACTTCTGCCTTCAGAAGCATATATCTGATGATAAATACAAAAAGTAGCTCATGGCAGTCACCTCCAAAGCCTCCCAGTAAGCCTTTTGAAAGCATTTGTTTGGCAACTGCTGCAAACAAGCTGTTGTGATAGCTAGCAAGGTAATTTACTTTCCTATAATTAATTTTCAATTGTCAGATTTCATTCTGTGATCTTCCCCCAAAGCCAGAAATTGAACGGTGTATCTAAAATGTCTCCTATAACGTTTGCCCAACATACAGTATATAGATTGGGTACAACTTTTCCATGTTTTTAGAGGAATTTCAGACCCATTTCCCAAGATTCCAGAAGCCTTAATATACAATTATAAGCAAAATGCGTTGTTTTAATCTTGTTAACAGACCAGTCTGTAACAGCACATCAAACCTGCAGTTATTAAGCAGCACTTGGTATTGATTTTCTGACAACTGTTCTGCTGACAATTGATCTTCCTTCTTTTCTTTTTAATACTAAGTTTTTATGTAATTAGCTTAATTTCAAAACCTTTTTAGATGGGAATAACCAAAAGTGTTGTATAGAAAACATCTTACAGGAATCACGCAGTCCCTTTGAAGTATTAATTCTATATCCTACTGACACATTTCCAGTCCTAGAGAAACGGACTTGCCATCCACCCAGCAATGTGCTTGCGGAAATCCTACGCACATTATATCAGAAAGGGCCCAGCAAAACCCCTGCTTGTATTGTTTGCAAAGTAATCCAGATGTCACAGTAATTGCAAATTAAAATGCTTTAATGCAAGAGGGAGAGCAAGCGAAAGAATATGTGTGTGAAAATTCAATTAATTTTGTTTTAACGGAAAGTGTTCTAGTTTTAATTATTCTATCAGGAAAAGACAACCAAGACTTTAAATGTAGATGATTTTAGTATTTGTGATTTTAATTGTCTTAGTCTTATTTTTGGCTTTGTCTTGTATTTGCCATGTTTTTATATTAGCTGCTTTGAACACGATATGAATAGAAAGGTGGGCAATATAATTCAAATAAAAACCAAAGACATTTGCTCTTAATTTTTTTTATTTTAATAAATATAGATTGGTACGCATCTTAAAATGTAGAATAAAGTTGTATGTCAATTTATTACAACATTCCTTACTAATATACAATCTGGATTTATTTGAGTGTGGTATTAGTCATAATACCATTTTAAGATCTAGTGCTATTAATTGCTTTTCATTATGATGTTCCTCAATTTTTATCAGGTTTTTCTCATAGAGAAATAATAGCAAACAAGACAGTTAAAATTCATTAAGGAGAGTGCTATGCTTGAACCTGAGGATGCTACATTTTTCCTCTTTCTGAATATAATTATAGGGAGATGCAATTTTTGTCACTAATTCTTTAAAAGCCAGATTAGGGCTCTAGTAATATGTTTTTAAAAATGCTGTGCTTCACAGGAAAGCTTGACTGTGTACCGTATTCAGAATTAGTCTGGCGTATAATTTTTTCAAATTTCAGTTAGATTCAGAGCCCAGCGTTGTGCTGTTTTTCTTCTTTTTTAATGGATGAATTGGGGTTGTGTTGGTTGAAAGCAGAAATCAGTAGTTTTTACGTTATGTCTCTTTTTAATTTTTCTGGAACATTTCTGAAATGTAGATGATAACTTTTGCTGTAAAATGCTGAATTTCCCCTCCCCAGCCCCCCCCCCCAAAAAGCAGTATCCCAAGATGGCTAACAGAGTTGAACCTTCTATGGATGTGATGTGTGTTAATGAATTGGGATGGCTTCTTTCAGGATACACGCAGTCTATTCGAGAGGCAGATCCAGATTTTGCTGTTCAACAAGGATCGCAGTTTGGAAGGCTCTGCGAGATAAAAGGTACGACGAGTTCCTTCCAGCAGCTATGCATCTATTGTGCTTCCAAAGGAGAGAGGCACATTTCAGTGGATTCATATTTCTGAGCCAACAGACTACTGCCCCCTTTGCCATTTTGACAGGATTCATATATTATTCTAAGCTGTAATGAAGCCATTTGCAGGGCCACAACTAGGGGGGGCAAGCGGGGCATGTGCCCCGGGTGCTGCGCTGGGGGGGGTGCCAAAATGGGCGCGGAATCTGTGTTTGCCCTGGGTGACACAGACCCTAGTTGCAGACCTGGCCATTTGGCTTTGGTTTAGCAGGTTGTATGAACCCAGCCTATTGTATCTTAATCAGCACATCATAATTCAGCAAGCCAGAGCTTTGCATAATGTACAAACCTAATTAATGTCTGTCAGTTTCTATGCAAATATTACTGGTAGCCTGATTCGTTTGTTTTCCATGCTTTTCAATATCCACACGAAGCCACTGGATATAATGGTAAGGGAATGTGGTGCTGCGTGCCAAATGTATGCGGATGACACCCAGCTCTACCTCTCTCTTCCGTCTCCTTCAAGCGCGTCAACTTCTTTGGGTGGCTCCTGCAAGGGACCGACTGAGGTCAGGACGAAGCATAACCAACTAGGTCTGAATCTGGGCAAGTCTGAAGGGTTGGTTGTCCAGTGAGGGTGTCCTTCCGAGCTCCAGCGGTGGCAAGAGACACCTTCCGTCAGCTGGGCATGAGTTACCAACTTCCTGGAAAGAGCTGTCCTGGCTTCTGGGATCCATGGGAGGGTTTACCTCCCGAGTGGGTTGTTATAATGTGCCTTATGTGGGGACACCTGTGAGGTGATACAGGACCCAGCAGTCGGACCATACTTTGGTGCTCCCCATTGGGAGCATGAGATCCCTCCCCAGCACCGGCTCCCCAATGCTCCCAAACCAAATTCAGAGTGCTTGTTTTAGCAACCATGACTTGAGTCCTGCCTGCCTAAAGAAATTATTTCCCTGTTTTGTCACCAGCTGGCAACTCCATCCACCCTCTGTTGGGTAGGAGGCACGGCCAGAAACCCTTGAGGACTGGCAGCCACACCAAGACTGTGGAATCCTCTCCCCTGAGAGCGTAGCTCCTGGCTGGTCCCCAAACGTACCGTACTTGTAAAAGTTAGCGTTCTTTGCACTTTTTTAGGAATTGACGTGATGGGTGGATTGGATTTTACGCATACTTTTATAATTATTTGTTGTTTTATTGTTTTGTCTTTCCCTGTTTTGATTAAAAGTTGTTTATTGCTATTTTCATGTTTGGTTATAAACCATCACACGCTGTCATGCCACGAGTAGGTAAGCATAAATAGTTACTTTGGTCATTTATTCCTATTTTGTAAATTTCCCATCTAGTTATTTGGGGGAGGCACTAAACGCAGGATCCTGCTTAAATGAAGTTCGTTTTGTTTTATTCATGGACGTTTTTGCTAGTAGGCTATTATTATTATTATAATTAGTAGTAGTAGTATTCCTGGTACTGCTACAAACTAGTTTCGTTTAGCCAGGAAAACTTTACAGTTGCATTGCCTGTCCCAACACAGAAAACCCTTTTGGTAAACTGCGGATGCATTTAAAAGCAGAATTGCAAGTGGGCCTCTTCTGGGACTAAAAGAAACAACTTCCACGTAATGGAGCTAAAGTAGCTCTTGGGATCCCAACCCAGGTTTTGCCACTGTGTCTTCAAAAGATAACCTGTGAAAGAGGTAGGCTGGAATCCAAGAGATGCCCGAGGACTTGAACAATAGAGCCTCTGATCAGATCTACAGGGTTCTGTGATGTTTCAGATTTTAAGCACTTAGGATCGGTGCACACACGAGTCAAACCAAAGGATAATAATTTTGTGACAAGCCACCGCAGATCATATTACAGGAATTCATTGGCTGGGAGGAGAGCAACTTTTCAAAATACATAATTGAATATGTTCTGAAGGCTTTAAAGTTTTAAACCTAAGATGAAGATTAAATATAGAAATCCAAGACATAAGAGTGCTGTTGTATGACTTGTGTGATGTGTTGTCCCTGGGGATTCAAGGTGTGGTTTTCAAAATCCCCAAACTGCAGGAGAAGAGAAGAGAAGAGACTTTTATTGTCATTCCACTATACACCAAGGTGCACATTTAAATGAAATGTCGTTGCAATTGGCTCACAAAAAATAATTACCATAATACCTAATGTATATTCCTTGCCATTCCACTCCCCTAATCATCATCCCTGATAATATCACGGTCCTACACACCACATGCGCCTCCGTGAAGTAAGAGGGGATTGTTAAGAGTCCAGGAGTCTCATAGCCCAGGGGACAAACTATCACCCAGTCTGGCTGTTCTGCATCGGATGCAGCGGAACCTTTTCCCAGCGGGCGACAAGGAGAACAAGCCACGATGGGGGCGGGAGGGGTCCCTGACAGTATTCCGGGCTCCAGACAGACAGCGTGTACACACTGTATCCTGGATGGGAGGAAGTGAAATCCCAGTTATCCTCTCTGCTGTCCTCACCACCCTCTGCACAGACTTCCTATCCGAGGCACTACAGCCTCAAACCAGACAGAAATCCAGTTGGTCAATACACTCTTTATGGTGTCGCTATAGAAAGTAAGGAGGACGGGAGGTGGAAGATGGGCTTTCCTCATCCGGTGCAGAAAATGCAAGCGCTGCTGTGCCCGTTTTACCAAGGATGCAGTATTAAGAGAGCAAGTCAGACTGTCCATTATCTGCACCCCCAGGAACCGAACGCTACTGACTGACTCCACAGCTGTGTCATTAACGAAGAGTGGTGTATGGCTGGGCCGGTTCTTTCTAAAACTGATGATAATCTCCTTGTGTTTTTTGAACATTTAGCACCAGGCTGTTTCTATTACACCGATCCACCAAACCCTTCACCTCCTCCCTACCAGCCCAGTCACTATCACCCCTGAGAAGACCCTCCACCGCCGTCTCATCCGCCTACTTCACGACGGAGCTGGTGTAAGCCTGGCACAGCCGTCAGGGGTCATCCGGGCAAACAGCAGTGGGCTCAGGACACAGCCCTGAGGAGAGCCAACGCTCAAGGAAACTGTTTCCAACTTGCGCCGCCTGGGGTCTATCAGTGAGGAAGTCAAGTATCCAGTTACACAAAGGAGCCCAATTTGTTCACTAAATGCTGAGGAACAATCATGTTAAATGCTGAACTGAAATCAACAAAGAGCAATCGCGCACAGCTGTTCTTCTCCTCTCGATGTGCCAAACTCAAATGAAGAACAGAGGAGATTGCATCCTCTATAGCACGCGTAGAATGCAAATTAATTGTTGCACGTTGGATCAGGGTGGCATCTAAACATTATTAAATAAATAAATGGTCCAAGGTACGTGCATGTAATTCATGCATAATTTGCCTCTTTAAACTGAAGTCTCTCAAAACGTTTGTGACCGATTTCTTAGCAAGTTTCACAACTACGGGAGATGGATGGGTGGATGCATTTCATACTGATGACAGCTTGTGGACTTGGTGGCACAGTGAAGTTTCCATGTGGCGCTGTTCACCATTTAACGTGGTGCTCGGTACAAACCCTAATTTACCTTCCTGCGCATGCTTGACGGGGAGCCACAGGGTTTTCCTGACAAGGGTGATAATGGAGATTTCCATGCAGTGGGTTTCCAGCACTCTTGGAAACTACCATGAAGGGAGGTGACAGGATTGTGATGGCAAGGGGGCTCTGCATTGTGCAGAAGCTCCCTTGGAAGGACAAAGGGCTGGCGATCAAAAGCCCTCTAGAGGAAATCAGCGTAAACCAGGAAGACTTCCCTTTTTTCTTTTTTCCTTTACTCCTTTAGCAGAACAGCAAAAATATTAATTTGTCAGTGGCCAACTTTGCTGGCTACCCAGAATGACATACTCTACATGATTCATGTATATTTCAGCATCATTATTATTTCATAAATGCCATTTGCACAAAAATGTATCCTCAAAATTTATGGGAGCCTAAAATAATAACTTAATTGCCTTTATATATTATGGAGGCACTAATGTTGTTTTGTCCTCAGTACAACTCTCTTATATTGTAGTGTTTATTTAAGGAAAGATTTGTTACTTCTGAATGAGTTAGAAAGTTAAAGGCAGCATGGAATCAGACATGGAAAGTATGCAGCTTCTCAGACTAAAGAACAGCTTAGACCTGATGTCTTTATTGCATCTCTAGCCCATGGTTCTTGAAGGCGCATCCCAGAAAATACTCGGATATTGCCTTTTTGTGTGGCCATTCAGTTTGCTCTGTCTTTACTCTGCCCCGCAAAATGAACTTAATGGTATATTGTCTGAAGATAACTGCAGAGCAGTAACTCTGCTTCCCCCAGCACTGTTATTTTGAGGATTTTATATAAAGCCCTGCCAGGCTGGATGTTCTTTATGCAACAGATCTCCGTCCAAAGGAAGCTGCAATATGATTGAGTATGTCAAAGAAAATGGAGGACGGGAGAAAGGTGGAAAGCACAATCAGCGAAGCGAAGCGAAGCATTCTTTTTACTGTCCAGAATAATTAGGTACCATCAGCAGCACCCTCCGTTCCCAAGTCCTAGAATGGCCAAGTTAAACAGATGCACTTTCAAGAGAGCTAAGTGGGGACACTGTTTGCTTTTGAATGAGAGAATTATTATTCATGTTTTCTGTTTTCTCTACTTTAGCAAGTTCCAAATGCAAAAGAGCAATAATGTGATTGTTACAGTTGCTGAAGAGTCTCTGGTAAAGGATTTTGCCAGGACACTTTTTCAAAGTCTTAAGTAAACACTGCCTGTCAGATCATACATGTGCTTGGTTTCCCTTTACAAACGCTTTGGTGATTCTTCTTCATCAGTTTGTCCGGTACATTTTGAGAACTTTTTTTAAAACACTTTTCAACAGTGCATCTGTAACAGAGATTGCTAACCTATCGGATTCCTATTCCCCCTGGTTCTCTTTTTTAAAATAGAGTCATGTTGGCCCGTGCAGCAGGGGATGATTGGGTACGAAAGGGAACCTGGCGATTTTTGTGGTGGTCTTTGGTTCCCTCCCTGCCAGAAGTATTTGGGTGGGCCAGACAGCAGGCCCCGTGCTCTGGCATGCACTCCTGGAGGGCTCTTTTACCTCTCTCTCTCTCCTCAGAGCCCTAATTAAGGTGCCCAACCTGGGCACTTTTGTCTATTGTATTTTTAATACTTGGGGTATTTTTAATACTGTTGGGGTTTTTTTCCCCTGTTGTCTTCTTGCTTTATTATTTGCCGCCCAGAGTCTTCACTGATTGGTGGCCTACAAATATTGTAAGATAAATCAATAAACAGATTTATTGACAAACTCTGAAAGTTCATGCCCTGTCTGCGTTATTTGCTTTACCTCTCAAACTCCACTCTTGAGAAGCCCAGGCACAGGGACTAACACATGCAGAGACTTATTCCCACTTCTCAACCATCTTTTGGTCTGCCATTAGTTTTCCTTTAACTTCCTGGTCATCCAGCTTTCAAACAGCACCTAGCAAGTATTGTGTTGTTGTTGTTGTTGATGGCAGTCTTAATAGAGCACTAGTCATTTTGCACTTGTGTATTCCTTTTCTTCCCCTCGTTTGGGCAACACAGTTGAGTTTCCTAAAGGAGCCCTTCCTTCCTCTGGTGCAGCTGTATGGATTCATGCTGGTGAGCTCTTGGACTTTGCTCGCTTCTTTGGTTGCCTCCCAATTTCAGTAATCTCATCTTGAGAAGAACAAGTCCCTCCCAAAGGATGTTTTCCTTCTATAGAGGGATAGTCGTCATCCCAAGGCCTTCACCCTGTAAGAACTAAGAAGGGTGTGGGGACTGTTACTACACCCCCAGTGATCACGTCACCAACTTCTCTGTTTTGCACAGCTTCTTCAGATCTTCTGCGATGATGATGATGATGATGATGATGATATACCTACTTGTTCTCTAAGAGCCAATACATAAGAAAGCCCCATACTTTTGCTGGTTTTCTATCTTTATTCCTTTGATTCACCTTGGAATCTGTGTCATTAACTCCCCAAGGGGAAAAAAGCTTCCTATCCTGGTCTCCTTGCCAGATTGTTGAGCTCATACAAGTGCTTAATTCACCTGCCCGCTTATTTTCTTACTGTCGTGACACTTGGTCTCTAGGGCGGAGATGCTTTTGTCAGGGGGGGCTCCCCATCTGCTGAAGATCTTAGAATACTAAATGGATGCAGGCTACTTTATGAATCACGACTGGAAAAAAGGCAAATACAATTTTAAGCTACATCAACAGAAGTATAATTTCCAAATCATGGGAAGTAATCATTCCATTATAGTCTGCTGTGGTCAAAGCCGCTTAAAATACCCTCTCAAATTCTGGGCACCGTGTTTTAAGAAGGATTCAGAGATGCTGGAACAGGTGCAGAGAAGGCAGTGAGAACTAGACTAAAGTTTGATAAATAGCCCTTAGGGGTAAATCCAGCCAAAATGAAGCAAACTGCTTTTTGTGGCAGGAGGGACCACCCCAAACACAGCACGAACAGTAGACTCTGCAGACACTCAGCCCTACCTTCAGGCATTTGCTTACAGCAGAAGCTTGCAGACCTGGCATGGTTTGATTAATGGCTTTATTGCAGACAAGCTAGAAGGTTCCCTAGTGCATAACGCTGGAATCAACCCTTGTATATCTGTTCCAGGGCTTAATTGTAGGCCTTTCGTTCCTGCCTTTTTGTGGCAACAGAAATGTGGCCGTTCTCTTGCTGGCCTGGAGACCGGGAGATGCTTGCTCAGTGTTTACGTAGCACTTCTTCCAGCTTGAGAATCACTGGTTCCTGTCTCACCAGCTTCAGCTCTTTTATCAGGAAACGATATAGTAGGAACAGTCAAGCTACTCTGTCCATGCTTTAACTCAACTCAAGTTAGCGACTGTTGTTGTCATCTGCAAACGTTAATTATATAGATGTGTTGTCAGATCTATTTTGGCTGTATCACTGGGGTTCTGACCATGTTACCGGAGGGCACAATGTGCTCACAGGCACTCACCAGACTCCTTGCCACACGGGGCATTTTACATTTAAAAACTATCATTTTAACCTCAGGAAAGCTGGATGTTAAAATCAAAGTGGCGGTTTCCAGCATTATCTGTATTTTCATGAATTTTTCTGATTGCCCAAAAGGTTGCATTGGTACTTGGAATCCCTCCTTAATTTCAAGATTCCAAGTGCCAATATAGTATGTTTTGACAGCATAATAATGTGGGGAAATAAGCTTTGAAGAGCAGAAAAATGGAGCTGGGGGGCCTCATTCAAAGCTGGAGGGCTTTGGGTTGCTCACCTCTGCGACGTCAGAAGCACACTGCTCATTGCTTTAGGGGAAGTACTTCCAAGGAGGTGTTCTGGCTGCTCCATACAAGGTTCTACTTCGGAAAAAAGTACAAAGCAAGACTTGTACGCTTTATGAGATGGCTATCTCTGCTGCCTTCTAAGCTGAGCTTTGTATAGTCCATTGTTTCTCGACTTGAAGTCCACCCACCTTAAAGTTGCCAAGGTTGAGAAACACTGATACAGTCTGTTGAACTTCACTTTCGAAGCCACACACACTTCCTGTCAACATTTAAAGCTGGTCACTGACAGTAGCTGTGTTTCCTGAGTTTTTGTGCTAGCATTTTGTGGACTTCATTCTGAAGACCAGTTGTTTTTCTTTAGTGAAGAAGGATGGAACTGAGGCATAAAGGTGGAGTAGGTAAAAGGAATAAAAAGTCAAAGTATCTACTTTCTCTCTCAGGATAACAAATAGAGAACCTCAAGCAATGTTACCTTTTTGTCAATGATTATGAGTGTGTTCTCTTTTTTCCCCCCCTTAAAGATCCGAATGTGGATGTCATCTATATTTGCCCCTTAGAACTAAGTGAGGAGATGCTGTGCTATTACAGCAAAGTCTTAGGTCTGCAGCCAGCCGTTCGATCTGGGAACCCCGAGGACATTGCTGACCTGCAGGACAGGTTCAAAATCCTCACCCCTGAAGCCATAAACAGCTTTCCTGTGAGTTTGTATCTTCTAATTACTATAGCTGGGGGGAATGCCGTAAAATTAAATTGGAAATTTTATAACTTGCAACGCTCTGGTACCCATCAGTGAAATATTATTGCAAGTGTTAAGAGCTTCACAGATTAAGTGACTAGTTAAGAGTGTTAGAAATAAAACCCCAGTTGAGTTTTTCAGGCTGAAAGCTGAGCTAAGCTAAGCCCTTCACTGCTGATTTTTGCCCAATGCCTGGCCCCTTTTAAAATGTTGAACTTCAGAGGTTTACAACATTGTGGAAAGCAAATCGCACAAAATACTGCTCACACATCCCGTCGCTGCAGTTGTGCAAATACTTTCTTCACCCTCGCTTGTTTTTATTATTGTAGCAAAATTCAGTTTATGACTTCCCTTTCCCTGCCCTTGAATTATTTTCTGTTTTTAATTGTGAGGTGCTAGATAAGTAGCAATTTTGAACCCTCTAGACAGATTTAATTCCCTAGAATATGCCTTCTCAAAAAGAAGGGTTCCCTGGTCCCCAAGTGTTTTTGATGCTGCTGGAGCGCGATAAAAGTCTTCTATGGCAGGAAATATGGATCCTACGGAAGTCCCATAAACTCTGTTGAAGTTGGTGATCTTGGCTACATCCTAAGTGTTGTTTATTTGTTTCTGTGCATGTTTTCTTGAAATATAAAACCTTTTCACTGCCAGATGATTCCTGGATCATTATTGGGACTATAAAATTATAATGCCACTCCCTACGAGAACTCTCTATGTATTGTGCTATCACAACGTGCATATCTGCCAGCTCTTAAATTTTGTGCTGTTATAAGCTTGTTTTTGTAGTTTAGCCAATTCATGTTTTTTTGTACAGACTTCGTTAAGTGCATGGCTTAGTATAACCTTCCACAAGCTGTGTCGCTGTTATACCAGCCCTTTTCTGGGCCAGGAGGAGGAGGAAAATTCAGAAAAGAGATTAGGTTCAGTCCATTGCTGAACATACTTCACAAGCTTTGTGTTGCGCATTTGTGCTGAGCATGATGTAAGCAGCATCACTAACCTAAGTTTATTACTTAGCATTGGACATGCAGATAAACATGGGACAGTGTGCATGTGTGTGCATGGAGGGTAAAGAGTGCGTTTTTAATAACTTGGATGAGCAGGATATGAATTCTTTATCAAAGAAAGCTAAGCCCTTGTGTTGAAGTTAGAATTGCAAATTTTATCAAGAATGAGAAATGGGCATGATAGTCATGTATGTAAACATAAAATCAGAGTTCAGTCAGCATAAAATGCAACCTAAGAGATTTGAAAAACAGAATAAACTCAGATTTCTTTGAAGTCATGTCCACACGTCTGCTTCCCATGGGGAGTTCGGTCTTAGATTTACAGAGGAGCACTGAGCCCACATGGCCATTGCTTTGAGGTAAGGGAACGGTCAGAAGTAGAGGATGAGATGACATAAGAGGGTGTCTGTATCTTTGAAAAATCATCAGTGCCCTGTTCTTTTGGATCTCATTCAAATATTTAGATTTAGCATACTGTGGTGTTTTTCTTTTTCTAATCACTATAAGTAAACAGGGTTGATGTATAGTGGCTTTACATAAAATACAATATTATATTATATTATATTATATTTATTATATTATATTATATTATATTATATTATATTATATTATATTATATTAATTACATGTTTACAGAAGAATCTGCTCTAAATATTACCTATTGGCTAGGTACATGGCCTATCTTATTTGTTTATGCTATTGCCAGATCCCTCCACGTGTTTATGCTTTTATCCATTTCTATTTGTTTTCTTTCTATCCCTCCCCTATTTTAGGCACACTTTATAGCAGGACATTTTACAGATTATAAAGGCAATATAGCCTTGCTACTGAATATATCATTAAGAGAGAGTTTCAGGCAATCACAGATCCCTGATGAATATTCCACTACAATTTATGTTTGCAAACACGCAGTTGTTTCACATGCAATATATATACTGTATATATAGTAGAGATACACCAACAATACAATTTGTGAAACATTCCAAACTTCTGTCCTGTAATTTTTTTAAAGAACCTGAATGCTTCCCTGTTTGACCCAAATGATTGTTGCAGAAAGAGTTTGTAGCTATTAAACTATTTATCCCATGGAATGGAATATAATACGTAAAAGGTGTTTTGTAAATCAAATTGTTTACCAAAAGAGCCCTTTAAAATGCTGCTTTTCATGGGCTGAAATACAAGCTCAGCCGCCTTGGTGTAGATTCTTCATTTTTTTGGTATTGATTTTTTTTCCCTGACGTGGTAGAATCAAACTGTGCCAGAAGTGTTGAGATGAATCACTGTTATCCAAGAGCTGCAAGCTTCTCTTCCGAGTGACAGAAGGAGAATTCCGCATGGATCAAATAAATACAGATGTGTAGTAATTAGTTTTATTCCCAGTGAGCCCATTTCCGACACACTAAAGATGTGAGTGATTATGGAACCTCACCCCAACAGCTTTTATCAATTTAAACTGCTACGCTACAGGATAGGTCATAACCCAGCCTGCTATTAATAATGTATTTATTGCACTCAACATTATAAATTAGCTTGGTGGAAGGAAGAGAAAGCACACTTCTTAACGAGACTAATGTCATCCTCATCCAGAACCGCCCCATGTCCCTGGCTACATTCTTGAAATACAGCCCTAAGACCATTAAGAGGGTCAAAAACCTGATCCAAGGCAAAGAAGCCTATATCGTTGGAGGCCTCCTGAACCAAGACGACCTGGAAGTGGCTGATGTGCTGGACTTGCCCATTCTCGGCCCTGATCCAGAAGTGGCTCATCTCTACAGCAGCAAGTCCGGAAACAAAAGAGTCTTTGCCGCTGCATGCGTTCCGGTGCCCCCTGGGCAGTATGACATCTATAGCAGGCAGCAGGTAAGAATGGCTGCTGATTGGGCAGGTCGGGAAGGCTGAGGTGAGACTATTCAGACACTTGGTTTTCTCCTTTCCATTCTTACTTGGATAGAGCTCAACTTCTGCTGCCAAAGTACTGCAGGACTCAGGTCCATAATTCGCTCAGCACCAGCACGCCACTCCTGAGTACTCTGTAAGGGAGTTATGCATTCCTTTGCCAGGGGGTTGGAGAGCAAGTCTTGTTCACCCATTTTTTGACCCAGGTCCCCGGTGCGATGCCCAGGTCATGTCCCTTGGTGTCACCAAGCTACCTGCCCTACCATTTTTCTAGACTTTTTAAATGGAAAATAGTAATGGTTGGGCAGCAAGTATTCTGCAGAGCACAGCACCAGCCTCAAGCATCTTTCCAGCAAGAGGGCCCACTGGGCTCCGCATCAACCACAGTCTTTGAAAATAAAAATGGCAGGCAACTGCAGCCCTGGACATGGCCTGTCTTCTGATTGATGGGTGTTTTTGATTTGCTGCACTCACCATTGTCATTATTTTGCAAGAGTGCCAACAACATGTTCTCAAAGCTCCAAAGGTAGCCCCAGTCCAAAGAAGCTGAGGGCCCCCCCACTCTGAGTCATTACATTGATCCTCAGCTTGGCACCAGAAGTGTTTGCCTGGATGTAAGTCCAGTCGAAATTCATGGGTTTCTTTTCCAAATGACTGCAATGACTGTTGCTAATTGCCAGAGACTTAATGAGGGTCTGCACAATAATTCACAATACATTTTTTTTCACAGTAAAGTTCCTAAACAGTGGTCTGAATCACCCTTCAAATGCATCTGCATATAGGAATTCAGTTACACAATTATTTAAGCAACATGGGCAGTTTTACAGGTTTGTAAATTTCATGGAGGATTTCTTGCCATACCTTCTACTATCTGCATTTGGAGCAATCCCCCCATCGCAGTATGTTTTTATCAATTGGACCTCCAATGACAAGAGACTCTTGTTAAGGTTTCTTGTCCCCCAATATACTTTCCCAGTTTTATAGGGGAGCATTTCCAGACTGTCAAGGCCAATCTGGGACCGTAGCTCATTTGTCATATAGAGCGTATATTTTGAATTAAATCTGAAGGTGGAAGTGGGAGGCTGAAGTACAGCAGCAGAAGGCTTTGTTAAAAGACTAGGGCCTGAATGTTTTCTACTCAGAAGTTTTGCACTGCCTGCCAATCTCAGGGAGAGATGTTGCACATTTCTTGTAATATTTTAGTGGATGTGAACTTTGCTGAAGCATTTCCAGTTCAAAATTGATCAAATTTCATGCATTATATGTATAATCTTGTATATGAAGATGGAATGGAGTACTGTGGAATATCAGCCCTATTGGTGAAATAAAGCTAAAAATCGAAACTCAGTTCACAAACCCCGTTGAGCATATGGAAATTCAGAAGGTTCTAGAGCATTAGACAGAATTAGGGAGCAAGATATAAATGTAGTGTGGCATCAAATGACTCACTGCAATTGAATCGTATAGAGCCTACGCATGCTTTTTCCCTCCACAGCACTAACCATGTCGGTGCTGGAGATAAGTTTCTAGCTTCTGCTGATGTCATTCAAATAACATTGGCTCCTGAAGACAGTTATGCATGGAAGATGGATGTCTGGAGGACAGAAGATTTGGTGTATACATGGTGTATACAAATCTATGCATGGTGCTTCCATTTGGGCCAGGAACCCATCTGTGGGAGCCAAACTGGATTCTCTCCTGCAGACATTCATGCTGAATGTACAGATGCTTGCTAGGGAGCCTGTGTCATTAGAACATCACTGGGCACTTATCCAGAGTGAGCCTTCCAGACTGGAAACACCTGAATGGGTCTCCTTCCTGTCTCAAATCATTGCTTTTTAATGTGCAATCCTTCTTACTAGTTTCCAAGGGTTGAAGCATTCTGGAGCATCAGTAGCAATGATGAACAATTACGTTAATGCTTATTTATGACATTAGCCTTTCCAGTTTTAAATCAACTTAGGTTTTTAAAAAATCCTCTACCTGCTTGTGTTCTAGGAAAACATAAAGATGTTAGAGGTCTTGGTAATTGTTTAGCCTAGGAAGAAGTGCACGCAGAATCAGATTCAGCTAGATAGGCAGGATGGGCAAAAGCTGAGTCCGTAGTATAAAGCCCAGTAAGTAAGATTCAGGATGCAGATTACAATACAGGAAATCATGCTGGGCCATGAAGTCTCAAAAAGCCAATCCTTGGGTGTATTGGAACCCTCACTGGGCAATATGGTTTCCCACCTACCCTTGCTCAGTAATGTGGTGGGCATCTCCAATAGTTTAGAAGACTGCTGTTTGCTCAGTGCCGAAGAAAATAACTACACTGACAACTGATAACTGATTATTTTATGAGGTCAAATATCCTCAGCCAATCTACAAGTTTTCAGGGGGTTCCATCCCTATAATCAGGGTAGGCATTTTTCGCAGGTTTAAGGGCTATGACCTGGCCTACCAACCATCCAGAGACCCCAAAGAAGACATGGGCTTACTTTGTTTTGTAGGGAGATTAGGGTAAAAATGAGCAGCTTCTAGGAAGCAAAGTGCTTCCTTCCTCATCCTCCTCTTCCTCCTACCTCAAATCAATAAATAAAGGCCTGTAATTGTATTGCTGAAATTCAGCCATTATGCTAGCAAATCTGGTGGCCCAATCCAGGGGTGCTGAGTGTGAAATGCAGCCCCACAACAGATAGAAAAGCAGGTAATACATGCAGGTTAACTTGTAGCCTGAGTTAATCATAGTTATATAAAAATACGTAATATCTCATAGTGTTGATGTGCCCAGTGTGTTGACTACAGTGTTATCTTTATTGTTATGAACTATACCCTGAAATTCTACTTTCACATCATTGTTCCTTCTATTTGTCTCATGTTATTTTTATTTCCTGCTGTAAGCTTCATATGAAATATTGACGGGAGGTGTTAAATAATCAAAGGAAGGTGACAATAATTTAAGGCACAGTTCAATTTTCACTTAAAGATAGCTCATAATTCTTTTCATTGGTACAATCTTTACAATTCTATTGATCCATTTCATTTCTGTAGGGGTCGTCAAGAGAAAACCCATTTATTGGACTTTCAGAAGGAACAAATAATGAGACATGGAGCAAATAAATAGTAATTCTATTTGTGATTGTTCAAATAATAAAAAGTTCCTTAAATTCCAGTATATGAGCCACTATAACAAATTCCTCCCAAGTCAGTCTCTTTCAAAAGGGTATACTTTCCATCTCCCTAACAAGGAAAATTTTTCTATTTAGTCAAAAAATTGGATAACAGTAAATTTCAAATACTCTCGTGATCATATACTGTCTAATGCTCTTCTGTTCCTTCTCTCTTGTTTTTATCGGTGTGTTGTGGAGAACATCTGGATAGAGGATTAGGACATGCATTAGAAAGGGAGTGGAAATATAATGGAAGATAAAACCCTCACGTTTTTTTCTCCTCCAGATGATAGAGGCCCTTAGTCAGCTGATCATAGACTACCCAGAAGTGAAACGTTGGGTGTTCAAAGTGGATAATGAGTTCGGGGGAAATGGAACTGCATTTTGTGACATCACTAAACATCTCAGATGCTACCCTTGGATACTGAAGGAGAGTCATCGATATGGACCAGAGATATGGAATAAGAGGTGGGCTCATGTAAGTCATTTTGGACTTCATACATTTTGAGCAGGTTGTCCCAAAAGGCAGAGTCCCAGAAGGGAAACTCCAGGGCATGTTTCTAGTTCCAGGGTGGAAAGGCTGCGTGTCTCAGACCAGCTTGCACTTCAATAGTCATAGTCAACATCATTAGAATCTCTTCTAATTGCACAAGGTATTAATTTGATAAATAAGCAATGTCCAGGAATTCAGTGGTAGCTATTTTCAAACAGTGATTTGATTGACAAATCAGGCTGAAAAGTTAGCCTCTTGTTCCGCCGTCTTGGCCAATATTAATTATGTATAAACTTTCCAGACTGGTAACTGCCATCATTTGTCACAATAGAAACAAATATATTATGACATGTACGTTTTCATGGAATAGAGTCCACGTGTCTTCTAAAGTGTCTGCTAAAATAAATTTGTTAGTCTATATAGGATGTTGTATTTTTAAACTTTTGGGCAAAAAAGAAAAAAAGTTATGAAAACACAATAGAATTTTATGCAATGTACTAAAACAGTGTTGTTGCTTGCCACATGACCATGGAAGTGTCTACGGACAAATGCCGGCTCTTCGGCTTTGAAACGGAGATGAGCACCACCCCCTAGAGTCGGACATGACTGGACTTCATGTCGAGGGAAACCTTTACCTTTACCTACTAAAACAGTGCACTATTTTTAAACCCTAACCCTGAGGTCTTATCTGAACGAATGTATCTTAATGGAATTATCCTCTTCTTATTTACCCATCACATGAGTAGCATTTTATTCCGGTCATGAACCTCAGTGCTCAACTCCTGCTGCATTTTATCCTTCTCATCCTCTAGAGGTAGTCCTCAGGTGACGACCATAAGTGGGACCGGAATTTTCATCACTAAGCAAAGCAGTCGCTAAACAAAACGTCACGTGACCATGCCACTTAGCCACCACAGTTCCGGCAGTCCCAGTTGCAGGGGTTAGGCCGGGACCTCACGCTTCTCCTGCCCTGCGCGAACTACCTCTGCTTCAACTCCCCCCACCCACCTATCTCAGCCCCACAGCTTGTGTTGGAAGCTGCTGCTCTTCGCGATGCCTTGCGGGAGGAAGGCTGGGCTGCGCAAGCGCCTCCGGGAAGCCCTCACCCCTCCGCTTCTTCCAGTTTTGCCACCACCCCAAACAGCGCCTCCCACACAGCTGCCACACTAGCCTATCCTAGGCCTTCCTTATGTGCCGGATACCAGCCCCGTTTGAGCCAGAAGAGTCTGACAGAAGAACAGAAATAGTTTTTAGTACAGTGCGTGAGAGCGCTAAGAACGTTCAGCCCCAGACTGGACCGGCCAAACAAACAACCCCACAGAACTGTCAAAAACTGTTATGCAATAGAGGCGAGAGGAAGAAAAATAAATTACTCGGATCCATTGGTCTCTAAACGTTTAGGTTCATCTGTGGATCTCTGTGGACTGCTCTGTTCGGTGCAATGGAAATGGCAACTCTGGGTGCAGAGAAGTTTTCAGAATTAGAGGGGGATTGGTGTGAGATCTGAGCTTCCAAACGCATAAATTACTGGATTATGATGCCCACATTTTCTTAATGTCATTTCTTCTGCTGTTGGGCTGTTGAGGTTGACAGATTCAAAATGTAGAATGTATAGTAGTCCTGGAAACTAATGGGGAAAAAATCTGCAAGCGAATTTCCAAGCCAGATGAGGCATTGATTTGAAGACTTAAAGCCACTGCTAGGGTTTGATGTCAATAATAATTCCATGCTGGATTTAGTAAAGCTGGAACTAGGACATACCCTTGCAGCAGATACATAGAAATCAGCAAACCAATCCCAAGGACAGCTATAGAAATAGAATACCTACATCAGCAAATTTAAGGTACATTCTCTTTTTTGAATACAGGTGGCCAAGTTGGAAAATGTCAATGCCTGTTTTTCTTTACAGATAGTCCTCGGTTAACAACCACATTGGGACCAGGAACGCTGTTGCTAAGCAATGTGGTCGTTAAGCAAGACATCACATCAATGAGATGGGCTTACGACCTCACTTCCACTGTGGTTGTTAAGCGAATCACCCATGGTCATTAAGGGAGACACCCCGTGACTTGCAGTTTTACTGCCGGCTTCTCCATTGACTCTGCTTGTCGGAAGCCAGCTATGAAGGTTGCAAATGGCGATCACGTGACTGTGGGATGCTGTGACAGTTGTAAATGCCTGCTGGTTGCGAAGTGCCCAAATTGCGATCACAGGGACACTGCGACGGTTAAGTGTGAGGAATGGTCATAAAGCTACTTTTTCGGTGCCATCGTAATTTCGAACAGTCACTAAACAGGGCAATCATTAACTGAGGACTACCCATATATTATACTGTATACAGAAGTTTCTATTAGGAAGATGCCATGGATTTCTAAGAGTTTGATTCCAGCATCTCAAAAAAAAAAAGATCCCTAATATAAGCCTACCGAAGGATTCCTTGTGAGCAAAATACACCCTAATGTATTGATCCAGGGGTGTTCACCAAGGGAGTCAAGGTGGCACCTGCAACACAAGCCCTGCCCCTTTTTTATACGCATCACACAACCACATGAAAAAGGGCAGGGGTTCAACCGTATTATGATGGCCACCACTGTGATCTTTTTCACCCCACCCTGTGGACGCTGCTGTATTAATTCCCAATATGGCCCCGGAGCTAACGGTATTCCTACTGACATGCTCGTGAGCACCTGCAAGTTATGCTTTCCTACATAATTTAATTTTTTGAGATTCAGTGAGTTAAAGTAAAGAACGGGAAGCTTGAATATTGCAAAGCAAACCACCACGCTCAATCATAAATTGTATTTCCAACAGTGGCTTCTGAGACCACAGAAGCAATCTTAATACGAATTGCAAATAAGCCTACTGGTTTAAAAAGGTTGGGAAGACTGCCACCCTTGGGAAGTGTTAGGACCAAGGCTTGGCTGGCCAAGTTAATGGACAAAGGAAACCAGGTTCGGTGCAGGACTTTGCAGGCGACCCGTAGTGGTGACAGACATCAGCCTGGAAGGGAAGGAATAACAAGATTCCTTAGCAGGAAGAAGGATGCATTTCAGGGGAACGTCCTGCTAATTTTTAACTACCCATTGCCAGGATATCAAAATGAGATGGACCTCCAATGATGTAGTGCTCGAAAGCAGGATATGTAGTAAATTGCCAAAACCTGACAATTGGTTGATAATAGCAACTCTTCCTGCTGCCAATTCAGCTGCTAAGGAAAAAGCAACTAGAAATAGTTTTTGGTGTGCAAGGATTGTGACCTTTTTTCTGACTATGTGTTCCTCAATTCTAAGCTCCTGTTTCTCATGCCCACTGGGTTAGATTTCCACAAGGCCACTCCTTTTCCCATTCCCAAGTCAAAGTATTGCAAACCAGTGCTATGTTTGCACTTCTGCATGCTTCAAACATTTTCTGGAAATTGAATCCAAAGTACCGCATAAACCTACCATTTTATATTTTGCTCCAACATTGGAAGATTCTAGGAAAACCTAGCATGATTCCACCAGTGTGGAATCAGTTCGCCCCTGCTACAGAAGGTTATGTCCCTTTGCCAAGACTCCACCCCAAATTTTGTGTTGAGTTCTGAAAACACACAATTCAGACAAACTGTAAAAGGTTCAGAGAAGGGAAAGAAGGTTGATCCAGGAAATGGAAACTGAGTCCCGCACGGAGGAATTGAGAGAATTGGATATGTTTTGCCTTGAGAAGAGAAGAGAAGGAGGGAGGATAAGTTAGCAGTTTTCAAATAACTGAAAGGATATCACACAGAAGGAGGTCAATTTAGAATCACTGTCTTGAACAGCAAGTTTCCCATAGAAGTTAAATGACAAGATTGGTGTTTGAAAGTTCCTCAGATAGATTCTGGGTGCTTGTCCAGACACATCGAAAGAGTTACCTGCATTCCTAATCCCAAATACTGTACAGTAAGTCCCTGAGCACCTCTTTTGCATGGGGGAGGTGAGGCGAGCCAGGAGATGATTTGTGGGTGTTAATTGCTCAGGTGACCCCCTCCCAGACTACAGAACAGGGGAACAGAATGTTAACATCTGCAGCCTTCTTGGAAGGCTTTGTAGGAGGAGAGCTCTGTTAGTCTACAGGAGCCAAAAACCGGGTGGAGCCTGGTAGCACCTTTTCAGACAAACTGATTTTATTAAACGGCTTGTTTTGGTGAAGCACAGCTTACTTCATCAGATGCATCAGACAAAGTGAGCTGTGGCTCATGAAAGCATCTGCTTTTTAATGACATCCATGGATTTAATACTTTCTTCACTTAAATTAATCGGGTGATTAATTTTTATCTGTTTAATAAGAGAAGGGGCTTTTAATCTGCAATCCAATTCAACACTGTGGCCCTGAATATTATCATTATAATTATCAATATATATCATTCATGTTTGGCTTTTTTTTAACCACTGATGCCTTTTTTCTATTTTTACTATGGAAACAAAGCAACAGGCCAGCAAAATGATAGGCTTTATGATTTTATGATCTTAAGCAAACAAAATCTCTTAAATTTCTTAAAATTAGTCTACTGGAACAAACTCTCTCTTCACTGAGAGCTCCAGATGACATATGGGGGTGTCTTCTCATTTTATCCTCACAACAATCCTGTGAAGTTGCAACTGATGAAATGAGCTGTGGTTTATGAAGGTTTACGTGCTTTGATAAAATGTGTTTGTATGAGAAGGTACTACCAGTCACCTCCTGAATTTCTGCTTGCTTAGAAACACACTTTTAATTAGGTCAGCGCTACAGCTTATCACAATCTGCATTGCATCATCAGATCTAAATATATTGCGCGTGATCCACTGAGCTGTACGTGGGGTGGTTATGATACACAAAACAAAGAAAAAGGCACAGGCAAAGTGATGTTCCTTGATTTCTAACTATCTCACCTTCCCATTTCAAGCCTTTTTTCACCCAGCATCCATCTTCCCTTCAGAAACAAACTGCAGTCTCCATTGAGTATTGCCACTGAATGCTGAGGATTAAAACCTTCCTTTGTTACTGAATGCTCCTGTAGTGTTCCTGCATTTAGATACCAAAGCATTACTTTATGAGCATAGGCATGCTTTAATGTCCTATTACAGTATGGAGACCTGCTTTCGATAATGAAGACATTGTGTCATCGACTTAAGCTGCCAGATACCAAACATATGCTGGCAGGTTATTAAAAAATTCAGCTTTGTGATAAAAGACTATCCTGCAGGCTAAGAGTACATGGCAAAAGACTCTCCATTCCAGTAGAGTTATTAGAAATGAGAATATGACTCTAAGCACTAAATTATGTTAATACTTACAAATAGCGTCATTTGCATAGCAGTTTATGACACGATCCCAAGGTTTTTCCTTCATCGGTATGTGGCAGGGCAACCGATTAAACATAAAGCAGTTTATAGAGTTCCTACTGTGTGTTGCTATTCCATTTTAAAATGTAGTCCAATTGTTGGATCCTCCAGACTCAATGATGACCATCCTGTCCAGGATATACAGTGCATCTGGCTATCTTGATTTCAGCTTGGAAAGCACATCATTCAAGAGAATATTGGTTGTTCAAGGACTTATATGGCCATTTGTATCTCAAACGAACTGTATTCACTCCCCGGTGTTTGGTTCCAGTAGCCAGCATCCATGCCAGCTCTCTTGGGGGAGAGAATCTGCTAAGGAGAATCTGCTAAGAATTTCTGTAGTGACCATTGATGGACTAACTTCTAAACATCTCCACCCTTACGGGGACAAAATGAGAGAGGGACTGGAGCAAAACACCTTGGAAAGACAGACAAGAATGGCCCATCCCATTTCTGGAAAGGAATCAAGTGAAATAATGGTCCATAAGAAGCCGTGGGTCTCTGTGAAAGATTAGCTGGCTTTTGGAGACCTTGGGGCTGTAGGAATTGGAGTCTCAGTAGCAGATGCTTGAAAGAAGCAACAGGGGGTGGCTGCCACTTTCATGCTCTTCTCTGTGAGCTTTCCAAAGACATTTGGCTGGGCATTCCAGGAAACAGATGGACCTTTGCTATGAGGCAGCAAGGCAGTTTGTGCATTCTTAAAGTCAAAGTGCTTGTTATTTCATTCTCGGATTCCAGGCCACGGAAATACGCCTCGCGCCCTCATCCTCAGCCAGCCGTTTCTCATGAGTCATTTCTCACAGGGGAATATTGTGTGCCAAGTAATGTAGGCTTTGTGGTTTTAAGTATAAGGGTTTAATGTTTGTTTGGGAGCCTCTACACCCATAAGTGGCCCCAGTCATTTTAGTGTAAGAAGCAAACTAGGGAAGAGTCTTTGCAAAGTCTCAGAGCTCCTGAGCATGACTGTTGATGAATCATCCCATCTGTGCAGCCTCTGAGACAGTGTTTCTCAACCTTGGCAACTTCAAGCTGTGTGGACTTCAACTCCCAGAATTCCCCAGCCAGCCATGCTGGCTGGGGAATTCTGGGAGTTAAAGTCCACACAGCTTGAAGTTGCCAAGGTTGAGAAACACTGCTCTAAGGGGATGGATTTCTCCAAACTTGTTCAGCCTCGGGGGGAGATGGGCAGTGATAAATTTGATTAATAAATAAAAATAAATAAAACCTAGAGTGCTAAATAGAACTAGGCGCAGCTGTGACACAGGACTGTGTATACAGGCCCTTTGCCAGTGTAGTTCCCCCACCAATTCAGCATCATGGATCGGGATCATTTCCCCAGAGAGAGAGACCTGCATACAGAATGATCTCTCTCCCGAAACTTTGAAAACATCCTTACTTTATTCTACCAGAGTGGAACTCCTTTCTAAAAGAGCATTTATCCATATTCATTTGTATGTGGGTGTGCTATAATGAATACGTAGAATAAACTAGGTAAAATATATTGGTATATAAAAGCAAAGCATTTCAGACAACTTGCCCTGGATGAATTTGGCTTTTTCTAACCTCATATGCATGTTATGAAAAAGAAAGATAATGATACAAGGAAAACGTGTCTTCTGGTTCATTGTGGGAGTTTTCATGTCTACATTTTCCCCTGTTCTGCTTAAAACAGCAATATTCTCAGCCATCGTTAGCTGGATTGGATGCGTCAGTGACAAAAAGTGTTTTGGGGGGCTCTGGATTTCCCCTCCCATCTCATGTACGGACTCTACTCCATCATAGTTTTGGAAAAGGAGAAAGAAGGATTAGTTTCTTTACCCCTGATCTCCTAAAGCAGCCTTTCTTAACCTTTTGACCCTGGAGGAACCCTTGAAATAGTTTTTCAGGCCTCAGGGAACCCCTGCACGATCAGGCTCAAATATAGGCCAGAAGTTACCAAATTATTATATTTGTTTCCTGTGTAGGCCTGTATAGATGCATTAATAGTGTTCAAAAATAAAGAATGAAACTGACCTCTTTAATGCGAAGTTGCCCAAATTCGAAATGATTTTTTTAATAAGTCGTGCTCTCTCAGGGAACCCCCAGTGACCTCTCAGGGAACACGAGGGTGCCACGGAACCTTGGCTGAGAAACCGTGGCCTAAGGACAGGGTCTGTGCTTAAGTTCCACAAGATGCTGCAGGGGAACAACAACAACAACAACAAAAAGGCTTTACAGCTTTTGTACCATTGTTACATAGGAGACTAGCTCTTAAGTCCCGACTGTGGTCTTAAACAAACAAACCTGCCATTTGCAGCAGTAGGATTTTGATAGCTGCATCTGAAAGTCATGTAACTTAATAGTGGATGCTAAAATTATATTAGTTAACGGAAGAGGCCTCCGCCAGTCTCAGCTATACAGCTGTCAATAGGATGTCATGTTGTGTTTACCTATTACATCAGAAAACACGCTGTGTTGGGGTTGCTCAGTTGGTTATTATTACATTTAATGCGGCTACTGGTGTTTGGGTTTCAGGTGATTCCCTGATTCCTTAGTAAAATAACAAGGCACAACAATTATGTCCCTTGGTTAAATTCCTAGGACCTTCAATAATCAGATATGCAAGCTGTTGGTTTACATGTCCTATTGATTTAATATTCTTCTAATCAGTACATAAAGCTATGGGCCTGCGGTGTTAATTTTTCATATGCTTACAAAGCACCCTTTGATTTTCTGTCACGCGTTAATTACAGCGTTTTGCCATTAAATAGGAAGCTTTGTGTAAACTAATTACTAGGTAATCATTGTCTACCGAGAGCCGTGCTGTTTGGTACCTTTTATTTTATTTGGGGAAAATTCACAGATCTCGCAGTCTGGAACCACTATACCTTCCAGCCATTAGCTCTCACTAATTCATAGCATTATTGTGTTAAGATTGTAGGAGTTGTAATTGTTGTGGTATCAGTGCTGTTAATTACCGGAGTAAACAGTTGAAATTGTGCCAAGGTCTATTGTACAAAGCAGAGAAAAGGGGGTTTAAATGTTACCATCTGGGGATGAAGTCTTTGCAAATGGTACAAAGCAGCAGTGAGGCCCCTCAGAGCTTCAGGGTTTGAGGCCATATGGATCCAGAATATTTGGAATCAATTGAATTTCGCTGCCAGTTTTTACCAATAACAGTGCACAGATGAGGAGGATAAAATAAGATCAAGAAAGGAAACCAGGAATTTGTTCGTCATGTCGCCTGCCATAAAAACATGTAGAGTATATTTAATTGTTTATTTTGCTGAATTTGAAGAAGCAGAGAGAAGCTAAACACAAATTTGCAAATTTAACCGTGAGATGATTAAAAAAAAAAAGAGCCTTGTATTCGTTATGAGGTTGCAGTGAATTTCTGCAGTTTTTTGATTGATTGATTGATTGATTGATTGATTGATTGATTGAGGTTGTGTTCTGGCATTTGTAGACTTTGCCTTCAAGCATGGCTACATGCCCTGTAGCCTTGAGGAAGAAATAAAAATGAGAGTGTTTGGCCAGTCTTCATTCTCAGAAGTCCTGAGAAGATGTTGCATTTGTTTCTAATTCTTTTTCTTTACGGGCAGGAAAGGGACATAAGTGTTGATTTGCACAAGTCCCATCAACTTCAGCAGGGTGTCTTGCATGCGTCTTGGCACTGAGACTGTCTATCTGATTCTCTATTAAACATAAATCCTAAAACATCAGGATTTCTGTTTCTCAGGGGGCAGGGAAGGCAGGAGATTCTGAGTATTCTGATTTTGCATAAGTGTAAGTTAAGAAATTGAAGTAACAGAATACCTTTTCCTGAAACAATGCTTATTAATTAAAGAAAAATGCCTTCTGCATCTTAACGAAGGACATTATCATCAGCTAGCTTTGCAACAGTTATGCTTTGAATTTAAGCACATTGGCAAAATAAATTGCCCAGACCCCTGCTCTGCCCAAAACGAAATAAATGGCAGTAAGAATGATTTAGCAATAGTACTGTGATCTCAGATCTTCCTCCTGCAGAATATAACCATGTGCCAATGCTTTGGAAAGCTGCAGACTTTGCTTCTCTCTTCTCCTTAGCATTTTTCCTTTGAAAAAAAGCCACTGTGTTTATCTCAGAGTATTTATCCCTGAAATATCCCTCCACCCCCCAAAATAAACCCCCCACAACTCCTGCGTTAGCTCATGGAATGGGTTTGGGGAGCCTTCTTGGTTTATTTTTATTTGGCTGCGGATGGAGGTGGAGGGGGCGCAAGGCAAACGGGCGCTTGCAGACGGAGTGCTCATCGGCCCCAGTTCCACCCACAGAGCCTGGGGCGAGAGGCCGCGTCCTTTTCAATTTGTGCATTTGTGCAAATTCAGAATGCAGAAGAACTAACTAATCCTGAAATCCTCAGCATGGCGGAAGAGAAGAACGCGGCCCACACGGTGTGGAAAGACAGGAACACGAAGAGGTGGAAAGTTGCGAGAGGGCCATCTCCCCGTTGCAATAGGCGTGCCGGGCCTGCCCTGGAAGCACAGCGGACGGACGCGCCTCCCTTCGACAAAGGCCGCCCTTGGCCCGTGCGCTGCTTCAGAGCAAAGGGCCGGTAATGAGAGGCAGCCGAAGCCGAGGGGAGATAATGCCGCCTAAGAAGCGAATTCTGCGGAGGGCCCTCGCCATTTGGTCCAACGCAAGGCGCTACACGGGCAAATCGCTTCCCATCCAGCTGAAATGGGCCATTAGGTATCAAGGAAAATTGTCTTTTGCTCCTTTCAGCAGATGGAGCAAATATTTTACAAAGCCATTTTACATACAAAAACCATTTGCGGGACTTGGTAACGGCAGCTGTTTTACATGATGTTACCTTCCAAAGAGTGTCTCTCATGAAAGGCAAAATCAGGACTTTCGTTAATTTTAAAATTTTCAGTTGCACACTCAAGCATTCAGCCCTAAAAGCAACATTTGAATTCTACGGAAGTGTGGCTGGTGATTGATTGCTTCCAAAAACGTTTCCTGCGTTTTTGCTCTTTTGCATAGACTGCAGCTCCAGAGAGTAACAAAAAATGAATAACAAAACAAACCCTTGGCAGGCCTTGGAGGGGAGGGAATTTCCATCTTTTGTGTGTTAATCTGTTCAAAGGGCTGAAGCCTTGAGCAGTCTGTAATTGGGGGAAGGTATTTAACTTCCTTCACTGTGTTCTCAGAAAGAACTTTAAACCATGGCAATCATTTAGAAATGGGATGGGGAAGAAGTCCATTCCAGAAATACATCAACATTTATACTATTGATGGAGGAGCCATTTGTTTGCAGATAATTAGACTACACTTTTACTGGTTTGTTTTATTACTACAGCCTGTCCTCCTCCTCCCCTTCAGTACTGTCTTTGTGAACCTGCTCCTTTATGCCCCACATTGATCCCCTAAGGGGGTTGGGAAAGAACCCAGGATGGCCATGGGTGGACCCAGATCTGCCTTCCCCACGGTCTTCTTACTGTGGTTGCTGTCTTCGTGATCAAATGAATCACCTAGAAAGTAAGATCATGTTCGCTTCTGCAAATAATTGCAAAGGGAGGGAGAAAAAACCCTTTGAATAGTCGTGGTATAAAACTGCACATTACAAGGATCTGATATTTTTTCCGACTGGAAATAAATATATGCCCTGGGATCTAACCCAGAAAGACTAGATGGAATGGCCTTTCCTAACTCAATGAAAATAAGACCAAAGCAACTTAATGGTATGTATTGATTTGTAGGCAGAATGTCTTGCTAGCGTTAATCAATGAAAAGCAAATTTCTGTGGACCCAGCAGTCCTTCCCTTCCCTTCTTACACTCCATATGGGAAATCATTAATTCTCACTAGTTCCCAAATTAGTTATACATGAAAGAAACCACAAGTCATTCATTCTTCCATCTCTTGTCTATATGGTCCTTTTCAGCTGGTTCAGTGCTATTGCATGGCACTGCGATCTATAGCCTATTAATACATTCCTCCTAAGTAGTTCTGAGGGTAGCTGTGTGCATTTTCTCTTTGCCAAATGTAGAAAATAGTCACAAGCCTAAAGAAGGTGGCCATTCATGGTGGCCCAAAGCTGCTCTTGATAGCAACTAACCTTACACATTCCTTTACACATAGCTTCTCACTTCTTAAAAAGTATAACTTTTCCAAAGGCCTTCTGAAAATCTAGGAATGCAGGACCTCCTGAGCAACAAAATTGTTGTTGTTATTATTACTATGATTAATATGCCGCCCAACTCCCAGCAAATTAGTTAATTCCCTTAAAGAGTTATAATCCCATGAGATAGAACCTCCCTTTGCAGAAACTGTACTGATCAAGGTTTGTTGAGCAATACACTAGTATCGCTCCTGTTTTCTCTTTTTCCCCTGGATTAAAGGAAGACTGAATGGCATATAATCTCCTGGAGCCTTCCCTCTTGCATCTTTACAGATACTGT
Source organism: Candoia aspera (assembly GCF_035149785.1). NCBI lineage: Eukaryota > Metazoa > Chordata > Lepidosauria > Squamata > Candoiidae > Candoia > Candoia aspera. Next base: position 20,902,504 of record NC_086165.1, read on the forward strand.
TCACAGATTTGGCTGTGTTCAGGGACTTTCTATCTATGGGCAGTAGATGTCCCAAATAAGTTAACCAAGCCACATGCTGAAGAGGGTGCTGTTCTGTTTCCATATAGTCCAAAAATGTGTTTGAAATTCAGAAGCTGCCATTTGATAAACACAAAAGAGCAGATTTCCTTACCTGCCATCTTCAGTGGACAAAGCACACGTCCCCAACACAAAGTGTTTAAAAATGGACACGAGCCCATCTTCAGCAAGGGAACAAAAGGAGTGGGAGAGAGGTTTCACCCGTCTGTTCCAGTCAAGAGGAGCAAGAACTGAGTCCCACGACTGGTGTGAAGGGGGCAATTAGTCCTCTTTGGAGCATGGGACATTTCTAATTTCAAGGGGTCGTGAAGCAGAAGGAAAAAGGCTCAAGGGAAAAGACGAAGTGATTGTGAAGTGGTGAGAGAAGAGTGACCCGGAACATAACGCACAAAGTTCTCAAGTTTGATGTGCTTGCTCAGCTCTCGGGCTGTGGGGCCTGATAGAAACTATGAAGTTGACACCTGGGCTTGGGTCGTTGCCTTTTTGTGTGTGTGCACAAATCCGTGGTCGTTTCAGGCACTTGGGAAGCATCCTACATGGCCTGACTCTTGCCGCAGCATCCCTCTGCCACGCACGCAACTGGTCCTAGTTTCACCTACGTGGTCTTTGATTTAATTGAGGGCAGTTTTGATGCCAGACCCGCAACTAAGACAATGTAGGTCAGCGGTGGCTTGTGAGGTAGGATAACAGCGGAGGAGATGGCATCGGAGCCAAGCCAAGTGCTGAGGTCGAAAGTGGTCTCCCCAACCTCATTGTCTTCAGGCGTGTTGCCTGGGGGCTTGGGGGAGTAAGTGGGTGCACATAAAAGCTCTGTGGAGGGCAGCAGGTTGGGGGATATTTGTCCACGCCTGTTTGGTCAGCAAATGGAGGTGAACCCCCAGGATCGAGTGAGGGAAAGCTTTTGAGGGCAGAGATAATATCTTTTAAAGGGAAGTAAATAGAGTTACTGTTACCCCGATAGACAAATATAAATGGTTTTAATCTCTTAATTCCCTGTTTTTGTTGTTCAATTTTCTGCTAAAAAAGAAATACGTGATAGATTTCTTTCTTTTTTAAGGGAGAGATTGCTGGAGGGGGAAGAACCCCCCCCCCCAAAGTTCCCAGATACATGAAAGAAGATATGAGAAACATTTAAAAAAGACTTTCTGGCTGTGGTTAAACAGTAACCACACTGCCTGTTGGAGGCCTGGTTTTTAATCACCCCACAAGCCGTTTTCATTTCTGCAGTAAAATTGCTTGTGGTTCTATTTAATTTGTTTCTGCAGGAACCAGCTTTGGGGAGGCTCTCTCAGGAGCTGCCGGGCCTTTTAACACAGCACGCGCGGGCTGTCAGCGAGAAACGATTTCCTACATGGGGGAAATTCCTCCAAACGTTTGTGAGTCAAGGTAAATAAGACTGCTAAGTTCCTGCTAAGTGCTATCAGGGATAATTATACCACCAGTACTTTGTTCTCATTCACTGGGATATTTCTCCACCTCCACCCTGGTTTCCTTTCCCCGTTACAGTTTTCCTCTTTTTAAGAATGAAATACAGGCAGCCATCTTTGATCTTGCCTGTCTTGGGCAGGATGTGCCCCTGGGATGGAAAGAGATCTTCGGTGGTTAGCATGGAGGATTTTGAGACCCCCCTCCCTCCCTCCCTCCGCTAAAGCGATCCCGTAGTTGAATCTTTCCCCCATGTTAAGATGAACAAACAGGCCACACCAATGGCAAAACTGCTTGGGGAGAAGCTTCCAGGAGAAGGAGGCTGTCCCTGGGTTTCTGGTGGCCTTAGGGAGGCGATCCCCACTGTGGTGCTGTGAAAATGCCCACACGGGGGACATGGACATACGCAGCATAGGGGAGCCATCACGCAAATTAATAGAAGTTCCCTTTGTTCTTCATGTGTCTTTCTTTACTCACAAACTTCGGCCAGTTGGGATTGGACAGGAGCAGGGGTGATAAAGATCATGGAGTCCTCATCCTCCATCAGTTCTGTCCAGTCCCTTCTTCTCTGGCCTCTAGAGACCTCATGGGACATTTTAAAGCATCGTTTTGCAGCCATAAGGTTTAAGAATTGGAAGCTCCATATATATGTCAAGCACCATACAGTATATACAGCAAATCCCTCTTCCCTCCCTGGAGGTGCCAGGTGGTCGATGGGCTTGTTCCAGCATGTCTTTCTGATTATCTTGATCTGGTGATGGTTCTTATATTCAGAAAATTAGAAAGTCAACAATGGGTGTGTATCAGTAAAGATGACTTTCAGATTGTGTCAAAAGTGAGCCAATTACTTTCCGTATAACCCAGGGAGGGGAATTTTGTGCCTGCAGGACTAATGTTGTCAATACTGAGTGTCCCCCGCCTACCACCATTGGATGCCGCCTCCTCACTTTGCTCCTTCCCCCTCTTTCAGCTCCAAAAGGGAAAGAGAGAAGGTGGGCAGATGGGTCAATCCTCCAGGGTGCTTTTCTCCATGCAGGGGGAAATAAGAACTTCTCCTATTTTCCTATGCCAAGAAATGAATGTATTTATTTAAAATCTAGATTTCTAAGGCCACCAACTCAACAGTGGCATCAGGAGTGGAGTTTCTCTTTATAATTTACACTCGCAATGTCATTTAGCCTGCTATTGTGCAGCCTACAGCCAGTTCTCCCCCACTTATAACCACAGCCACCAAAGAAACTGAAACTTACAAGCCCAAAGTCACAGTCAATGTGTCCTTTTAACCAGGAGCGACTTCTACAGCAATGACGGAACTGGACTGACTGACTTTTGGAAACTCTCCTTGTGATGTGGCTATAACAACTGTTTTAAAAATACGGTACTCTTTCTGCACTGTTTGTCGAATGAACGAGCAGGCTGTTCTCGACTTGACAGTGATCTTGTTTCTCTGGCTAGGCGGGATCATAGAAGCCTTCCCGCCTTCAGATAGCGTCACCAACCTCACGGTGGACATGCTGATTGAGCCCACAGGGGAGATCACGATGGTTTCCTGCGGAGACCAGTTTCACGCGGAGAGTCCCTTACGGTCTTCGGGAACGACCCTTCCTCAGGCTTCAGTTGAACCCCAGCTCCTTAATATGCTGTGTTTTAAAATTGGAGAGGCCTGCAAATCCAGGGGAGTGGTTGGATACTTTTCTATTGACTTTGTGACTTTCATCCATCCTCGGACCATGAGGCAGCAGGTGAGCCATAAAGGTAAAGCTTCAGTCCCTTCGGCACTCTTGCAAGCACTGCAGAATCACTGGTTTCCTGGGGTTGGGGGGAGCAAAGTGTTTTCTTTCCTTAGCCCTAATTAACACAGATCCTCAGAAATATGTTGTGTTGAAAATACAGAAAAAATGCTCATCCATTTTAGTCTAATGGTTCAGCGAGTATTTATTTATTTTTATTTCTCCAGGGGTGAATGCAAAAGCCACATTTGTCATTTAAGAATTAGTTTTCCGTCCCTTAGCATCAGGGGGAGAGTCTTAAAAACTGATTGGTAGATTCCTGGTGAAATACTTTCGTTTTAAACCAGCAGAATAAATCGAATGGAATGACCAAGTTTACAAGTCAGCCTGTCCTGGAATCTCCTCTGTGTCTAGCCAAATTCTTACCCATCTTTGGAAAACAAAATATTTGAAAACGAGATGAAGCAAGATTTGTTTTGATTTGAGAGTAGAACCTCCCATTTTACTCTGGCTGAGATTCAGTTGTGTAACATTTAACGTCATGCTGCCTGTGACCCCAACAAAATAGCAGCTTGATCTCTTTCTCTCCTCTGTGGTATATCTTCCCCTGTGCAGCGAGCACAGCTCTCTAGCGAAGACTTCACCCTTCTGTCTTCAGTGCGTCCATCTTCCTCCATTCTTTCGTCCTTCGCATCAGCTCATTCTTGCTTTCCCTTTTTGCCCAGTTGTCCTACCTTGCAATTTCCTACATTTCGCAGCTTGTGCCACAACTTTAGCATTACTTAAGCCGAGCTTTTCCCCCCCAACTTAATTAGATATAGAGGCAATTAATGATGCCATCTGTCTTGTTGTGTGTGAGAGAGATTACACCAAAGATTGTGCTTCTGAAAGCATTATTTTTTTGGCAAACTAGAAATCCTATTAGACTTGTTCAAACACTCTCACACTAATTTCCCAGTTCCCATTTTAGATCAGTAGCTCAAAGGCTCAAATAAATTCTCCAGAACTACTGTACATTTAGGCATCCTTCCGGAATCATCTTTTACAGAAAATAACCAGTGATCGATGTTGTTTTGCTAAAACTAAAAATTAAATATATCATTGAACATCTGTTACCAGTACAGTGAAAGAGTAGTTAAATATCTTAAAATCCCAGAAACTGTCATACTGGTATGGATGTTTTCATAAACCCAGATGTTTCTGCAACCCAAAATGGGCCAGATTTTTGCTGATAGATCATAGACCTGGGATATACTCCTTCAATTTTGGAGTGGATGAAACATGACCTGCTTGTTTAGGAATTGCCATTATTTGGGAGGCCACCAGTGAAACAATTCAGAGCTAACTTCAGAGTTTGAGGAAACTCCCTCTCCAGAAACCACTCATGTGCGGCTAGGGTTACAGTGGGAGAATTCTTGCTGCAATCTCAGTGACTCCTGCAAGCAAGTCCAGCCACACATCATGTTTATTTCAGTTTTGCTCTTCGACTTTCAGTGGAATAACAAAGACAGTTTTGTCACTTGCTAGGACAGGGCTGTGCAGGAAGAACTTTCTTTACTCTCTTGGCAAGTCTCCATGATTCTCGAGGTCCCTGTGCCTGTCTTCTCTTGCAGTACTCAGGAGCTGGTCAAGAAAGACCTGTATGGAAGCTGTCTGATCAACTGGAAAAGAGATCTTGGATCTTATGTTTCAGATTATACAGGGAGAATTTGTAGAGCAGTGTAATATCCTGAGTTAGTTCTGATTTGTATGCCATTTGTATTGTGGGCATGGTTCTGAAAGAGAGAAGATGGCACAGAATGAAATGGACCAAAATTACCCATTAGAAATAATCAATTGTACATACTTTCAATAATTGTGAACAGCAACTCAACTTGTATTCAGTAAACCAACCACAATGCTGTTTACTACAAATATGGTCTTGTTGCTTTGAGTAACATGGTCATTTCTGTCTCTCTAGTTGTTTCAACACAATACATTTAGTTTCATCTCCAAGGGAACTGGCAGATTTTATGAACTGGCCTTCATCTCAAACAACAACAGAGCTGATTGTCAGTAAGGATCAGGACTTAAGCGGCCAGGTTCCTGATTTGGAGACCTGCTGGTTGACAATATAATGGGGCCAAAGAGAAACTGCACAATTCAGGGCAGGAACAGGTCAATTTTTAGAAACCGGAGCCAAACATCAGAACAATCAGAAGCAGTTGACCTAATAACTTCATTGTTATGGTCCACAGCCAGAATCAGCATGATGTTGTGGTTAAGGTATTGGTGAACGACTTGAGGAGACCCCAACTGCCTGGGTGACTTTGGCTCAGATACTCTGTCTCATCTCAAGATGTCTTGAGGATAAAAATGAGGAGTGATATAAGTCATCTTGAACTCGTGGAAAAAAGATATATGTCCAATTCCCTGATTAATTGTGGAGAGGCAGAATATGAAGTTTCAGTGGTCATTACCAGGCAAAACTCAGAAGGAACAGAAGTGAGATCTAAAGGCTGTGATAGTGGTTGTGATGAGGATTTCTATCCTGGTTTGGAGTCTCCAGACAGCACCCTTGCTTCCTCAGACAGGAGTTTCTGGGTCAGTGGAGTGCCCAAGGAAGCTTCTGAAGACAATTCATTGCCCCACGTTAATATTTCCTCCAACAAGGAGAATTCAGCTGTTGTAAAATTCACACTTGGGCATCAGTTATGTTTTGCATTGAATGATTCTCCCTCTCCTGCTGAGAAATTCCTCAAATACTGAGAATTGCTCCTGGACTCCTTAAGCCCATCACTGGACTCCTTAAATTTCTATGGGGAGGTAATAATTCTTTCCTTTCAGACACAGGTTGGCTGGTAATGAAAGGGAAAAAGCAGCCATCTGCAGAAGACAAAGAAGTTCCAGAGAACGCAAACTAAAACTCTCATGAAAAGGAGCCGTTTGATTTAGATATGGTCCGTAGCGTCAGAAATAAAAGGCAGACCATGCAGTACTGGAGCTCTGTCACACCTGGGCTTCTATGACCCTCTGGACTTCACCTTTTCGTCCAGTAGAAGGAGTCCTCCATGTATCACAGCTTTCTGAGGTTGCTACTATATGCCTGTGGCTTTGGCCATTTCCTCACGAATGACATCTAGTGTCTTCTAACACCATGCAACCGTTGTTCTGCCAATACAACCATAATAAAGACAAATTTCATATTACGATGCTGCTCAGAAAATGATCCCAGTGTCAGGTTGGCATGTTAACATATTTTTATTTCTGCTTTAAAGACTGTTTTATTAATCTCTATTATTATTTAGCTGAGAAAAATAGTTATCCACATTTCCCTGACACTGCTTTAATACCTTCTTCAATCTGTTATTTCATTGATTAAATGCTAGACAGATCATGTAGGAAAATTTCTTTTAATTAGTTTAGCAAATAGTTTTAGAAATGACCCAGATAGCCTGTTGAAAGGGATATGTAATTGGCTAAGAAGAGCTGAGTAGGTTCAGGAAGACTTTTGTCACGTCACTGCAATGATTAAAGCGATCGGAAAGTTTTGATTCCCCAACGCAACCACCATCACAAAGCAAAACGAAGCAAATCAAACTCTAAAGCAGACACTGCACAAATTAATTTGAGAAAGGGAATGGAAGGCCTTTATCTGAGTGACTTTCTGCTTGTCAAGATCTGTATTCGCAAGCCTTTGTTTCATAAGCACTTTATTCTTTACATGTGCTATTAAAAGCAGAAGTGGGGACCACGGACAGACAAACATTGTAATGCAAGTTATTGGTGAGACAGTACATTCTGTAAAACATGTAATCCTCCATTACACCTCAAATCCTACAGCTCAAAATATCCTGGGTGATTTTGTACCCTGGGGGGAACGGAACCATTTCCAGTATAGTCTGCCAAGAGCTCTCTAAGGTCTAAAGCAGATTAAGGGTTCTGGGTACCCTTTCGCAGTGCAAATGGCGGTTGTACGAGGCACTCGTCTATCCAGGCTTTTGGAGGACCCACCAAAGAACTGCCAGGTAGCTGGTGCTTAAGGCGACGTTTGAGAAGGTGCTTTGGAATTAACAGAACTCAGAGATTATGCTTATGCTGGCTGGGGAATCCTGGGAGTTGAAGTCCGCACATCGTAAAGTTGCCAAGGTTGAGAAACACTGCTCTATCCGATATTCAGGTATTTGCCATGCTTTGTCAGCAATCTCCCAGTTGGGAATCTGGAGGAAAGATCCTGATTGTAGGAAGGCACTGTAGAAACACACCTCACATCATTTCTCTCGTGGGTGTTGTGTAGGTCTGTGGGGAGATATTCTTTTTATGGGGAGGTTGGCAGCGCATGGGGGGAAATACGTATCTATGAGGTAGCCTCATTGCACAAGGATGCTAGAAAGGCCAGATTTCTCAAACGTTTAATAAGGGTTGACAGAATCTCTGGCAACATTTAGTTTCCATTTTGGAAAATCTGAATTCCTGTTTTTCAAAAGCGGCTGCCAAGTTACTTAGCTTCAGAAGCGGATCCCCATCTTGCAGAAGAACTGCGCTGATTTCCTGTGCTCCAAAGTTGGGAATTTGCATGGCCTGTAGAACGAATACAGAGAACATTCCACACACCTCCTCGTTGGACAGAAAAAGACCAGGATCACACAGCACCTGTGAAATGAAGCTCAACAGTTTTCCTCTTTTTTCCCCCATCCTTAGGATTCTTTGACCGCTGCCCTAGAACATTGGAAAAAAGGGAAGTAACAGATGTAATTTATTTGAACTTTCAAACTGCCCTGAACTAAATCTCCCACAAGGAAATGAAAAAAAAAAATCACAGGCTGGCGGAAGAATATTTTAGGGACTGGAAATGGCAGGAGACAAACAGTGGCACTTCGTGGTTGCTTTTTAATGCATCACGATCTCAGAGAGCGTTTCCCTGAAATCTTATGTTCTGCGATGGATCTTTTTAGTGAATGACTTGCAGGAAACCGGCTTTGGGCTGCATTGTTTCCAGGAGCGCAAGAGAAGGCAATTATTTATTTGTTTTGTTTTTCAAATTTCTATTACTGCCCGTTTCCCGCAAAAAGGAGATTTCTCCCTCCGCCGCCCGTGTTGACCCAGAGGAGCCTTCGCCTGTCGCTCCTTCCCACGCCCTGCTGCGCGTCGCTCAGGCCCCGGGAACGTTCCGGCGCGCGGCCAGGTCAGCCTTCAAAGTGTCTCCGGAATCAGCGGATGGTCGCTTTGCCGGTGGGAGAAAATAAACTTGGGACGAGCAACCAGAAAGCCGAGTGCAGCGTCGCCTTTCGCTTCTGCTTCCGTAACAGCAGCTCCAACTGCTGGCAGGAAAAGAAGGCGACGTTTTTCCTTGGGGGAGAGATGCCGCTGTTGTCATATTAGGCAACGGCTTTCCTTTTCCCTCTGCTCGGATGTGGGTGTGTGCCCAGACTAAGATAAAATGCACTAGAACCGTAAGTAAGCGGTAAATCATTCAGAAGCAACTAAAACCCGAGAGCAGAATAACCACGTAAGATGCCTCTGCCTCCCCCTCAAATATTTTGGCCATCAACAGTGCCGTGATTTTTGTGTTGTCACCAGCCGTGCTTCTCCGGGGTGCACGTCCGTATCTGCACGCCGGCCGCAGTCCTTCACGACCTGCCTTATCTCCGTGGTGGCCTTTCGCGGCTGTGCCCGAACCCTCCTGTAACGTGTTTTGGCTGGAGTATGTTGGGTAAATCGAGGCATTCCGCCAGTCACCACTAGATGGCAGCCAAATCAGGTAACTGTGACCCCAGCTAAAATATTCAGTCCCGTTGTGAATTTTAACCATAATAAAGAGCGCTCGCTTCTGAGAACTGACTTGCATTAATATTTTACTAATTGGCATTTTTACTGTATCATCCAGCCTCTTTTTTAAAAAGCAACCCCCCCCCAAAAGTAGGTGCACTCCCTATAATAATGTACAAGTCAATATTGGAGGCAGAAAAACAATTAAACCAAATGAAGAAAAGCAGTAATTTAGTAACTGTTTAAGAATTTATGCTTCCTGGCTCTTCTCAAATTTTAAAGCTGAAACATTTTCACGGTAGTGGTAAAGAAGGATGCCGTAACTGTGGCTTCATTCATTCTCAACATTTATATTTTACAGAACACCTCCTGAGTTGTTGGGTATTGCAAAGGAATAATAATAATAATAATAATAATAATAATAATAATAATAATAATAATAATAATAATAATAATAATGCAGCTCTTTGAGTGAGATGGGCAGTGACTAAATTTGATAATAATAATAATAATAATAATAATAATAATAATAATAGTAAGCCAGATGAAGTGTGTCTCCCCCATAACTTACAGAAACCTATGCCAGACCAGTCATTGCCTGGGTAAACAAGGACTGTGCTAGATGTTGAGGTTCCTGGGCCTCTTGTGACAAGTGAGCGACGGGACTCAGGAGTGTCGGCTGAGCAACCAGGGCCAGCCGCTGCAGGACTACTGGAAGAAAAGTTACTTACCCGATGCAAAAACGAACAGTGGCATGAGAAAGTAACAACAGTGGTGCATTGGAATATCTGCAAGCCTGCAAACAAGAACTGGTGGGACCACACAGTAGGCAAAGTAATAGAAAATGAAGAAGCTTAAGTGCTCTGGGACTTTCGAATTCAAGCAGACA